>NC_133503.1:131365833-131689166 GCF_049354715.1 Callithrix jacchus | reverse complement strand
TTCATAACCAGGCAAACTGAGCTTCATAAGTGAAGGAAAAATAAAATCCTTTGCAAACAAGCAAGTACTCAGAGATTTTGTCACCACTAGCCCTGTTTTACAAGAGCCTCTGAAAGAGGCACTACACATAGAACCACCAGAACAACCAGAACCAGCCACTCCAAAAACATACCAAATGGTAAAGAGCATCAACAAAATGAAGAATCTGCATGAACTAATGGGCAAAACAGCCAGCTAGCATCAAAATGTCAGGATCAAATTCACACATAACAGTGGGCTAAATGCACCAATCAAAAGACACAGACTGGCAAATTGGATAAAAAGCCAAAACCCATTGGTGTGCTGAATCCAAGAAACCCATCTCACATGCAAGGATACACAAAGGCTTAAAATAAAGGGATGGAGGAAGATTTACCAAGCAAATGGAGAGCAAAAAAAAAGCAGGAGTTGCAATTCTCATCTCTGATAAAATAGACTTTAAAGCAACAAAGATCAAAAGAGACAAAGAAGGACATTACATAATGGTAAAAGGATTGATAAAACAAGAAGCGCTAACGATCCTAAATATATACAGACCCAATACAGGAGCACCCAGATACATAAGGCAAGTTCTTAATGACTTAGAAAGAGACTTAGACTCTCACACAATAATAGTGGGAGACTTTAACACTCCACTGTCAATATTAGACAGATCAACCAGACAGAAAATTAACAAGGATATCCAGGACTTGAACTCAGACCTGAAACAAGCAATCCTGATAGACATTTACAGAACTCTCCACCCCAAATCCACAGAATATACATTCTTCCCAGCACCACATCACACCTACTCTAAAATTGACCACATAATTGGAAGTAAATCACTCCTCAGCAAATGCAAAAAAACGGAAATCATAACAAACAGTCTCTCCGACCACAGTGCAATCAGGTTAGAACTCAGAATTCAGAAACTTAGAACCACACAGCTTCATGGAAGCTGAACAGCTAGCTCTTGAATGTTGACTGGATAAACAATGAAATGAAGGCAGAAATAAAGAAGTTCTTAGAAACCAACAGGAACGAAGACACAACATACCAGAATCTCTGGTACAAATTTAAAGCAGTCTCTATAGGAAAATATATAGCAATAAGTGCCCACATGAGAAGAAAGGAGAGATCAAAAATTGACACCCTATCATCAAAATTGAAAGAGCTAGAGGAGCAAGGTCAAAAAAACTCAAAACCTAGCAGAACACAAGAAATAACTAAGATCAGAGCATAACTTAAGGAGATAGATACACGAAAAACCCTTCAAAAAATCAATAAATCCAGGAGCTGGTTTTTGGAAAAGATCAACAAAATAGACCACTAGCCAGATAAATAAAAAAGAAAAGAGAGAGTAACCAAATGGATGCAATAAAAAACGGTAAGGGGGAAATCACCACAAATCCCCCAGAAATTCAAACCATCATTAGAGAATATTAGAAACAACTCTATGCACATAAACTAGTAAACCTGGAAGAAACGGATGAATTCCTAGACACCTGTGTCCTCCCAAGCCAAAACCATGAATAGACCATAACAAGATCTGAAGTTGAGACAACAAAATTAAGAGCCTACCACACAAAGCCCAGGTCCAGATGGGTACACAGCCAAATTCTACCAGACACACAAAGAGGAACTGTTACCATTCCTTCTGAAACTATTCCAAACAATCCAAAAAGAGGAATCCTTCCCAAATCATTTAATGAGACCACTATCATCCTGATACCAAAACCTGACAGAGACTCAACAAGAAAAGAAAACTTCAGGCCAATATGCATGATGAACATAGACGCAAAAATCTTCAATAAAATACTGGCAAGCCGATTGCAACTGCACATGAAAAAGCTTATCCACCATGATCAAGTAGGATTCATCCCAGGGATGCAAGGCTGGTTCAACATACGCAAGTCTATAAACATAATTCACCACATAAGCAGAACCAAAAAGAAAAACCACATTATTATCTCAATTGATGCAGAGAACGCCTTTGACAAAATTCAGCAGCCCTTTATGCTAAAAACCCGCAATAAACTCGGTATTGACGGAATGTATCTCAAAATAATAAAAGCTATTTATGACAAACCAACAGCCAATATCATACTGAATGGGCAAAAACTGGAAGCATTCCCTTTGAAATCTGGCACTAGACAAGGATGCCCTCTCTCACCACTCCTATTCAATATAGTACTGGAAGTTCTAGCCAGAGCAATCAGGCAAGAAAAAGAAATAAAGGACATTCAAATAGGAAAGGAGGAAGCCAAATTGTCTCTATTTGCAGATGACATGATAGTGTATCTAGAAGACCCCATGGTCTCAGCCCAAAATCTCCTGAAACTGATAAGCAACTTCAGCAAAGTCTCAGGATACAAAATCAACGTGCAAAAATCACAAGCATTCCTATGCACCAATAACAGACTTAAAGAGAGCCAAATCAAGAATGAACTGCCATTCACAATTGCTACAAAGAGAATAAAATACCTAGGAATACAACTAACAAGGAACGTAAGGACCTCTTCAAGGAGAACTACAAACTGCTCAACAAAATAAGAGAGGACAAAAATAGATGGAGAAACATTCCATGTTCATGGTTAGGAAGAATCAGTATCGTGAAAATGGCCATACTGCCCAAAGTAATTTACAGACTCAACGCTATCCCCATCAAGCTACCAATGACCTTCACAGAACTGGAAAAAAAACACCTTAAACTTCATATGGAACCAAAAGATTTGACCCGCATAGCGAAGTCAATTCTAAGTTAAAAGAACACAGCAGGAGGCATTACACTACCAGACTTCAAACAATACTACAAGTCTACCGTAATCAAAATAGCATGATACTGGTACCAAAACAGAGATACAGACCAATGGAACAGAACAGAGGCCACAGAGGCAACACAACATATCTAAAACCATCCAATCTTTGACAAACTGGACAAAAACAAGCAATGGGGAAAGGATCCCCTATTTAATAAATGGTGTTGGGAAACCTGGCTAGCCATGTGCAGAAAGCAGAAACTGGACCCCTTCCTGCCACCTTACACTCAGATTAACTCCAGATGGATTAAAGACTTAAACAGAAGACCTAACACCATAAAAACCCTAGAACAAAATCTAGGCAAAACCATTCAGGACATAGAAGTAGGCAAGGACTTCATGACCAAAAACACCAAAAGCATTGGCAACAAAAGCCAAAATAGACAAATGGGACCTAATCAAACTCCACAGCTTCTGAACAGCAAAAGAAACATTCATTAGAGTGAATCAGCAACCAAAAGAATGGGAAAAAATTTTTGCAGTTTACCCATCTGACAAAGGGCTGATATCCAGAATTTACAAAGAACTAAAACATTTACAAGAAAAAAAGCAAGCCCATTCAAAAGTGGGCAGAGGATATGAACAGACACTTTACAAAAGAAGACATACATGAGGCCAACAAACATATGAAAAAATGCTCATCATCACTGGTCATCAGAGAGATGCAAATCAAAACTACATTGAGATATCATCTCACGCTAGTTAGAATGGCAACCATTAAAAAATCTGGAGACAACAGATGCTGGAGAGGATGTGGAGAAATAGGAACACTTTTACATTGCCGGTGGGAGTGTAAGTTAGTTCAACCATTGTGGAAGACAGTGTGGTAATTCCTCGAGGACCTAGAAATGGAAATTTCATTTGACCCAGCAATCCCATTACTGGGTATATATCCAGAGGACTATAAATCGTTCGACTATAAGGACACATGCACACGAATGTTCATTGCAGCACTGTTTACAATAGCAAAGACATGGAATCAACCCAAATGCCCATGGATGATAGGACAGGGAAAATGTGGCACATAAACACCATGGAATATTATGCAGCCATCAAAAACGATGAGTTCGTGTCCTTTGTAGGGACATGGATGAATCTGGAGAACATCATTCTCAGCAAATTGACACAAAAACAGAAAATGAAATACCACATGTTCTCACTCATAGGCAGGTGTTGAACAATGAGAACACATGGACACAGGGAGGGGAGCACTACACACTGGGGTCAGTTGGGGGGAATAGGGGAGGGACAGCGGGGGGTGGGGAGTTAGGGAGAGAGAGCACGGGGAGAAATGCCAGATACAGGTGAAGGGGAGGAAGCCAGCAAATCACACTGCCACGTGTGTACCTATGCAACTATCTTGCATATTCTTCATACATACCCCAAAACCTAAAATGCAATATAAAAAAAGACTGAAAAAAAAAAGGAAAAAGAAAAGGGATGTTTATCATCTAAAGTGGCAAGTCCATGAGTCTCAGGGTAGGCATTATTCCTTGGTTCTTATTTTATGACTTAGGACAAAAACAACAGTTCATATTCACATTTCTGTCTCTACCTGGTATAATTAAACCTACTTTGGGGTTGTTATATTCATGGTTTGTCACCCATAAAATATTTCCTAATGCAGCAGGATCACTCACAGTCTTAACATTTGGATAATCTATTAAGTATCCACTTATAAAATATTAATAAAATTAACTACCACTGTATTTAATTCAGCTGGTTATTTTTAAATTTTTACCACTGCACATTTAGAGTGGAGCCTAACCATTGCTTTTCAGTTCAAAATTCTTGTGAAAGGGATTTGAAATTATATCTTAAGAAAAAATATTCTAGTTATTGGATGAGACTGTGTAGATATCTAGACTGTAAAGCAAAGCTGGAATTTTCTTTAAATTGTGTTCGCTTTATGTGCTGACAGGTTTTACCAACCTCGCCAGACAGAAGGGATCATTTAGAAAAATAAGAATTCACTGTCTTTTTCCCTGTGGGCCATCCCTGACAGCCAGTCAAGTATTTTTTTGGTGTTCTGGGACCCCAGTGTGTCCCACGTGAGCTCATAAACAATACTCTTATTTTCCTTTTTGTCTCCCCTGCCCCCCGCATCTTTGGCAGTCACTCCTTGGGAAGCCACTTGAATCCAGGGCTCCTCACCATGCTCCTTTAGCTCTGAGGGCACACTGATGCGCTGTTGGGGCTTTCCTGAAGCTTCTAAGCATGAACCTTTAAACTACCAAAGCAGTGGTGTTAGGTTCTTGGAAGAATGCTTACAGTCTCACTCTACAGAACTAGAACTATGCTTGCTCTTTATATCTCACTGACTCCTGAAAATCTATTCCTTTGGCTTCTTTTATCTGCCTTTCTCCATAGAGACAAATAGCCCTAGAAATAGTAGGGTTAGGAACCAGTTATCTAAAGCACACTTTCCCCTTGGTGGTCTCTTTCAGATTCCTGGCAAAAATTTTCCCACTCCAGGACCAAGAACTAACCAACCAAACAAACCACGGAAGACTATCTACCACTTTATGAGCCATGCCCAGGCATTTCTGAATCTCACTTTAAGTTCAGCCTAGGACGTTGATTACATTTACCTAGAGAGATACCTTATGGATTACAAGGATTTCCATCTAAAGCAATTCTCTTCTGCTGTTCCACTCACATACTCTCACCTCACTATCCAGTCAACGGATCCCAGAACCTAGCCAGGCTGTGAACATAGAACAAAGCAAAACACCAGATACTTGGCATTAACTAGCTTTTACCATTCTTGTAAATATCTGAGAATGACCCAGTCATTTTCATATATCTCATGTGAAAAAAGCAACTACATAACTTAGCATCCACTTTTGAGAGTGAAAGGGGACATTATTAGCATTTATAACCAGACGATCAATATTACCATAAATAAGTATGACATAAACATTAAAACCTTATTTTTACCATGTTTGCCTACTTCCACAACCACATATGTCTTATTACTGCTACATATATGTATTTTTAAAGTCTAGATTCCATGCCCACAAGTTTCTTTCTGAAATCAGTTATTTCGTGGGTTTATGCTGTCTGATTAATACTAATTTTTTTTTTTTTTTTTGAGACAGAGTCTCACTCTGTCACCCAGGCTGGAGTGCAATGGTGGCTCACTGCAACCTCCACCTCCTGGCTTCAAGTGATTCCCCTGCCTCAGCCTCCTGAGTAGCTAGCACTACAGGCACGTGCTACCATGCCCAGCTAATTTTTTGTATTTTTAGTAGAAATGAGGTTTCACTGTGTTAACCAGGTTGGTATCAATTGCCTGACTTCGTGATCTGCCCACCTCAGCCCCCTAAAGTGCTAGGATTACAGGCATGAGCCCCTGCACCCAGCCTTAGTATTAATTTTTAATTCTAACTTGATTTTTTTTCATGTCCCCACCAGCTAGAAATATTTTAATTTGTATTTTCAAATGCAGATGCAGAGTTTGCAGGGTGGTACAGAAGCCATAGCCCGATTGGATCAGTTAGAAGCTGACTATTATGACCTGCAACTTCAGTTGTATGAAGTACAGTTTGAAATCTTGAAGTGTGAAGAGTTACTATTGACAGCACAACTAGAAAGCATCAAAAGACTTATATCAGGTATGGTATGCATTTAACTGCATAAGTTTACAAAAGATTGAATATGTGAGAAAATGCATATGGACACCAGATATGTTTCTTCTGTTAAGATGTTAAAAAAAATTGTTTTTTATAGGGATAGAGTTGGTGGGGGTGATGTCTAGCATTTATTGAACACTTGCTGTGTGCCAGATACTGCTAAACACTGTGCATACATTCATTCTATGAGGTGTATTAAATAATAATCACCATTTATAAAGAAGCTTGAGAGGTGATGGCTTTGCCTAAGATTACAGAGCTAGTAACCACATTAGAACCCTGTTCTTTCTGAACCCACAGTCCATATTCTTAACCAGTACTCTTTTTTGCTGTTCTATAACAGAAAAAAGAGATGAAGTGGTGTACTATGACACTTACGAAAGCATGGAGGCCATGCTGGAGAAGGAAGAAATGGCAGCGTCTGCATACTTACAGAGAGAAGAGCTGCAGAAACTTCAGCAGAAAGCACGCCAGCTGGAAGCAAGACGTGGACGGGTTTCTGCCAAGAAATCCTACCTCAGAAATAAAAAGGTATTTAAATATTGCTTTTGTTCATTGCTTAGTCTTTTATCCATATCTACTAATTTCATCTGTTTTGTCCTTAAAACTTGCCTGTGTTTTAAAAAACTAAGTAAGTGCTATCTCTTGTCAATGCTCGATATGTTTATAGTGCTTTGAGAATTGCCCTCTTAAACACACTGGAACAGCCAATAGTGATGTTCTCTTTACCTCCAGAAATACAGTGACTCTGCTAAAGGGCACGACTACAGGATCCCTGATAATGCGATTCCTGGCTCCCTTTTTATTTAAGGAAGCCCAGTAATGTGTTACAAGTTTTGCTTCTGACCTTAGTCTTAAAGGAATTTTATAGATATTTATTTATTTAACTTTTATTACATTTCAAAATGTTTGATTCTTGATATTTGGAATGATTCATTTTGTGGAAATGTGATTCTTCCTATGTCTTAGAAAATGTTTTGCACTGTAGTCCAGATATTAACTATTGTGGAGCTGTTTTAGTCACTGTAAGTGTGGAGTTGAAATCTGAAACTAGCTCAACAACCTAGACCAAACTGATGACTGTGTGGTACTGATTTACTTTAAGCTGAAGTATTATGAAAGTATGTCATGTTCTCTGAGAACCCACCTTCCTGCTCTTCACCACATTCCAAGGCTATGACTGCCTCGTTTTACAGAAAATCAAAGACCTTTGCTTTTTGAAATAGATAGTTCTTGCACATTAAAGAAACTCAGGCAGACATGTCTCCGCAGTAAGTCAAGAACCCAGGACCTTCTGTCACTTTGTCCATCAACAGAACAGTTACCTTGGCATCCAGAGCCATGACTTTCAAATAATTATGTGCCTTTGCTATTTCCCCATGATGGTAGTAATTGAAACCCACTGCTGTTTCAGCCCTGGTATGAGCTTCATTTCGTGTTCCAGTCTGCATCAACCAAGTAAACATTCAGGCCAGGCGTGGTGGCTCATGCCTGTAATCCCAGCACTTTGGGAGGCCGAGGTAGCTCCATCATCTGAGATCAGGAGTTTGAGACCAGCCTGGCCAACATGGTGAAACCCTGTCTCTACTATAAATACAAAAAATTAGCTGGGCGTGGTGGCACACGCCTATAATCTCAGCTACACGGGAGGCTGAGGCAAGAGAATCATTTGAACCTAGGAGTGGAAGTTGTAGTAAGCTGAGATGGTTCCTTGAACTCCAGCCTGGGCAACAAGAGTGAAATTCTGTCTCAAAAAAAAAAAAAAAGCCATTGCAGTGATTTCAGCAGGTCATATAGAACAGTTTTAGGGGAGAATGAAAAGTAAACAAGATTTCAGAAGAGCACACTTTTTAGAAATGTTAGGAGTATTTTATCTATTACTTTTAGGTGTATAATGCAGGACTTTTGAGACTAGTTGGAATTTGCAAGCCTGCAGGTTTTTGAAAATGCTGTGCAATTCAGACTTAATTGAAAGTCTGATTTCTTTCTTTCTTTTTTTCTTTTTTTGAGATGGAGTCTTGCTCTGTAGCCCAGGCTGGACTACAGTGGTGCAGTCTTGGCTCACTGCAGCCTCTACCTCCCAGGTTCTGGTTCAAGCAGTTCTCCTACCTCATCCTCCCAAGTAGCTGGGATTATAGGCACGAGCCACCATGCCCAGCTAATTTTTGTATTTTTTAGTAGAGACAGGTTTCACCATGTTGGCCAGTCTGGTCTTGAACGCCTGGCCCTGTGATCCGCCTGCCTCAGCCTCCCAAAGTGCTGGGATTACAGGCGTGAACCACTGCACCCAGACGTCTGATTTCAGTTCAGTTCAGTAGTATGCTAGGTACATTGTTAGACTTAGGATACAGAGATGAGCAAGGCATAATCCCTGCTCCTCCCAGTCTTGTAGAGAAGGTAAACCAGGTGAAGAACAGATGAGTGTTCTGCCAGCCAGTAACAGAGCAAGAGCAGAGAGTGACAAAAGCCTTCTCTGAAGAGATGACACTTGCACTGGCTTCTAACATCTGAATAGAAATTGGCCAGATTGATGGTGTTGGAGTAATTACAACAGGACAGAATAGTGCATAGCAAAGAGCCTGAAGCAGAAAACAGCATGGTTTGTCAGGGGATTTTACATTGTAAGACATGCTGCAGGGCCAAGACCAGGTTATAGGAAATTTTATATAGCACATTAACAAGCCTGAGCTTTGTCTGAAGGTAGTGTAAGTTAAGCAGAGGGGTAATATGAACAGATTTACATTTTAGCAAGATAAAACCGCATGGAAAATAGGGTAGAGGGAGAAGAGACGGAAAGGTTCTGATTGGAAGATGTCATTATCCTCTACCTCAATATGGTTGAGAGGTTAAGACTATGAAATAAGTGAGTGGCTGTGCAGGGTAAGAGATGGACAAATCTTGAACTGTCTAGATTTCCAGAAGTAGAAAGTTAGTAGAATTTAGTGATGTGGTGAAGGAGGGAGGAAGAGCCATTCTCTACCACCTCTCCAGTTTTTGGATTGGGCATTGGGATCGATGGTGGTGTTACCAACCAAGATGGAAAACCCATAAGAAGAGCATATATCAGTGCGGGGGGGGGGGGGGGCGGTGGTGATGAGCTGAGTTTTAGACTTGCATATAATAGGTCTTGGGCGTCCAGGTAGAGATGGCTGTGAGACAGTTGGGCACCTGGGTCCTGTAATATGAGAGTGTATGAGATGGTCTCAGAACATACTGAGCAGGTGATTTTTTAACATTTTATTTGTTTTTTGTAGAGACAGAGGCTCACTATGTTACCTGGCTGGTCTCAAACTCCTGAGCTCAAGCAATCCTTGGCCTCCCAAAGTGCTAGGATTGCAGGTGTGACCCATTGTGCCTGGCCTGAGGAGAGTGTTCTTAGGAATGAAGAGGTGGAAGTGGCAGCAAGCTGATAGGAAAGAGAAAGAGAAGGTGGTAGAGCAGGGTAGATACATAGTTTGAGGAGGAAAAACCTTCATTATATTTAATATTTCTAATTCAGGAAGCAAAACATTCTTGACTAGTGGTAAGGAGGAAGCATTGTAAAGGGCACAGGTTATGAAAGACTGAGCCACTGCGATGTAGGGTGAGGAGAAGGGCTCTAAGAAAGAACACTGGGGAACATTTCAGAGTGTGCAGAAGAAAGGGATCAAAGAGAGTAATTGAAGTTGGAAGAAGCAGGAGAGCTTGAAGTCTCAAAAGTGAAGATGATGATTCCACACAACAGGGTGGTCAGCAGGCTCAGCTGTTCCAGAAAGGTAAAGGGAGAAAGAAATTGCATCCAGTATTGGGAGACTACTGGGGCCTTATGCCTTATGTTGAGAATTTCGAGGAAAGTTGGGGGCAAGAAGTACATCTCAGCAGTCTCAGGAGGGAGTGCAGCAGAGGTCTAGAGCAGTGACTGATGGAATAGCAGAGGAAACTATACGGGTGAGGTGTGAAGAGGAGCAGCTTGATGACTACAGCCCACAGAGCTGTGTACTCTTCTAACAGCATTAAGAGCCTGACTCAGGCTAAACTTACTAGTTTAATATCGGCTCTTCCCTCTTTGGTAAGTGTTAGCTTATATCAATTTAATCAGTGTTCTGCAGTCTTCATTTCTATATTAATCTAAATCTGAAGTAGGGAAACCCAGCCCTGGATCATCTCTCCATTTACATTTATGTGCCTGTACCCCAAGCCCAGCAACTGAGGTGGCAGAACTGCAGAGGGAAGGAGGAGTGAAATAAGGAAGGGTGGTGAAGAGACAGGAAATGAGAAACACTAAGTCCTACAAAGAAAGCTACTGAGAAGATCAAATATACAAGGGGAAAAAAATGCCTCCCTACGTAACACTATCCTATATTCCCTTATTTACATATTGGCATGCCCAAGGTCACTGGCTTCTTGGTTTTTCTCACTCAGTAAGATTGCGTACACAGTTCACGTCCTGCCTCACCTCTCAAAAGAGTGGAGGTAGGTGGTGTCCGGATGTGCTGGTGAAGTCAGTGTATCTTTGTGATTAAACATTTCAAGCAGAGTAACAGTAAAAAACAGTTTGTTTTTTATCTTTAATTCTCCCAGTAGTCAAATGAAATTCAGAGATCCCAGAAAATTAGAATCATTTTCATACTTCTTCTGGTGGCAAAACCAGACCTGAGCTAACAAGAAGTTATTTATTATTCCTCACTTTGATAATTCATTTCACTGCAAAAATACTATTATTAATTATGGGATATAGTTTCAGATCTTGCTTAAGTTATTAGGGTATATATGGTAAATAGAGCTTAACCACCATTCTCTCTAAATTATCAAAAAACTTTTAATTTGAAAACATGCCTGACTCTGTTCTAGAAAAGGGATTGTGGACCTGTATCCTCATTTATAAGCAAGGGAACCAACACTTCTAA
The DNA here is from genome assembly GCF_049354715.1 of Callithrix jacchus. Lineage (NCBI taxonomy): Eukaryota > Metazoa > Chordata > Mammalia > Primates > Cebidae > Callithrix > Callithrix jacchus. The sequence goes on along the minus strand of NC_133503.1, from coordinate 131,677,808 downwards.
TAGTGACATAAATCACCTAAGGAAAAGCAGCTAATATGAGGCAGGGGTAGGAATCTGTCCAAAGTCTGTGACACTCAGAGACCTGAATTACTGTATCACCAAATCATGATGCTGTCTAACACGGCCTTTGTTTTCTCCATTGCACTCGATAGATTCTTGCTAGGCAATAGAACAAATCAGAATAGGTAAAGAACTAATGTAAAAAATTACATTTTGCTTTAAAATAATTTACTGACTTCAAAAGGTTATTGTTTGACTTTATCTGATCATTTTAGGCTGGGCATGGTGGCTCACGCCTGTAATACCACGACTTTGGTAGGACCAGGTGGGTGGATCACTTGAGGTCAGGAGTTCAAGACCAACCTGGCCAACATGGTGAAATCCTTTCTCTACTTAAACAGAACTCAGCCAGGCGTGAGGGCATGCACCTGTAACCCCAGCTACTTGGGAGGCTGAGGTGGGAGAATCGTTTGAACCTGGCAGGTGGAGGTTGCAGTAAGCCAGAGATTGTGCCACTGCACTCCAGCCTGTACAACAGAGTGAGACTCCATCTAAAAAAAAAAAAAACAAGCGATCATTTTAGTATAGTTTAGTATAGCTTTGGAATACTGGAAACTAACTCTTGAATCTGGAAAACTTCTCAAAATAGTTACATTAGGAAGGACACAGGGTAAATGAAGATTGAGCTTGGTGCTACTAAAAAGTTGTCAGAATGTGATACATTATTTTGTAAAGAAGCATATATCATAGTTATTGTAAAAATCCTGTTTTATATTGTGATTGGAAAATATGTGCTTTTTATATAGTTTCTAAATAATTTTCATAATTTTGACTTTCTAGTCTTCCAGGTTTCTTGGAGCTCTTATGTCTGTGACCAAAAGGTTCAGATCCCGTATTGTTTAAGTCAGTCTGGACAAAAAATCACAGTCTTTAACTTGTTGTCAGAGAGAGCTTAAGAATACATATTTTATATAAATAAATACTTATTCTTTTTTGCCTAGACATGTTTAAAGAGTATAATGAAGCCAGGTGCCATGACTCATGCCTGTAATCCCATCAATTCAGGAGGCTGAGAGGCAGGGGGATTACTTGAGGCCAGGAGTTCAAGACCAATCTGGGCAACATAGTGAGACCCTGTCTCTTAGAAAAAGTATAATGAGACTTGGAATCTTCTGGACGCAGACTTCAGATCTGAAAGTGACCTTTCAGGACAACCCTCTTCAGTCTACCTTGCCCCATCTCTCTCCTCCTTCAAAAGAGAGAAATCAGGAGGTCTGTAGAAGTTAATAGTTTAATAAAGGAGTCGTTTTTGTAAGATCCTGATTTCTTGGCTTTATACAGCTTCAGTAGTCCAGATAAGAAACAAGAGGTGGTCAGTGTGGTACTTTGTTCTGTAGGTGGTATATATTAAGATCAAAATTTATCAAATAAACTTTGGTGTAGTGTTCAGAGTCTTTCAAGTTTCACTTGTATTAAAACACGTTTTATGTATTTATAGGAAATATGTATTGCAAAACACAATGAAAAAATCCAACAGCGCACTCGGATTGAAGATGAATATAGAACCCATCACGCAGTACAACTAGTAAGTTTGGACTCAAAGATTTCGAACAAAACTTTATTTTTTACATGTTTTAGAGTGGATAAAATCTGTAGAGAACCATACAAAACTTATAACTGAAAATTAACATAGTTCACTTTATATAATGAGCAGCTTTTAGGCACATTTGATTAGAGAGCACAGAGTTTCTATATCCTCAACCCACACTCGTAGCCTCTCCTACCTTCAACATCTCATATACTCCTGTCCCCACACTTGATAGCCTTTCCACTGTCGACATCCCCCAGAGTGGCCTATTTGTTAAAATCAGTGAAACACTGACACTCCCCAGAGTCTCTTGATTACATTAGGGTTCTTAGTGTTTTGTGTTCTATTGGTTTTAATAGTGCATAATGACATGGATCTGCTATTATAGTTTCATATGGAATAATTTCACTTCCCCAAAATACCTTTGTTTCACTACTTATCCCTCCCTCTTCCCAAGCTCCTGGCAAGCACTGATCTTCTTATAGTCTTCATAGTTTTGCCTTTCCAATGTGTAGTTGAAATGATACAGTATGTAACCTATTTGGTTGGCTTCTTTAACGTAGTAATGTAGATTTAAGGTTGCTCTATGTCTTCATGGCTTGATAGCTCTTTTTAGCACCACATTATGTTCCATTGTGTGGATGGCCCACAGTTTGTTTATCCATGCTCCGATTAAAGGACATCTCGTGGTTACTTCTAAACTTTGGTAGCAATGAATAAAGCTGCTATAAACATCCATGCAGGGCCTTTTGTGCATGTAAATTTCAGCTAATTTGTGTAAGTAACAAGGGGCATGAGTGCTGGAGAGTATGGTAAGATTGTATTTGGTTTTGTGAGAAACTGCATAACTGTCTTCCATAGTGGCCATTCTATTTTGAACTCCCACCAGCAATGAATGAGAGTTAAGGTTTTTCCACATCCTCTCTAGCATTTTGCTGTTGCCATGTTTTTGATTTTTAGCCATTCTGTCAAGTGTATAGTGGTATCTTGTGTGTGTGTGTGTGTGTGTGTGTGTGTGTGTGTGTGTCTGTCTGTCTGTCTATAGGCATGGACTACTGTGCCTGGCTTTCATTGTTGTTTTAATTTGCAAATCTCTAATGCATGTTGTTTGTGTATATATATATATATATATATATATATATATATATATACACACACACACACAGACAGAGAGCAAGAGCACATCTGTTCAAATGCTTACCTCTCTCCTTATATCTCTAGTAAGGTGTCTGTTCAGATCTTTGCTCTTTTTTTTCTTTTCTTTTCTTTTCTTTTTTTGAGATGGATTCTCATTCTGTCACCAAGGCTGGAGTGGAGTGCAGTGGTGCAATGTTGGCTCACAGCAACCTCCACCTCCCGGGTTCAAGCAGTTCTGCTTCAGCCTCCCTCGTAGCTGGGACTACAGGCGTGCATCACTACACCCAGCTAATTTTTGTATTTTTAGCAAAGATGGGGTTTGACCATGTTGGCCAGGCCGGTCTTGAACTCCTGACCTCAAGTAATCTGCCCTCCTTGGCCTCTCAAAGTGCTGGGATTACAGGCTGGAGCTACCATGCCCAGCCTTTTTGCCCATTTTTTAAATTGGATTTTTGTTTTCTTATTGTTGAGTTTTAGGAGTTTTTCATATATTTTGGCTTACAGTCCTTTATCAGATGTGTCCCCTTTTTTTGGCAAACATTTTCTCAGAATATGTGGCTTGTTTTCTCATTCTTTTGACAATGTCTGTGGCAGAACAGAAGTGTTTACTTTTAACAGTCCGATTTACCAGCACTTACTTTCATGGTTCATACCTTTGGTGTTACATCTAAAAAGTCATTGCCAATCCCAAAATCAGCTAGATCTGAGCCTATGTTATCTTCCAGGAGTTTTATAGTTTTGTGTTTTATATTAAGTGTGTGATCCATTTTGAGTTGATTTTTGTGAAAGGCTATAAGGTTTGTGTCTAGAGTTCTTTTTTTTTTTTTTTTTGGCATATGGACTTCCTGTTGTTCCAGCACCATTTCTTTAAAAGACTATCCTTTCTCCATTGAATTGTCTTTGTTCCTTTGTCAAAGATCAAATGATTCTGTCTCTTCAGTCTATTTTTGGGTGTCCTATTTTGTTTCGTTGATCTAGGTCTTTTGCCTCTCCGTATAAGCTTTAGAATCAGCCATCAGTAGCCACAAAAAAATTGCTGGGATTTTGATTGGGACAGTTGAATTTATAAGTCAGGTAGTGATGACCTAATATTTTTATTTTATTTTATTTTAAAATACTTCTTTTAGTTTTTTTTGCTTTTTTAAATTGTTTTTATTTTTTATTATCTCCACAGCCTTCTCCTACACCTAACATCTTAACAATATTGAATCTTCCTATCCACAAAGAATACTTTTCATCTATTTAATTCTTTGATTTCTTTCCTTAGCATTTTATAATTTTCCTCATAAAGATACTATACACCTATTGTAAGATTGATACCTAAGATAGCTAAGTATTTCTTCTTCTTTGTGGGGGTGGTGGTAATATAAATAGGATTATGTTTTTAATTGAGAACTCCAGTTGTTCATTGCTGGTGTATTATAAAACAATTGACTTTTGTAAATTAAGCTTTTTATTTAATAATCCAGATTTTTTTTGTCAGTTTTCTTTCAGATTTTCTGTATTTGTCTATAAAGACAGTTATATTTCTTCCTTCCCAATCTGTATAGCTTTTATTTCTCTTTCTTACTGCATTAGCTAGGACTTCAGTATAATGTTGAAAAGGAGTGATAAGGGGGACATCTTTGTCTTGTTCCTGATCGTAGCAAGAAAGCTCTAGTTTCTCACCAGTAAGTGTGATATTACCTGAAGGTTTTGGGATAGATGTTCTTTATCAAGTAGAGGAAGTCCCTGCTCTATTCCTAGTTTGCTGAGAATATTAGTTCACTTTGTATAAAATTACATTAGAAACTTTCTTCTACTCTCAGTATTGCTATGCCTCATCCCAACTCAATATATTATCCTGATAGTCATCTTTACAGAACTGACGTAAATTAGTTAACACCAGTAATTTGTACTTAAATATCGGAAATGCCAATATGACCATATCTCTATATTTGCTTATTTTTAAAATTTTCTTTCTTTAGCATCACACTAAAGGCCAAAGGGCTTAAATTTGTCTGCATTACTCTGTAAGCTCATTCTGGCACATTCTTAGCTAATGCTGCCCCTTACTTTTCATTTTAAACACATAAAATTAGCCACTACCCAGAAACTGTAAGATTACCTTTCTCCTAGAACCTAGAAATAGCAAATGAATTAATGTACTTTTATTTTTCATTACTATTTCTGTGGGTCAGAAACTGCTTTGTAAGATTAGTCAGGAGCCAACATGACAGTGAGGTGTGTAAGGTGCTCCCTGCTATCACCATTTCTACTTGCATTATCAGTTGGTTATAAAGGTTCCACACTTCCTTTTTTTTTTTTTAATAAAACATAAGATTTTGGTGGAGGAGAATAACTAATTAACTTTTAGAATGAATGTGGGTATCAGATCTTGTTCCCAGATCTATGTTTGGGGCAACAGGGGTAAAAATTAGAAAATCCGTTCTTTTTGTTTTCCTTTTTTTTTTTTTTGAGATGGAGTGTTACTCTGTTGCCCAGGCTGAAATGAAGTGGCTCCATCTCTGCTCACTACAACCTCTGCCTCCCAGGTTCAAGCCATTCTCCTTCCTCAGCCTCCTGTGTAGCTGGGACTACAGGCACACACCACCACACACGGCTGATTTTTGTATTTTTAGTAGATGAAGTTTCACTATGTTGGCCAGGCTGGTCTTGAACTCCTGCTCTCAAGTTATCCACCCACCTTGCCCTCCCAAAGTGCTGAGATTACAAGTGTGAGCCACCGTGCCCGGCCAATAAATTGATTCTTAAGGGAATCCCAAAGATAAATGTCATCTGCCTTAAAATTTTGCCTAATAACTTTGGTTGGCATATATAATTGTTAGTGAATGAATCTGTTAAATAACTAGTCATCTTTAACACATACAAGTAAAACATAATGAAAGTTAGCTTAGATCATAATAGGTAATTGTTTTTCAAAATACAGATTCTGACCAGGCGTGGTGGCTCATGCCTGTAATTCCAGCACTTTGGGAAGCCAAGGTGGGTGATTCACAAGGTCAGGAGATCCATCCTGGATAACACAGTTAAACTCTGTTGCTACTAAAAATACAAAAAATTAGCCAGGCATGGTGGCACGCATCTGTAGTCCCAGCTACTCGGGAGGCTGAGGCAGGAGAATCACTTGAACCCACGAGGTGGAGATCAAATAAGTGAGCCAAGATCACGCCACTGCACTCCAGCCTGGGTGACAGCAAGACTCCATCAATCAATCAATCAATCAGTCAGTCAATGAGTATTCTTAAATATTCTTAGGCATTAACCTTATTGCAACAGTTTTCCATGGAAATCCTTGTGAATTAAATATATGAGAGTAAGGAAGTTTATTTTAATATTTGATAGTAAACTCTCTAAAACAAAAATGTGAGGATTACATATTACTAATACTATTTTAAATTGTTATAAGCTCAGAGACAAATGGAATATGAGAAGTCAGTTTTCCCCTTTAAAAAATGTACTCTTTATTTATTATAAGTACACTTATAATGCTAGGCTTTCACTTCAAGAAAACATACATACATGAGTGGTGATTCCTCAAGGACCTAGAAATAGAAAGTCCATTCGACCCAGCAATCCCATTACTGGGTATATACCCAAAGGAGTATAAATCGTTCTAATATAAAGACACATGCACATGTATGTTTGTGTGGCACTGTTTACAATACCCAAGTGCCTATCAGTGATAGACTGGACAAAGAAAATCTGGTACATCTACACCATGGATTACTATGCAGCCATAAAAAAACGAGTTTGTGTCCTTTGTAGAGACTTGGGTTAATCTAGAAACCATCATTCTCAGCAAACTGACACAAGAACAGAAAACCAAATGCCACATGTTTTCACTTATAGGCGAGTGATGAACAATGAGAACACTTAGGCACAGGGAAAGGAGCAACACTCACAGGGCTAGGTCAGGGGGTGGAGGGGAGAGGAGAGAGAAATGCCTGATGTAGGCGACGGTGGGGGGCCGGGGGAATGGAGACAGCAAACCACCATGGCATGTATGTACCTATGTAACCATCCTGCAGGATGCAGGATGTGCACATGTACCCTACAGCCCAAAGTACAATAAAATAATACCAATAAAAAAATTTCTCAAAACAAGAAAACATACATGGTGGCTCACGCCTATAATCCTAGCCTTTGGGAGGCCAAGACGAGGATCACTTGAGCTCAGGAGTTCGAGACCAGGCTGACCCTGTCTCTATAAAAAATTTTAAAAATAGCTGGGCGTGGTGGCATATGCTTGCCTCAGCTATAAGCATATGCAACATACAGGAATGGTAATGCCTCTCTTTGGACACATGCTAACTTATTTCAGGTTCTTAGAGCCCTTTTGAATTGTGTTCCTGTATGGTGTGCCTTTGCATCCTTACGTATATTACTAAACTGCATTTTATTCAGAATAATTAGCCTACCACACATCCCCTCCCCTGCCCCCTCCCTTTTTTTGGGTAGAGATAGTCTCACTGTGTTGCTCAGGCTGGTCTTGAACTCCTGGCTCAAGCAGTCCTCCTGCCTCAGCCTCCCAAATTGCTGGGATTACAGGCATGAGCCACCACACTTGGCTTTGTTTTCCAGTTTCATATTGTCTCCCTGCCACCCTTATCTCAGTGCTCATACTTTCTTCTTAGGGTTTATGATACAATCATCCAACACAAATGCAGCCTTCTTTAGGGAAAAGCTGGTAGCGAAGAGGAGAGAAATGATAGAAGAATAGAATAGGGGGTTGGATTTAAAAAGTACAGGAGAACAATGGAAGAGTGGTTAATTTCCATTTGAAATTATGTGGTCCTCTGAGAGGTATCTGTAGTTTTTTAAAACAAAGCCAGAAAATAAATAACCCATTTACCAATATAGAATGCCTTTTCCTTTATTTAACTAAATTAATTTTACCAAATGAGATTTTATTATACAGCTTTTAGATGATTCAACTCTATGGGGAAAATTAAAAATTTGTTTAGATAACTGCCAACTATAAGGTGTGATATTAAACCAGATGATTCATGGATAATGCTTCCTTGAAGTATATTTTTGTAACTGCTGGTTATATTGTTTGAATAATGTACAGTATCTAAATTACTGATTAAGTGGTTACTGGTTTGATTTTTTTTTTTTTTTTTTTTTTTTTGAGACAGTCTCAGGCTGGAGTACAGTGACACAGTCTTGGCTAACTGCAACCTCCACCTCCCAGGTTCAAGTGATTCTTCTGCCTCAGCCTCCCAGATAGCTGGGATTAGAGGCATATGCCACCATGGCTGACTAATTTTTGTATTTTGGGTAGAGACAGGGTTTCACCAGTTGGCCTGGCTGGTCTCAAACTCCTAACCTGAGGTGATCCAGCCACTTTGGCCTCCCAGAGTGCTAGGATTACAGGTGTGAATCACTGTGCCCGGCTGGTTGCTGATTTTATTTTTAAAGTCATCTACATTAAGTTTTTACACTAGAAGTATTTTGTTCTAAAATTGTATATTAAAAACATTTCATGTTTCATGCTATAAAAATTTTTGTTCAACGAATCTTCACCTCGGGTCCATATTGGGATAACTTCTTATCTTTTTTCCTATTAAATGATAAAAATTGGGACACAACATAACAGAATTATTATTAATTTTTTACCAGAAGAGAGAAAAATTACATGATGAAGAAGAAAGAAAAAGTGCCTGGGTTAGCCAAGAGAGACAGAGAACACTGGATAGACTTCGAACATTTAAACAGGTATTAAAAGTAATGGTCCATTTATTGTTTTTCATTGTTTTTAAAACAGAGCTACATATACACCCGTAGGATTTCTTCGTGTGAGGAAAAACTTGGTTTTCCCTTATTTATAAACTATTATAACCATGGCAGTCCTTTTAAAAATTGTTTTGATGGCATGGCTCCATTTCTTCTGGTTGTTTTCTGAATTAGTATTCTTGTGACCTTTGACCCTCAGCTTCAGTAGTGTAAGAGGAATGATCAGGGCTTCTGGGAAACCTAGATGCCTCTTGAGTTTAAAAAATTAGTTAAATCACAACTGACTATTCAGCTGAAGCATCAACTTGTTATTTATTCCACATACATCAACCTGTGGTGGTAATACATAATGACCATTGGCAGAATTAGAAGGGGGAACAGCATATTTGAGAGAAATGCTTCAGCATTTCTCTTGCTAGGGTAGCCCATGACTGCACACTGATACCCCAGTTTTCAAACATCTCAGAACTATGCTGAAGCCTCACAGTTCTCATTTTTAAAGTACTTTGGAGCCTTACTTCAGTTGTGCATGCTAAAGGATCACCATATAGGTGAAGTAGGCTTTTACAGTGGAAAAAAGAGGTGGGGTAGGGGCTAAGCCTTGTTATTAAGTAAATGTGACTCATACCTGTAATCCTAGCACTTTAGGAGGCTGAGGCAGGTGGATCGCTTGAACTGGGGAGTTCAAGACCAGCCTGGGCAATATGGTGAAACCCTGTCTCTACACAAATTAGCCTGGCATGGTGGTACATGACTGTGGTTCCAGCTGTTTAGGTGGCTGAAGTGAGAGGATCACCTGAGCCAGGGAGGTTGAGGCTGCAGTGAACTGTGATTGCACCACTGCACTCTAGCCTGGGCAACAGAGTGAGACCCTGTCTCAAAAAAAAAAAAAAAAAAGTTTTATCATGGTAAAACATGTAAAATTATAAAATGAGAGTTCTACCAGTAAGTACTTCAAAAAATGTAATTCTTCTTCATTCTGTCATAAAATGGATTATTAGTTGTTGGAGCTTTTTAAAAATGCCAAGTAACCTGCTAAAGAATGTTTTAATTTTCTCATATGTATGCATTTGAAAACATAGGAGACTAGTTTCTTTTTGCATATCAGTAGCATTTATACATTTGACTTGACATCATTTATATTTTGTATTTTACATGTTATTTGTTTTATACATTTAGTAATTTTAGTCACTAAAAATCTTTTTATCGTAATTTTGATTATTTTACTTTATCATGGATTTGATAAGCAAAGAATAAATTCATAATTGTTTGAAAGTTATTAGGTACTTTTGGATTTTCTATATAACTTTAAGGGTAAAATAACCAATGAGTTAACATGACATCTTTTTTTCTGAGACAGAGTCTCGCTCTGTCACCCAGGCTTGAGCGCAGTGGTATGATCTCCGCTCACTGCAACCTCTGCCTCCCAGGTTCAGATGATTCTCCTGCCTCAGCTTCTTGAGTAGCTGGGACTACAGGTATGTCCCAGCATACCCAGCTAATTTTTGTATTTTTAGGAGAGTTGGGGTTTGCTATGTTGGTCAGGCTGGTCTTGAACTCCTGACCTCAGGTGATCCACCTGCCTCGGCCTCCCAAATTGCTGGGATTACAGGTGTGAGCCACCATGCCTGGCCACATAACATCTTTTATTTGAAAGAGAAAATAAATAGGCATGTGCTCATAAACTGTTTTAATAACATTTAACCAGTTCCAATAACTTCTGATATTTTAGAGGTATCCTGGGCAAGTCATACTTAAATCAACCAGATTACGACTAGCTCATGGAAGAAGAAAAGGTGCAGCAAGTCCTGTTCCCCGAGAGGATCAGTGTGACTCTCTACCAAGTGTATTACAGGTAGAAGAGAAAACTGAAGAGGTAGGAGAAGGCAGAGTCAAGAGTGGGCCGTCACAGACAGCAGAACCCCAGAGCCTTGTACAACTTGAAGATACTTCATTAACACAACTTGAAACCACTTCATTACCTCTCAGTGGTGTTACCTCTCAACTGCCTCCCCCTGTGTCTCTTCCACTTTTGAATAACAACCTCGAGCCATGTTCTGTTACCATAAGTCCACTCCCACCCCCTCTTCCTCCAACACCACCACCTCCCCCACCTCCTCCCCCTCCACCCCCACCACCACCTCTGCCTGTTGCTAAGGACAATGGCCCAGAGACCCTGGAGACAGATCTGCCTAGAAAGGAGGGGAATGAGAAGAGGATCCCAAAGTCAGCCAGTGCCCCCTCAGCACACCTCTTTGATAGCAGCCAACTGGTCAGTGCACGGAAGAAGCTCAGAAAGACTGCTGAAGGTTTGCAGAGGAGGAGAGGTATGTCAAGATATTTCATGGTCCATCTGTTGTATGACATCAGGCATAGTTAAAAAAACTGTATATATTTTTTGACATTGCAAAGCTTAAACCATTTTATTTTTGAACATTATTTTGATAGTAAACAAGTTTTCAAAATCACACTAGAGGAGAATTCTTAGCAACCCACATCTACAAATGCATGAAATACACAGAAATGTATACCTTCTTGAGCTGTTAGGCATGTTTTAAAAACAGATATTCTAAAATTACACATACATGTTTGGTAATGTGTAATAGATATGGCTTCTTTTGTGTTAGGGGAAAAAAATCTGATTTTAAACCTGAGTGTTTTGTTTTGTTTTGTTTTGTTTTTTTAAGTACTCATATCAGAAAAGGGTAAGCTATCTGGTTAGGACTGTCACCAAAGGGAAGACATTGGCAGGATTATGTAACATTTGTTCATATATTTGTTGAAGACGTTTGTATATTTGTATAAGGAAGCAAAAAAGAATAGGGAATAATCTGTTCAACTTATGTTGTACAGATAGATGTGCCTCAGTAAGGTTACTATTTTTTGTTGTTGTTTGTTTTGTTATGAGATACTCAAGCACAAATAAAATTATTTCTAAAAAGAACAGAGAATAATCCTTGCCTTTGCCTTTAAGGAATTTGAATTTTGCACGGGCAGAACATTATATAATTGTTACATATTACTTGCATATTACGTATTAATCTGAAGGACTGTTCTATAAAACATTTCTTGATGTAATCTGAGTAGGATTTCACATGTAAAACAACCAAATGAAAAAAGCACAGCTTCCATAATGAACAAAAATGTAATTTTTAAAAATAAAAGGTGTAACGCAATCCCTCTGAATTTGGGTGGAGCAATGCAATTTGGAAATCCTTTGGGAATCTCACCCATAATACTCCTAAGACCACCTCCCAGTTCCTAATCTGGTCACTTCTCTCATGTAGGAAATGATAGGAATACCAATAGTACCCACCATGGATTGGGTCTTGGGATTTTCTAAAAAGAATGATGATTAGGATGGATCCCTTGTCTTCTGGTCGCCTTCTGCACACATTTCGTGATCCACTTTGCAGATGTTATTTCAGTGTCCTGTGCTTTAACAGTCACAAACAGTAGAGCTTCTATAGTTTTGTTCTAATTAAATGCAGTCCAAACTGTGATACTGTTCTGTTTCATTTTCCAAAGTGAGCTCACCCATGGATGAGGTGCTAGCCTCCTTGAAGCGTGGTAGTTTTCATCTGAAAAAGGTTGAACAGCGAACTCTGCCTCCTTTTCCTGATGAAGATGATAGTAATAATATCTTGGCACAGATAAGGAAAGGGGTAAAACTGAAGAAGGTACAGAAGGATGTTTTGAGAGAATCCTTCACACTTCTACCTGATACAGACCCTCTAACACGGAGCATCCATGAAGTTCTTAGAAGAATTAAAGAAGCATCCCCAGAGTCAGAGGACGAAGAGGAGGCTTTGCCTTGCACAGACTGGGAGAACTAACAAGTAAATGGCCTTATTGTCTTTAGTAGCATTCAGTAATACAGCTTTTATTTTGGATGACAAGGTTTGGAATATTTTTTATTGAGTCTGAGGCATATTGTTTGTTTCACAGCCGAATTTTAGCATGGATCATATTTGTGAATTTCAGGTTTTATTTCTGTAGTTTCTAGAAACTTAAGATAACTTTTTAATGGTGATTGCTATGTGAATATTTTTTTTAAATGTCCTCCTTATTAAAAATTTCTGGCATATGGCTATAATTGCAAGTAAAGTGACGGTCTCATTCTTACCCTAAAAAATAGAAAAGGGCTCGGTGCGATGGCTCACACCTGTAGTCCTAGCACTTTGGGAGGCTGAGGCAGGTGGATCACTGGAGGTCAGGAGTTCAAGACTAGCCTGGCCAACATGGTGAAACCTCATTTCTACTTAAAATACAAAAATTAGCCAGGCATGATGGCAGGCATCTGTAATCCCAGCTACTTGGCAGGCTGAGGTAAGAGAATCTTTTGAAGCTGGGAGGCAGAGGTTGCAGTCGCTCCACTGCCCCGTGCAACAGAGTGAGACTTAGTCTGAAAAAAAAAAAAAAAGAAAAAAGAAAAAAGGCTTTCCAGGTGCAGGGGTTCAGTGGTTCCAGTGTTTGCTACTGTAGTCCCATTTACTCAGAGGTTGAGGCATGAGGATCTCTTGAGCCCAGGATTTCAAGTCACAGCTTGGCAATACAGCGATACCCCTGTCTGTAAAAAGAATAATTTTTTTTTCTTAAGAAAAAGGCTTTTCTAACGAAGTATTTCAGTAACAAACTGTTAGGCAAACTGAATTTTGATACCATGTTAGCTGACCTCAGAGGAGTTTTCTGAGATCAATCTGGAAAAATCGTTGCATTGTCTGATTATTTAACTTTCTAAACCCTTAAAAAAAAACTACTTATACCTGTCAGTTACTATATTATCTAGATAAATTTGCAGGTATCATAAAATATAAAAATCATACATACCTAGTGAATACTCCTGTATGTATTAAGATTCCCTCTGGTTACACATGTGGCATTTTCCTAATAGGGAGCTGTAGTCGACTACATTTAATAAGCTAATTATAGGGTAATATGGCACAAATTATACCAAATATAATCAGTTAAGATAACATGCTATAAATAGTATGTAAAATTTATAATATTTGTAAATGAAATGTAATTTGTATAAAATTATATAGAGAGTATGCAAACATATTCTATTAATTATTATTATTTCTTGATGGAATAGGTATCTCTGGGCTTCAAACATTCACCAAAGTAGGGAAGACTAAGTAAAGGAATAATTATGTGTTAGCCTGTGAATTCTTTTTGTTGAATTTCTTTTCTTTTTTTTTTTTTTTTTTAACTTTAGAGACAGAGTCTCCCTCTGTGGCTCAGGCTGGCATGCAGTGGCACGTTCATGGCTCACTGCAGCCTCAGCCTTCTGGGCTCAGGCATCCCAAGTAGCTGGAACTCCAGATGCATTCCACCATGCCAGGCTAATTTTTTTATTTTTTGTAGAGATGGGGTCTTCCTATGGTTGCCCCAATTAGCACAGTAATTCCTAAAACATGTTTGATCATAAGAATTTGAGAGCTTATTAAAAATGCACATTCTATCATTGACTTAAGAATTCTGAGTAGAACAACAAATTAAAAAAGGGAAAAACGATTTTCTATTGTTTTTCTCTTTTAAGACAGGTTCTCTGTCACCCATTGCTGGAGTGCAGTGACTTGATCTCAGCTCACTGCAAGCTCCGCCTCTTGGGCTCAAGGGATTCTTGTGCCTCAGCCTCCTGAGTAGCGGGGATTACAGGCACCTGCCACAATGCCCAGCTTATTATTATTATTAGCATTATTATTTTTTTTTTTATTTTTCATAGAGACAGGGTTTCTTCTTTTTTAATTTTAAAATTTTTGTTTTTATTTTTTTATTATGCTTTAAGTTCTGGGGTACATGTGCCAGTTTGTTACATAGGTATACATGTGCCATGGTGGTTTGCCATACCCATGAACCTGTCATCTATGTTAGGTTTTTCTCCTAATACTATCCCTCCCCTTGTCCCCTACCCCTCACCAGACCCCGGTGTGTGATGCTCCCTAGAGACAGGGTTTCAACTGTGTTGGCCAGGCTGGTCTTGAACTCCTGACCTCAAATAATCTGCCCACCTCAGCCTCCCAAATTGCTAGGATTACAGGCGTGAGCCACTGCGCCTGGTCCCCCAAAAAAAGAATTCTCAGTGGATCTAATGTATATGCAGGTACACATCTAGATTTTGAAGACAATACAAAAATGTAAGTTTCTAAACAATTGATTACATATTGAAAGATACTATGAGATAGATAAAATATTACTGAAAGCAGTTTCACCTGTTCCTTTGGGTATGGGTTCATTAGGTAAAATATTCCTCTATTACCACTCCACTCACCCCTCCCCGTCAGCATCTGCATCAATCAATAACTTAAACAAAAAGGATAATATTAATTACATTTGCCATGATTCAGCCAACATTCAGTAGTAGCATTGTCCTGCTTTTTTTCCTATTATGAATATAGTTACATATAACAGTCACTTTGACTTACTGTTTTTGGATCCCAAAGTAACTTCAAGTTATTTTTGCTTGTACGTGTGTCCACTATGCCTTGTAAAGGAATATATATATACCACAGTGGGTATTTGTAGGTTGTCTCCCACTTTACAGTTCTTGCTACATGCGTCGTCTCCTCCTGCTGTAGCTTCTCAGGAAGCTGCTTAAGCTTGTGCCTAAAACTGCCGTCTTTGCACTAATTCCACAGCCGGACCTTCACTTGTGTGTTTAGCTATTTTATTACAGATGATCCACAGTGGCCCATTCACAGTACACCAGCAGGTGCTCAAGTCAGCCCTTGTCTGTCTCCTCCCATCCCACCATATCCTGCCTAACCCTAGACATTGCTTCAGCATTTTGTATAATCACGTGGCTGGGATGTTACTCATAGCTTCTGGCTACTAATTTAGCTTTATTATCAGATGATAAGAATATGGTGCAAGGTGTATACCACTTTGAAAACTGCTTAAAACTTTTTTTGGGGGTGTGGAGACTGTTGATGGTTGGAATATGTGGTACAATGTTAAGAGAGAAACAGTGAAACACTCAGAAAATGTATGAGCTTGGAAATCTGCAATCACCCTTACTAAATTACCCCAGAAGCAAACCATATACTAATACAGACTGATTAGGCAGTGATAAGCAGTTGTGTATCACTGCTTTGTGATAGTGGAAACTATAGTGCTGTGAATTTTTAGATAATTGTCTACAAATTACTAAAAAGGTTTTACTGCAATTTCTATATTCCATTAATTTATTAGATTTCTTTCTTTTTTGAGACAGAGTTTCATTCTTGTTCTTGTTGCCCAAGCTGGAGTGCAGTGGCATGAACTCAGCTCCTCTGCTTCTCAGTTCAAGCAGTTCTGCCTCAGCCTCCCGAGTAGCTGGGATTAGAGTCACATGCCACCAATCCCAGCTAATTTTTCTATCTTTGTAGAGACAGGGTTTCACAATGTTAGCCAGACTGGTCTCGAAGTCCTGATCTCAGGTGATCCACATGCCTCTGCCTCCTAAGTGCTGGGATTACAGGTGTGCGCCACTGTGCCTGTCCAGATTTCTTGATTGTAGATTTTGTCATTAATGTAATGATATACTTTTAAGAGCTAATTTCTTCAATCTTCATGAAGTAGATAATGAAGGTCCACTGTTCTGTCTTCTTCATTCCCCTCAGAAACTCTTCCCAGAGATAGCATAGTTGTGTTCAAGGAAATTTCTTAAAATATGTATAATTACATAGAGATTTAAAATAAGTTTTAGGCTGGGCATGGTGGCTCAGGCTTGTAAGTCTGTAGCACTTTGGGAGGCTGATACAGGTGGATCACTTGAGCCGAGGAGTTCAAGACTATTCTGGGCAACATGACAAAACCCATCTCCACCAAAAATACAAAAAGTAGTATTTTCATGGTGGCTCACATCTGTAGTTCCTGCTACTTGGGAAGCTGAGGCAGGTGGAAACATTTCTCAATATAAGTTTCTAATTTGTTTCCTGTGAGAGTCGTCTTTCTTTTTTTTTTGGAGATGGAAGCTCCTTATGTCACCCAGGCTGGAGTGCAGTGGCACCATATCAGCTGACTGCAATCTCTGTCTCCTGGGTTCAAGTGATTCTCCTGCCTCAGCCTCCTGAGTAGCTGGGATTACAGGCGCGCCACCATGCCCAGCTAATTTTTTTAAAGTTTTAGTAGAGACGGGTTTCACCATGTTGGCCAGACTGGTCTCGAACTCCTGACCTTAAGTGATCCACCCTCCTCAGCCTCCCATAATGTTGGGATTATAGGCGTAAGCCACCGTGAAGTCTTCTAAAATAACTATGGCAGTGCAGTTCAATAAAAATACAGTGTGAGACATGTAATTTTAAAATGTCCAATAATCACATCAGATATGAAAAGGAACATGTGAAACTGATGTTTGTAATATTTTATTTGACACAGTGTAGCCAAAGTAGTATCCTTTAACACATAATCAACATAAAAAACTTATGACATGGCTTTCTATTTCTTTTTTTTTGTACTGTCTTCAGAATTCAGTGTATGTTTTGTATATACTAGTAGCACATTTTGGTTTGAATGCTAAGTATTTGATACTTAATGATAAATGTCCTACCAAAACAGTAAAATTGCATTGAATGGAAAAATACTTTTTACTGGTTTAGATTTTTAAATCAAACTGGATTAAGTCAAACTAAATCAGTCACACTAGACACATATCTAGTGCTCATTAATGACATAAGCTACGGTATTAGATAATGCAGAACTGTATTCAGTCGGTACTTTATTCATGTTCCTGTCAGCTTTTATCTGATGAGTATGTCTTTTATATAAATGCTTCGGTGCCGAAGGTAAGCCCCATAGATCTTAAGCACACTTTTCAATAAAAAAAGCCCAGGTGAAGTATTCATTTAAAGACTGCCTGTCCTTTAAATGTAAGTCAAACAAAAACTCTTTCTACTGCATTTTGAAGATACCATTTAATTGTTCTTACTCTACTAGCAGTTTATAGGGCAAATAGTTTAGACCGAATTTACCTTTTTAGTATACAGTTTTGATATAGTATTAGAGTAAAAGAAAAATGAAAATCTAACAGTCTATTAAAAGTGATCAAAATCTGTATTGGGATTATTTTGTTTTCATTTTTACTGCTTTAAGCATACAATCATGGCCTTTTGTAAAAAATATCTTTTGTATACTTTTTGAGGGAATGTAAATACACTATTTTTAAAGGGTTGTTTTTTAATGGTCTGTATTATTTTGTTTGTAAACAGGTGATTTAACAGAAGAAAAATATCATTCAAGATTGGTTCTGATTCTTTGGAAAATGATAGTTTAAGCCCTTGGTTCCTCAGTTGGATAACAGTAGATCCAAAGTGCATTGGTTCAGTCGTGTGAAGAAAGGAAGCACAGTTGGCAGGTTATCACTTTCCAGTCATTCCAACAGATGATGGTTAACACGAATTTTACATGTGCAATGTTCCTGACTGCAATGAAGAAGAGGCCTTCTGGAGCTTTCTGTTTTTTAAGCACATTCTCCTTCCATCCACCTATTTACATCCTTGTAATGGCCAGTTAAGCTAGGGCTTGCTGTAAGTTGGAAGAACACTGGGTTGACCAAGATCTGCTGTGAGCTATATTGGGACTGCTTTCAGAACCGTCTTTCAGTGCACTGAAAAGTCATCTGAAAATGTAGCTTCTTCCATATCAGCTTATATTAAATCCTGTGACACTCTGAAAAAGTTGATCATGGTAGCTCCAAGTCAGGATTTAAAATCAGATGGAAATACACCTAAAATCTCCACATTACTTATTTCCAAAGGATTTTTCATAAAGATGTTCCGCAACATCTGAAAAGCTGCATGGAGATATATCAGTGTGTTCACAACATGATACATTTAACATGGCATATTTTTAGGAGTCTTATACTTTGTAAGGTTTTGAAGTTTCCATGCTTTTAAATCACTCTTCGTAATTCTGAATTTATAATTTTGAATTTATGTGCATCCTTGTTTATGGGAGGCAATACTTTGATAATGTTTCAAATTATTTTTATTTTGTTTGAACTATTGCTTGATTGCTATGACTGACATTACTTTCCTGTTGAGAATCAGAAATCAAGATTCAATAATAGGGATGTAAATCTTAACTTTTTTCCAAACCACCATTTTATGTTTTTATGTTTATGCTTCACAGTGAAAAGCATATGCTCTACAAAGATAGAAAGTAGACAAAGCAGACAAGTTTCCATGGCTGGCATTTCACCATCTTCAGATGCACTGAATGGAATTTTGGGAGAAAGCCTTTGTGTTGCCACTAAACTTACACACAGCTTTAGGTGCTCATTTTGGCTGTGATGGAGTCCTGAAGGACCCATTGATCAGAATATTCAACAGGATTGTCGTAGGTTTGAGTGAATGTAGATTGTGGGACTCGGTGTGCAGTACCCTGTACATGTAATTCTGCATAAGACGGATCTTGGCCTTTCTGTGGAGGGAGTTAAGAACTAAAATACCAAAAAAGAACTTTATTTCTTTTAAGGCAATTTTCTGACCTAAACTCAGAAAGCAGTACAGAAGCAAAAGCCCAGTGCATATGAATTGGTTTTGCTGGAGAAAAAAAGAAATGCTCACACTTTTGTTATTTTAAAATGTTTTCTTGAAAATAATTAGGGAGAAAATTTTCTGGCAACAGGTTATATAGACAATTTCTTTTTATTATTTCAAAACAAAAAGGCACACGCCTCCATGCCCAGCTAATTTTTTTATGTTTTGTAGATTTGGGGATTTTCCATGTTGTCTATGCTGGTCTTGAACTCCTGGACTCAATCTGCTGGCCTTGACCTCCTAAGTGCTAGGATTACAGGCATGAGCCTGACAAAATCTTTTATTTAAGTGTTAGTAGTATGTTTATTGATGAGACTAGGAGCTTCTGTGCAGTGTCTTCATAATATATTGGTTTTAGTTCCCACACTATTCCCGCTTCTTGTCTGGAAAGATCAGAAATACAGATGTAATATGGAAACTTCATCCCAAAACAGCATGGAGGTGGTGATAGTGTCCTGTTTGCCCTTGGTAAAATATTAAAGCATATTTCTTAACCCAAAGAGTGATTGGTTAAAGCAAATTTGCAGACCTTTACAAAATCATGTATCAATTTTATGCTATCCAACTTTTAGGTACCCATGTGTCAACATTTCACATATCCAATGCTTTGGGTGCTTGTTCATGACTTGTTTTTCATTTATTCAAATTCAGAAAAATACAGACGGATGTAGTGTTAAATTAGCCAAAACCCCTGGAACGTTCATATAGTGAGAGGGAATTTGCTACTCTTTTAGTGTTGGGTTTCCATTATAAAATAGGCTCATTTATACACCTGTCCTGTGGTCTGTCTTCCAGGGTGTGCTGTAATAAATCTGTAGCAAAGAGTGGAGGGTGGAGAGTGTGCAGAACTCCTCTCAGCCTCATGGATGCATCCACAACTCTCTCAGCCCGTTCTGTTATAGTGCTCCATGAGCCACCTCACACTTGAAGATAAGGAGGTTAAAGCAGACAGAGTATTGTTGGCAGCCAGCTGTGCCCACTCTCTTGTAAATAACTTTCCATCACACCCATTTCCTTGCCTCAAGATGCAGGTTCCTACGTCTATAAAATTTCAAATGACTGCAGGTCGGAAACCTTTGGTGTTACAAATAATAATAAAAAGTTCAGATAATTAGGGTCTGCTTGTCCATTAAGATGACATTACCAGTGGAACCCACCTGTTAATTTTGTGGCTTCAGAACCCAACAAAAGTTATGGAAGCCTGGTTAAATTTCCTCTTTTCTTTTTGCCCCTAATAAAATGAGGATCTTTGGCCTTAATACTCAATTTGTGTATTTTTAGTTGTGATGGTACTTGTAAATGCTCACATTTCCAGTTCCAAACTTGCGTGTGCTTTCTATGTCCTTCAAAATATTTGACCCTTAAATTTCTGTTAATATATGGTTTCTGTATCCACAATCAGCTGTTTGCTTATGCTGAGTCAATTTAGAAGATAATTTGCCAATCTGGTCTCAACTGCAGTGCATTTAAAATAGGGAAAACAAGTAAATGAGTTTGAGATGTTTTGATATTAATATTACTGCCCACTTAACTGTGAATTTCAAATGGCTCCTAATGCAACCAAAATTATAACCAATGTAGCACGTATAGGAAAGGCATTCTTAATGATTTTAAATCCATACTGCTGTATATTACAGCAGTATGAGGAGTGCCTGGGTAAAGAGAATTTTTAAAAGATGAACAGTGGTTTTGTTTGTATAGTATAGGCTTATTGAGTTGGTGAGCAGCATAAAAACATTTCTTAATTCTTCGTTGTGGAAGTGAAATATTTCTGTAATGCATTTTTTTCAAAGGAGACTCCTAGATACAGCTATAGTAGTGGGAATAGAGAGGTAGAGCTTTTCTCATAAGATGAAACCAGAAAATAAATTTCAGCACTTTTACTTTATGTAATGAGGAAAAAAATTGTTTCTACAGAGTTGAGCTGTGTAGTAATATTTGGTAACACATGGTGTGGCTACTTTATGTCATTGAATGTGTGTTAGTTGCAAAGCATACTTGGGTCATAGTAGACACTGAGAATTAAAACTCTTAAGTCAATGAAACAAAAACGAATGGGCAGCGTTCTCTCTGTTTGGAATGGGATCAGTATACAATTAATACAATTTAATTTTACACATTCATAAGACACCATTTTTAAGTTACATTCACTGAGTGTATTTGTATAAATTTAAGTCAGTGCTTTTAGCCGAGGCAAAGCTTTTTCATTAACTAAATACATGGTTTTTTTTTTTTTTTGGTGTTCTTTTTTAGCTTTATTATTGGAGTATTACAAACTTAATATTAGATACACTATTGGGTCCCTAAGGGCTCTGTCAGGGAGTTGAAATTTCATATGCTTTACTTGTAAAAAATGAACAGCTGTAAAACATTTCAAAACTATTGCAAACACATTGTTAAAATGCAACCATTTGATAAAGCAGAAACCTTAAGTTTTGCCTAATTATTGCACTAAATGTAAATGATAACATAAAATTAAATGTGCATTTTAAACAGATTCTATTTCCCACTTACTGCTTAGCATAGAAAAAGAGCTATGCTTAGAGGAGTGACCAGCAAGATTGATTTTAGGTGGAAGAGGGGTGAGAAAGCGGAAGCACCTTACTATTGGAGCATGTTGCATCTATTTAGTGCTACTGAACAATTTGGTGGTTATTTCTGAACTTTGCTGCAAAGTGCTCTTTAGTTAAAGCACAGAAAGAAGGGTCACTGCTTAATTGCTTTCTAAAATAAAGCAATGGTATTTTTTATCCTATATAGTGTAATTTAAAAGTTTTCCTACAAAGTGAGTTTATATTGCTGCCTAAACTGTTATGTAAACAAAGGGTTTTTAAAGGTGGGAGGGAGTCTGGATTCAGTGAGTGTGTGTATGTGTGTGTGAATGTATGAAGAGTTTCCCTATTGGGTCATTTTGAAGATGTGTTTATTGTAAAGTTTTCTGTGTTTTGCCCACAGCAAATGTACAACTTGGCAATTGCAGGATTTAATTGATTGAATTCCAAATTTATACTGTCTCTCCCCTTCTGCAAACACATGCCACTGTAAGGTGCATGTACAGAAAATACCTCTGAGGTTGACTTGTTAAATAATTGATGAGTGTTATTTCACACGGACTCTCAAAGCAGTCATTTGTTTTGCAGATTAGGGGAAAGTTTTGTTTTTTGCTGGTTTTTATTTTTAATTAGGTACACTTAAGAGTGGCTAAATTTGGAGGAGTTGTTGGTGGGTAGGAAAGACCTTGAAAAGTGATGTTTACATGAAAACAAAAGGTATGGATGTTGGTTACAGAGTTCAGTTTTAACAAGGGAAATTTGGGGATTTTTTTTTTTTTTTACTTGCATGTTTTATGGGTAGCTATTAAAGGATGTAACAAGTTATTCCAGCTTTTCCCAATACTAATTACATTGATTTAAGAAGTCTGCATAATCACTCGGTGGCATTTTCCCTTCATTTGTGAACCGAGAGGGGTAAATGATGCATCCCATACGATGACTTCTGACTTAACTTTTGACAGAATCTCCATTGTCTCATTGAATTTCTCATTGTATTGTATGTCTTTCCAAGTGTGAAACCATAATATGTAGTTAATGAAAAAATGGAAGGCTGCAGATTGTTTTGCATGAATAATTAATTGCTCATTAGGGCTATGAAGACTGACATGATTTTTATCAGTTCTGGGTAAATGAAAATGTTAATGGAAAACTGATTCACCATTTTTACTAGCTTTGTGCAATATTAAAAGGTAGAAGCAAAACACTAGCACATTGTGCTTGGCTTGTAAGGATGGCTTTAATACCATTACATTAAATGGACAGTGTGCACAGTGTATTGTAAATGCCAACTCTTGCAAATTTACAATACCTAAATATGTTCAATTAACATTCTAAAGTATTAAAAGTACAAAGGAAAAAGTAAGCAAGCATTTATAGCAATACCATGAAATCTCCAGTAATTGTTTTGACTGTTGCCTTTGCTCTTTAGTGCAACTTTTCTGCAGTGTAATTGTATTGCTTTGTATTTCATGTTTTTTACACTCATGACTTCAGAGTTAAGTACTTGTGCACCAAGTATTGCAATCACCTTTCTCTTGTTGTACATGCAATGTAACAACCTACAGTTTTGGTGCTTTTAACAATATTCCTCTTTTTCTTTAATAAAGGATATTTATTTGAATTAACCTGATTTTGTTTAACATGTCAGTGGTACATATTTTCATTTTATTTCAAATAGAAGGAGCATAGCAGGTTGTGTATCTGTTACTATGTTACAAACGTGGAGAACAGGATCCAGAGACTCTCCATGTCTGTACTTCTGCCTCTTCCTGAGTGCTGTTTGTTGTGAAGTATTTTGATGGCAACTTTCTTTGTGCTATTAATGGACTTTCTCATTGTTTGCTTGTAAATACAAAGTTTGGAAGTGCTGACTTCCAAGTTAGTTGGGAAAAAAAATTTTTTTTTGAGATGGAGTATCGCTATTTTGCCAGGCTTGAGTGCAGTGATGATGCAGTCTCGACTCACTGTAACCTCCAACTCCCTGGTTCAAGTGATTCTCCTGCCTCAGCCTTCTGAGTAGCCGGGATTACAGGCATGCACCACCATGCCCAGCTAATTTTTGCATTTTAGTAGAGATGGGGTTTCACTGTGTTAACCAGGATGGTCTTGATCTCCTGACCTCGTGATCTGCCCATCTTGGCCTCCCAAAGTGCTGGGATTACAGGCGTGAGCCACTGCGCCTGGCCGCAAGTTGGAAATTTTTTAAATGCTTTTATTTTAGTAGTCTGTGATCATCTAAATGGGGATAGGAAGAGACAGGGATTAGGCTTTCCACTGAAACATGGAACTAGATTAACAAGAGCCCAGCCGATAGCCTTACCTGATGTTGACTTGATATAGTCCCCAACACAAGAAGCACACGTCTAAGCCCTTTAAGGCAGGGATCCCCAATCCCTGGGCCACAGACCTGTACCAGTCTGTGGCCTGTTGGGAACTAGGCCACACAGCAGGAGGTAAGCAACAGGAGAGTGAGCATTACCACCTGAGCTCTGCCTCTTGTCACATCAGCAGGAGCATTAGATTCTCACAGGCACATGAACTCTGTTGTGAGCTCTGCATGTAAGGCATCCAGATTGCGTGCTCCTTAGGAGACTAATACCTGATGATCTGAGGCGGAACAGTTTCATCCCAAAACTACCTGCCCTGTCCTGTTAAAAATTGTCTTCCACAGAACCAGTCCCTGGTGCCAAAAAGGTTGGGAACCACTGCTTAAAGGGACTTAGTTCCCAAAGGAGTTGGAAGGGCTCCAGTTCCCATGTCTAGTCTTGGGGAGTCCTGGCCACTTTTTGTCCCTTAGTTAACAGAATTTTTATTGCCAATTTAAAATTTTTTAGGACTGTCTAGTCCCTACATGACTAATTTGTTTTTGACATTAGCCTAGCCCCTTGAACAGCCTGTACCATGCTCCAAGATGGTGTGTGCCTGGATGTAGTCATTTATAATGATGGGTTGGCTGGGCATGATGGCTCATGCCTGTAATCCCAACACTTCAGGAGCCAAGATGGATAGATCACGAGGTCAGGAGTTTGAGAGCAGCCTGGCCAACATAGTGAAACCCAGACACTACTACTAATATAAAAATTAGCCAGGCCCTGGTGGTACACACCTATGGTCCCAGCTACTCAAGGAGGCTGAGGTTGGAGGATTACTTAAGCCCTAGAGTCAGCTTGCAGTGAGCCAAGATTGCGTCATTGCACTCTAGCCTGGGTGGCAGAGCGAGACCCTGTCTCAAAAAAAGAAAAATGATGGGTTAAACAGAATGGACATTGAAACTTTACTTCAGCTCCTGGATTAGGTAATAAGATAGGAGAACTTTCTCTCAAGGAAGGGCCTTCTAATGTGTACTCCCCCCACATATGTAAATGTGAAACTAACCAGAGGTTTCTAATGACTAGAGCCTTGAAGAATGGGCTCAATGGAGGAACTTCAGCCCAACTGATAGAATAACATCTACCTCTTGAATTAGGTACAGGACTTCAGGATAATCTTTGTGAAGCCATGATACAATTGGCTTAGGATGGATTTACTGCATAATGTCTCAGGTTATTCACCTTTACTAAGACAGGTGAAAACCTATTTCGGAAATACAGGCCTCACTGAAATTTCTTAGTCCTTTGTGACTGTCCATTATCCTGACCTTGCTGAGTTCTATAAGCTAGGTGAAAACTTTGTGAATTCTTTGGCACAGGAAGCTATTTGGAGATGTTTAAAATCCTTTGGTGCAAACATACTAGTATGCAATTATATTCTTACTGTTACAGACTGATAACAAAGTTTAACCATATTTCCTAGCCCTCTGTCCCTCTGCCAAGTTATTTCACGGATATATATGAGACTACCCTTCCACAGAGACCTCAACTCTTGCTCACTAGGAACTTCGTTCTTCACTGTTAACATTTTCAAATCTCTACCAATAAACTTGCCCATTCACAAGATCCTTTTACTCACTAGCTGGGTGCCATCATAATTCTCTGAACGTGGCTAGTTGTCAATTGTTTAACCTAGCCCATTAATTAATCTACATTGGCCATATGTGTTTATCACCTAACCACATCTTCCTCTTACCTGTTTCCTTCATTCCTACCACCTCATTCTGCTCTTGGCTATCACTGTGAATGATTCCGTATACCCAGTCCATTGAGCACCCTTCTGATTTCAAGCTCTTCCCTGTCACTACTTCCATGGCCAGTCCTTACCCTGCGTTCAGTAGCATCCTGGACTTCCTGCCTTCACACTGGTTAAGAGAAATGTGCTGATGCTACACAGCTTTCTGTGGGCATACACTGGTCTTTCCAATCCTTTCCCCTACTATCTCCATTTCGCTTGCTCATCCCATTCTTCCACCTGCACATGTCTGCCTGAATTGCCTCTTTCCTATCTCAACGATGTCTCACTTCCACCCGTTGAGTGTTAATGTGGAAAGCACATGGGCAGTGTGTATCTGACCCTCCCTGTCTATGTTCTCAATCAGAACATTATAAGAAAGCTAAGATGAGAAAGGAAGAATTACAGCATCTTGTTTAATCTTCACAAAAAATCTGGGTCTGGGTGGGGTAGCTAACATCTGTAATTCCAGAACTTTGGGAGGCTGAGGCAGGCATATCACCTGAGGTCAGGAGTTCGAGACCAGCCTGACCAACATGGTGAAACCCCGTCTCTACTAAAAATACAAAAATTAGCCAGGTGTGGTGGCACACACCTCCCAAATCCCGGCTACTCGGGAGGCTGAGGCAGGAGAATTGCTGGAACCCAGGAGGTGGAGGTTGTAGTGAGCTAAGATCACACCACTGCACTCTAGCCTGGGCAACAGAGCAAGGCTCTATTAGAAAGAAAAGAAAAGAAAACATTTCCCCACCAATGCCTCAGCAGTAATTTGTCTCACTTCCAGTGATACCTCTGAAAACTGTAGATTCTGGAATTTTCCCACAGTCTCAGGAATCTCTACTTACATGCTTCCAGAGCTAGAACATTCCAGTGACTGCAGCCAGTTTGATCTCTTTCCATCCTCAGCAAATGTCTTGCCATATTCCTTTGGTGATCTGGAGCCGTTTATATTGAACTGTGAAATAATGCTTTTATCAGGTCCTTGCAAATTTACGAGGAAAATATGGTTTTTGGGAAAAGCCTTAAGCAATTAAATATATTGGCCAATTTCTGTCAGAACTGTTTAATACCAAGAACAATTGAAAGGTAATTTATCCCTGAGTGCATCAGCAGATGTGTTGTGTAATGAAAGACTGGCGAGAGACTGGAAAACTCCACAATAAACTTTATATTGTTTGTAAACATTTTTCAATGGAAAGGAAGTATAGCAGGAATTAATCACATGATTATTATTAAAACTTTTTATAAGCCAGACACGGTGGCTCACGCCTGTAACCCCAGCACTCTGAGAGGCAAAGGCGGGTAGATCACCTGAGGTCAGGAGTTCAAGACCAACCTGACCAACATGGCAAAATGCTTTCTCTACTAAAAAAAATGCAAGAATTAGCTGGGCATGGTGGCACATGCCTGTCTGTAATCCCAGCTACCTGGGAGGCTGAGGCTGGAGAATGGCTTGAACCCAGGAGGCAGAGTTGCAGTGAGCCAAGATCACACCATTGCACTCCAGCCTGGGTGACAGAGCAAGACTCTGTCTCAAATAAAAAATTAGAAACCCTACTTTAAATTATTTGTTTTGCAGGTATTGTACACTGTGTAAGTATATATTTAAGCCAGGTGAATAAATGCTATTAAGTAGATCACCTCTGAAGTCATGGGAGAGGTTAAGGGAAGGGAGGGGAACTTAAAACCGAGCCATCCTAGGCATATTATTTTGGTATGCTTATGACGTGACATTATCTCTATGTATTCAAAATTACATTCTACAGATGCCATACAATGGTTCCATGGGATGAAGCAGTCCAGGTGGCAACAACATTCCATGTTTTAGACCAAAATGATCTTTTTCTCATGCTTAAAGACCCAAACTTCTGTTATCTTTTTTGAGTAAGTATTCAAGTTGTTCTGGTGGCTCCAACACCCTTTTAGAGGAATCATTTCATCTTCCCTACAGGCCAGTTTGTGACCCACCTTTTCAGAAACAGGGTGGTTTACCTGTGCAACATACTTATGGGTCAGTCCCACAATTTTTGAAGCACAGGATTAACTCTGAAACTTCCAACAACTGTCAGAAAATGCAATCAAACATTTATTATGACCCAGTACTTGCTGAAAGGTTTTTTAATGCAAATTCTGACTCTCTACCGTTAAGTTTTGCCATTACATCAAGTTTGACTGATCAGAAGGCAGTACTGCAACCTTATCTCAACCCCAGTCATGTTTTCACTCGTTCCAGAGAAGCGCGATGATTTTGTACTAAATTTAGCTTTCATGGATGGTTGAAACAAAAAATATCTAAGTATTTCTAGGCTTCTTTCATAACTCTTCCCTCTCTGCCTACTCTTTCCCATGGTTTCAGATGACCATCTGTCTCATAATGGCTCCATGGCCGGTGCCTCTCCCCCAGCTCACTATACATACACAGGTCCGTATGTGTGCAGCTGCCTAGTGACCTCTTTCTTTGGAAGCCTCACACATATCTGAAATATAACATGCCCAAAACAGTTCCCTTGACCCTATCACCATCAAAACATAAACGCAGATTTTCCCATTTTTCTCCATCTGTCACAGTTCCTCCAGTTCTGCCATTCTGAACCTAGAGGTTTACCCTTGATACCTTTCTCATTCTCACTCCCTGGCCCCCATCCAATTCCCAAGTCCTGTCATACCTAATTTACACCTGGCACACACTCACTTCTTTCTCTGTCCCCTGCTACCCTTGGGTCTCAGCCTACTTCATATATCCACTAGACATTTCACTGACTTCCAGCCCTGTCTTCCCACTGCTACTCTTAACCTGCCTGCAACTCATTCCACAGCCACAACGTGGTGAGATCATCTCTCCCCTGCTAAAGCTCTCCAGTTTCTACTGCACTTAGAATAAAGCCACAAATTTCCTTCCCATAAACTACAATGAGATGTGATTTGGCCCCTGCTATCCACTCCACTGCTTACTTGGGTCCAGCCACATTGTAATCTTTTTCTTACCTTAGGACCTTTGCACAAACTGCTCTCTTCCTAGAACTGTTCACCCCCTTCCCTTCTGTAAGTATGGCCAAAATGTCTCCCCAAAATTCATATGTTCAAGTTGTAACCCCTAGTACCTCAGAACGTGTCCTTATTTGGAGATAGAGGGTCTTTACAGAGATAGGTGGTTAGGGTAGGCTCTAATCTAATGTGACCGATGGCTTTATAAAAACAGAAATTTGGACACAGACATTTATAGAAGAAGGAAAAGACACAGGAAGAGGCCATCCATAAGCCAAGGAGAGAGGCCCGGAACAGATCCCTCTCTCACAGCCCTTAGAAGGAACCAATCCTGCTGATAACTTGATTTTGGACTTCTGACTTCCAGAACAGTGAGACAGGGATTCCTGTGGTTTAAGCCAGCCAGTCTGTGCCCTGTGTCACAGCAGCCCTGGAAGCCGCTGTGATATCATCATTGAGCTTTCCACTGAGATGACGGCTCCTCACAGAGAACTTCCTGCTCTTCCTCAAGTAATTCCCCCGTTACACCCTCTATGTTGGCCCCTTGGTGGCGGAGCCTGCTCACCAGATATTTCATCAGCTCCCCCTACAGCTGCTAGCTCGGTTGCTGATAGAAGAGCCTTATAACTAATTCTACCAGGTGAGATGAAGAAGCAAATAATGTGTGTCACTTTCAGCCTGAGAGAGAAAAGTCTATGAATGCACCAATCTTTCTCTTCTTTTGTGACAAATGAAGAGGGCTCGTGCACTGCCAGGTAGTATAGCCTCCTTTGAGATTGCAGCAAAGAACAAAGGTGCCCTCTGTCACTATTTTGTTTCTCCATTGTATTAGAGGTACTAACCTTGCAGTTAGGCAAGAAAAGGTATAAGGATTGAAGGGAAAGACAGATAAATGGACATTCTGGGGGCAGACATAATGGTTATATATATAGAAAATCTGAGATTATCAATAGATAAATTACTAGGATTAAGAGGTTTAGTAATATTGCTTAAAATTAATTTATATTTTATTTTAAAATATAATAAAATTAAATATCAACTGAGGCCAGGCACAGTGGCTCATACCTGTAATCCCAGCACTTTGTGAGGCTGAGGTGGGCGTATCACTTGAGGTCAGGAGTTTAAGACCAGCCTGGCCAACATGGAGAAACTTTCTCTCCACTAAAAATACAAAAATTAGCCAGATGTGGTGGCAGCTGCCTGTAATTCCAGCTACTCGGGTGACTGAGGCAAGAGAATCACATGAACCCAGGAGGTGGAGGTTGCAGTGAGCTGAGATCATGCCACTGCACTCCAGCCTGGGCAACAGAGCACGACTCTGTCTCAATAAATAAATATCAACTGAATTTCTATATATTAGTATCACTGTTTTGAAATGTTAACAAATCAATGGAAAGAAGACAGACAATGCAATGGAAACATGGGCAGGAGACGAGTAGGCAACTCATAAGAGATACAGACGGCCAAATGCATACAAAAAAGTAAAAAATACGCCAGATTTAACCTTAAGAATGGTTAAAATTTTAAAGATTGACAATTTTAAGTGTATTTGGAAAACAATGTTCGTACACTACTGATGGTCATGTACACTGGAACAACTATTTGGAAAACTGGTAGCCATTATCTACAAAAGTTCAATATACGCTCACTCTGGCCCAGCAGTTCCTTACGCAGCTGAAATATGGGTATGCCTGAATGGGGAGACAAGCAAGAATGTCTGTAGCAGCGTGATTCTCAATAGCCAACAACTAAAAATAACCCACATGTCCATTAACAGGCGAATGTTCAAATTGCCGTATATTCCTAAAGTGTAATCTGGTCACACAGTGGAGCCCAATAGAGCATCATGAATACAGCTACACATAGCAATTTGAATGAATCTCACTGACATAAAGTTGAGCAAAAGGAGCTGAAGAGCATATATAAAATATGATTCCAGTCATGTAAAGTTTCAAAATAGGCAAAACCAAACTGTAGTGTTTTAGCGGGTATTACTCAGGCAGCAAAGCTACAAAGAAAATCAAGAGGGTGATGACCACATAAAATCAGAATAGTAGTCACCTTTGCAGGAGAGGAGAGCTTTCTGACCGGGAATGGGACACGCCAAGGACTTCTGTGGGGATGTCACATTTCTACTTCCGGGTTAGGGTGGTCATAGGGGTAATTTACATTCAGTAACCTGTATGTGGATGTTTACAAATTTTTCTTAAACAAGTATTACATTTCATGGTATAAAAAGTGTTTTAAAACCTCTAACAATGGGCTTTTTATTTTATTAAAATTCTAGAAATTACTTCTAGAATTCAGTTGCCAAAAAGTTTTTTCTCCACAAAATAATTAGTGTTCTTGCTCTACAAAACAATGAGAACCATATAATCTAACAAGCTTCACTTTTTTTTTTTTAATTAACTGGCAAGAATTAAGAGCTAAATTTAGTGCCAATGGAAAAGCCAACTCATCGCAGACTTCCGGCTTGCCCAGTTCTCTGCTCCTTTTAATTGGCTGTGTATGTATGTGTGTTTTATAAACTCTCCTGCTCTAGGTATTTTAACTTTTAAAACTTCATTTGAGAAGTGGGTGTGCATTTTTTACAGTTTAATTTGAAAAAGCTGCTTCAAAATAGCATGATACAGTGGTTAAGAGCAAGGGCTGTGGTGCTGCCTACTAGCTTTGTGAGGCTGGGCAAGTCACTTCTCTGCTTTTTTTCATTCATCTGTAAAACGAAGACAGTAATGAGATCTACCTTGTGGTTGTTGCACAGGGTTAGTATATTTAAAGTGCACAGAAGAGTGCCTGGCACATTAAATAACAGTCGGCTATTATTGTTCTCCTGAAGATGTGATGCCAAAATTATTCACAAAGAACCACAAAGATCTGAGTAATTTAGAAGCAAAAATCTCAGGCTAAAACAGATGCTCCTGGACGGATCTGAAAAAGCATGAGTAATCATCTCCATGTCCTTGTAACAGAAATGGGAACTGCTTCATTCACATGTCACAAAATGAATGTTACTCAGTATGGGACACTCTAAGTTAACAATAAACAAATAAAAAATCCCTACCTTCATGTTTGCTCTTTGTAGAACTGGGTGCAATAGAAGAACGCAGAATTTCTATTTTCTGACTTTCTGTGGAAATGGATCCTAAACAATCGCCGATGGCTCTCACCTGTGATCCCAGCATTTGGGAGGACGAGGTGGATTACTTGAGCCCAGGAGTTTGAGACCAGCCTGGGCAACATGGTGAGACCCCATCTCTGTTTTCTTAAAAAAAGGGGGGAGAATCAAACTCTTCTAAAAATATAATGAACACAAATGAACTTTGAGTTAAATAGGTGAATTAAAACATGCTTTTCTTGATACTCCCTCCTAAGACCCTAACATGGCAGCAGAGAGATAAAGAACAAAGGGGAGAAAGTGATGGATGAGGAATGCCCACACATGCTTGAAAGATGCATGAAGGGTAAATGGCTTCCCCGAAGGGAGGCGGCTGACTTGAGGGTCTGTGGTGCAATCCTGAGGCCCAGCACTCGAGGCACTGTGTTCTTTGGAAGGTGGGGTTGAAAGACAAAGTTGAAAAAAGGGAGTGGTGGAAAGTTTGAAGCAGGAACACTTCGCTCCTTTCCCTCTTGCATACCCTCCTTTCCCACTGCAAGGCACTAGAGTTCATTTTCTGGATAAAATGAGCCAAAGAAAATCTGGACTCAACTACCGGGAACAAGAGGAGGTCAAAGGTAACACAGAACACTGGAGGACTCCATTATTAATAAACTCTGCTGCCAGGGCCGTGAGATGTCTGGCTGCCTTCTGCCTGGTTCTGGGAGGGCACTCCCAGGCACATACCACCCAGTGGGTCTGGAAGACCCTCCCTGGAAAAACTAAATGGCCCCATGAGAGCCCTCCACATGTTTGTGTTGGGGGTGAGAGGAAGGTTTGCCGCATGACACAGCTGCCTTCCCACCCCATCTCCCTGAAGATACTGATCCCCAAAGCCAGCAGGCAGCCAGCTTCCCCACCCCAGAGCTCTGGCATCTCACTGTAGAGTAGAAACAGACCACATAAGTCACAGCGGCATTTTCACAAAGTGTCCATACGGTGGACACAAAACAAACACCAAAGAAAACAATTCTGAGAAACCACAGACAATTCAGAAACTAGGAAAAGAAGTTTAATCAAAATTACTTTTTAGGCCAGGCGAGGTGGCTCACACCTGTAATCCTAGTACTTTGGGAGGCTGAGTCTGGTGGATCACAAGGTCAGGAGATTGAGACCATCCTGGCTAACATGGTGAAACCCCGTCTCTACTAAAAACATAAAAAATTGGCCTGGCATAGTGGCACATGCCTATAGTCCCAGCTACCCAGCAGGCTGAGGCAGGAGAATCACTGGAACACAGGAGGTGAAGGTTGCAGTGAGCCGAGATTGCACCACTGCACTCCAGCTTGGGCAACAGAGCAAGAGTCTGTCTCAAAATAAAATACTTTTTAATCAGAAAAAAATGAGGTGAAATACTGCATCTGTGAAACAAGAATGTATTCCAATAAAAAGGAATATTCTGAGAACAAGGAACCACACTTAGAAACTAAAACTATAAGAGCTAAAATTACAAATTTAACACGAATTTTAAAAGTAGAGCAAGAAACTCCTATAGCTGATTAAGCACCCAAAGAACTGAAAACCAGAAAAGACAACCAGAGGAGAGTTCCCGGCATCTGATGACTGCCCCAGGGAGAGAGGGAGAGGGGAGATGATCAAAGAAAGGATCGGAGAAACTCACAGTTCTGCCTGCAGCAATTCGAGTAGGGCTTCCCTTCACAGGCCCCAAAACATTCAGCAGCAGCAGATTCCCTGCCGGTCTTGAGGAGTGTTCCAGTATGAGGAGGCCTCAGGAGTGCTCCCGGAGCGGGCAACTTGGAGGTCACTGGGTACCTTGGTGAGAACAACTTTGGCAGAGTAGCAGGGCTGAATCCAGGGAGAAGTCTGAGGAGCGAATGGAAGGGAAGTAGAGACAATCTGTGAGCACACACAAGCTTTACAGTGAGGAAAAAAAGAAATCAACTGACAGCTAGAAGGAGGATGTTTTTTAAAGGTAAGAGCCATTAGGACATGCTTGTATGATAATTTTATTTATTTATTTATTTTTATATATTGAGACGGAGTTTCGCTCTTGTTACCCAGGCTGGAGTGCAATGGCGTGATCTCGGCTCACTGCAACCTCCGCCTCCTGGGTTCAGGCAATTCTCCTGCCTCAGCCCCCCAAGCAGCTGGGATCACAGGCACGCGCCACCGTGCCCAGCTAATTTTTTGTATTTTTAGTAGAGACGGGGTTTCGCCACGTTGACCACGATGGTCTCGATCTGTTGACCTCGTGATCCACCCGCCTCGGCCTCCCAAAGTGCTGGGATTACAGGGATGATTTTAAAAATAGACAGTAAAAGGTTGAAATAGCAATTGTATTCCTGTTTCTGAGGTAAACAAGACTGCATGTGTATTATATATGTATAATATATATGTATATATTTTTGAGATAGAGTCTCACTGTCTTCTAGTCTGGAGTGCAACGGTGTGATTTTGGCTCACTGTAACCTCCACCTCCCGGGTTCAAGTGATTCTTGTGCCTCAGCCTTCTAAGTAGCTGGGATTACAGGTGCCTGCCACCACACCAGGCTAATTTTTGTATTTTAAATTTTTTGGTTTTTTTGAGACGGAGTTTGCCTCTTGTCAGACAAGCTGGAGTGCAATGGTGTGATCTCGGCTCACTGCAATCTCTGCCTCCCGGGTTCCAGTGATTCTTCTGTCTTAGCCTCCCAGGTAGCTGGGATTACAGGCATCCACCACCATGCCTGGCTAATTTTTGTATTTTTAGTAGAGATGGGTTTCACAGTGTTGGCCAGGCTGGTCTGGAACTTCTGACCTTAGGTGACCCACCTGCCTCAGCCTCCCAAAGTGCTGGGATTACAGGCATGAGCCATTGTGCCCAGACTCATTTTTGTATTTTTTAGTGGAGGCAAGGTTTTGCCACATTGGCCAGTCTGGTCTCGAACTCCTGACCTCAACTGTCTCAACCTCCCAAACTGCTGGAATTACAGGGGCAAGCCATTGTTCCCGGCTCACATTTATAATTCATAAAGAAAATGGAGGGCTGGGAGTGATGGCTCATGCCTATAATCTCAGCATTATAGGAATCCAACACAGGGGGATTGGGTGAGGCCAGGAGTTGGAGACCAGCCTGGGCAACACAGCAAGGCCCAGTCTCTGCAAAAAATGGTGTGCACCCATCATCCCAGCTACTTAGGAGGCTGACATGGGAGGATCACTTGAACCCAGGAATTCCAAGACTGCAGTGAACTATGACCATGCCACTGCACTCCACCTGGGTGACAGATCAAGATCCTGTCTCTAAAAAAAAGAAAAAAGAAAAAGAAAAGGAAATGGAAAATAAAATTTCCAATTTGGGAATTCTGGTCCCTAAACACCTTTGATCTCAACGATGGGGAATATTTAAATTCAAGGAATTATAAGAGATGAGGGAGGATGTGACTTTTATTCCCAAGTACCTGCCTCAGTTCTCCATAATTATATGGGGAATAGCCATGTAATTACAAAATATATGGAAATATGAAAATAGCCATAGGTCTATTCTGGTCACAAACTGATTTTGTAGAAAAAAGTTTCAGTTCTTTTCCCACCGCATATTCAGTAGTTTCTTGCATCACTAGTGCACTGCCCTGAATAGTTCACATTCAAGGTCAGTAATTGATTGATTGATTGATTGATTGAGATAGATCTTGCTCTGTCACCCAGATTGGACTGCAGTGGCGCAATCGTGACTCACTGTAACGCCTACCTCCCAGAGTCAAGTGATTCTCCTGCCTCAGCCTCTTGAGTAGCTTGGACTACAGGCATGTGCCATCATGCTCGGCTAATTTTTGTATTTTTTTTAGTAGAGATGGGGTTTCACCATGTTGGTCAGGCTGGGTCTCAAACTCCTGACCTCATGATCCACCTGTCTTGGCCTCCCAAAGTGCTGGGATTACAGGCGTGAGCCACTGCACCAGGCCAGGTCAGTAATTTTATTATCCATTTGCTCAACAAGTAATTCAATCATTTAACAGGATTCATTCAGCCAACACAGTATGACATGGTACACACATCTACAACGCTAGTTGATAGAGACAGGCCGCAAAGACCAGGCTTCCGCCCTCACCGTGCTCAGGAAGGTGGGAAGTGTTGGACACCTATGTGAGACCCATGCAAGGCGCCACCATGGCTGAGACGCAAGAGGTATTTGCTGCAGTCGCAATACAGCACGGCCATCGGGAGAGAACAATGTGGCACAGAAAGGTAAGAGGGATCCACTGGGAAGAGGGTGTGGCCTCAGCCCTGCAGTGCCTGGAGAGGTGCTGTCCCTCAGGAACCCAGGAGTCCCCTCCGAGGATTAGGAAAGGCTGCTGCCGCTCTTGTGTGGAAGTTGACTTTCTCACAACCTGAAGTCTTCCGCCAAACGCTGCAACTGATTTCGGGGAAATCTGTGTGAAGAGCAAAACAGGGTACCAGCACAGCAGGTCAACCCAAGGGCGGAGCCCACTGCTCACTTGCACAACTGACATTCCTGCCTCCCCTGGACCAGCATTGGCATGGTGCTCGCTATGTAGCTTTCACCAAGAGAGAACGTTGTGACCCGCAAGGGGAGAGTGTCTCTGCCCCGGGAACTCGGCGTTCCTGCCCAGGTATTATAGAGCTGGGGTGAGAGGAGCGGGTTAGGAACACCACTAAGACCTCAGCCTGCCAAACTGCAGTTTGAAAATTCAAGCTGTGCTGGACTGAGTGTTAGCACAGTTTCCAGAAAGCCCTAAGCTACTCCTGGTGTTGGAAGAATCTGATTCAACTTCAATCAAGGATGTGCTGCACGGATGTGGTGGCTCATGCCTGTAATTCCAGCACTTTGGGAGGCTGAGGCAGGCAGATCACGCGGTCAGGAGATTGAGACCATCCTGGCTATCACGGCAAAACTCCATCTCTACTAAAAATATAACAAATTAGCTGGGCCTGGTGGTGGGTGCCTGTAGTCCCAGCTACTTGGAAGGCTGAGGCAGGAGAATTGCTTGAACCAGGAGGCAGAGGTTGCAGTGAGCCGAGATCACACCACTGCACTCCAGCCTGGGCAACAGAACGAGACTCCATCTCAAAAGAAAAAAAAGAATGTGCTGTGATGAATGTTCTCTCTGTATAAAGTATCTCCTCTTTCAACAGCCATCATGGGAAAAAAATCTATGAAAAGTAAAAGGAGCAGCCATAAGCGAGAAGCACTGTTTAGTCACAGAAAATGTTTCCACCCAAGAAATAATTTTATTCTATTTTTGCAAATGCAAATAAGAATGGAAATTTAACATGGTCACTTCCACCATGGAACAGGCTTTTATAATTGCTGCCAAGTTTGCAATAATCATAAATGCCTCTGATTCACTCACATGCTGAGCTTGACCCTGGTGGTCCTCACAGCACATCCCAGACTTTGGTGTCCCTCTCTCAGCTAGAAGCCTGCCAATCTCCAGCTTCTGTTTTGCACACATGCAGCAAGCTAGGCAGCTTGGGTTTCGAATTGAGTTTAGACAGCGAAAGATTTTGAGTTGCACTTTTTCAGCCTGTCGTGGAAAGAGTGTGGTGAAGGGGCAACTCCTGGAGGGCAGTGGCTTTTAATCCTGTGTGCACTGAGGCCAGCTACTTAGCTTCTCTAGGCCTCAGTTTCCTCCTTCAGGACATGAGAAGGTTGAACAGTACACTCTCTGAGGTTTTTTCCAAAAATCACAACCTGGCCAGGCACGGTGGCTTACGACTGTAGTCCCAGCACTTTGGGAGGCCAAAGCGGGCGGATAACAAAGTTAGGAGTTCAAGACCAGCCTGACCAACATGGTGAAACCCTATCTCTACTAAAAATACAAAAATTAGCTGGGATGGTGGCATGTGCCTGTAATCCTAGCTACTCAGGAGGCTGAGGCAGGAGAATTGCTTGAACCCAAGAGGCAGAGGTTTCAGTGAGCCAAGGCCACTGCACTCCAGCTTGGGCAACAGAGCAAGACAATGTCTAAAAAAAAAAAAAAAAAAAAAAAATCACATCCTATGATTCTTTGAGCCACTGCAAATGAACTAGGTTACTCCAGTGGGCAATAAAGCAAGAACACGCTCTCCAGCCTCCTAGTTTTTGAATATAGCATCGAGGAAGTAAAAGTGTAATCTACCCCTGAGGAAGCCACACCACCGCAGGCAGAGTGCAGGAAGAAACAGGTCTCCAGGGGCCTGGCATCGTAAACCCAGAGGCTGTCTGCCACTGGCAGCTGGTGCTTGGGGCTGCACAGGGGGCTGGAGAAAGAGAGTCCAAAGCCCAACACCCTGTTGTCCCCAGGTGAGCTCTCTGCTCAGGGGGTTCACCCCACACCGTAAGATAAACTCCACCCAGGCTTCCCAGAAACCAAAGGGCTTTCCACAGTGTATCACATTACCCTTAAACACTGGCTCACCAACCGGGGGTTGCTTTTTGGGTGACATGGCTCCACACAACTTCTTGGCTGCCCATTACACCCTTTTCTTAGCCCCAGACTCAATAGTCAGCAGCTTACAAAAAATATCCCCCTAGGAACTTTACTGAGACGTAAATTGCTTACAAGTTATACAGACTTAACGCATACAACTAGATGAGTCTGGACAGTTGCATACACCATGAAACGACCATCACCACCAAGATCCCCATACTGCTGTTGCCACCAAAAGATTGCTGAGCTCTTCTGCAGGCCTGTCTTCCATACCCTGCTACGGGCAACCACCAACCTGCTTTTTGTCACTATATAGATCAGTTTCAGTCTCCAGAATTTTACATAAATAGAATCAAACAGCATGTCCTCTTGTGTCCGGCTTCTTTCACTCAGCATCATGAGAGCTGTTCATGTTGCTTGTACCAACACATGTGTTTCTTTTTATTGCTAAATAGTAACCCATTGTATGGATGTATATGGTTTATTTATCTACTCACCCCTTGGAGGGTATTTAGGTTGTTTCCAGGGGCTATTGTGAATAAAGATTCATGTGCAAGTCTTCGTGTAGGTGTGTATTTTTATTTTTCTTGAGTAAATAGGAGTAAAATGACTGGATCATATGGTGGGTGTATGTTTAAAGAAAGTTCTTAAAATCCTGAGGCAAACAATAAATGATTGCTAGGCACACCTTTGCCCTCAATGAAAAAAATGTTAGAGTTTCTTTGGAGGCATTGATTTTTAACGTTCTCTTTCTCTGACTGTTTTGAATACAACAGGGATGGAAGAAGAGGTTTTAACAAGTTACAAATCATTTCCCTCATATGCAGAGGAGGAAATTAGGGCCTCGTGAAATGAAAGTACCCGTCAAAAACGAAGTTACTTACAGGCCTAGCACAGTGGTTCATGCCTGTAAATCCCAGCATTGTTGGGAGGCTGAGGTCGCTGGAGCCCAGGAGTTCAAGATCAGTCTGGGTAACATGGTAAAACTGTCTCTACAAAAAATACAGAAATGAGCTGGGCATGGTGGCAGACACGTGTAGTCCCAGCTACTTGGAAGGCCGAGATGGGAGGATCTCCTGATTCCAGGAAGTTGGGGCAACAGTGAGCCATGGTCACATCACCACACTCCAGTCTGGGTGATGGGAATGAGCCCCTGTCTAAAAAAACCAAAAAGGCCGAAGCAGTGGCTCACACCTGTAATCCCAGCACTTTGGGAGGCTGAGGCAGGTGGATCATTGAGGTCAGGAGTTCAAGACCAGCCTGACCAACATGGTGAAACCTCCTCTTTACCAAAAATACAAAAATTAGCTGACCATGGTGGCGCATACCTGTAATCCCAGCTGCTCAGGAGGCTGTGGCAGCTGGGATTACAACCTCTTGATCATGCTCACCTGATCCTGGGAGGCAGATGTTGCAGTGAGCCAAGATCATGCCACTTCACTCCAGCCTGGGCAACAGAGAGAGACCCTGTCTCAAAACAAACAAACATGCTTGATTAAAAAATAAAAAATAACCCCCAAAACAATAACAACAAAGAGTTACAGGCTGTATCAAAGACTCTGGCAGGTCACTTGTGTAAAGAACACTGTATGGCAAATACATGTGTGGAGATCTTCATAGAAGGAAATGTCAACAAGAGCCCCACGGTTCTAGGAACTGGCTCACATTGTTAGAGCTGTGGACTGTCACAGCTGAAGGTGACCTCGGTCATCATTTATATTGGGTAACACATCTTCTCAACTTAGAATCTGATGGAAAAAAGTAGTTTTTAGCACCAGTTTCTGACAGAACCCCAGCCCTGAGACTTAACAGACATGTGGACAGACAGTGACGTTGCCCCAGGCTGGCACTGCCCACTCAAACAGCGAGGACTTTGGAGGTCGAGTAGGTCACGCTGCTATGAAAATACCTCACATCTTTGCCAAATGTGAAACTGTCAGTAGCAAACTTTGAACTCCTTCAAGTAGAATCCAGTGGAAATAATTGTTTTTATCCTCATTTGCAATAAAAATGGAATCAAATCTTTGACATCTCTTTCCTAATCGGAAACATAAACTACATAAAATTCTTTTTTTTTTTTTTGAGATGGAGTCCTGCTCTGTTGCCCAGGCTAGAGTGAAGTGGCGTGATCTCAGCTCACTGCAACCTCCACCTCCTGGGTTCAAGCAATTCTCCTGCCTCAGCCTCCAGAGTAGCTGGGATTATAGGTGCCCATCACTATGCCTGGCTAATTTTTGTATTTTTAGTAGAGATGGGGTTTCACCATGTTGGCCAGGCTGGTCTTGAACTCCTGACCTCATAATCCAATTGCCTCAGCCTCCCAAAGTGCTGGGATTACAGGTATGTGCCACCGCGCCTGGCCGAGCCTCATAAAATTCTAATTTAAAAAATCAATTCCTGTTTGCTCTCTATTGGCAATAGTATGCATGATTTATGGAGGGATATTGATAAGATCACTTTTAGCAATCAAATAGCAAATCTTATTTTAGATTTGACACTGCTTGATGCATGATATTTTAAGTGTTACAGTCAGGTAGATCAAAAAATGCATATTTTGAGGAGGAAACATGTCACCTGGAAGTATTTGACCATAACCTCAACAACAAATAAAATTACTTCATTCCTTTAGGAAAAAACAACACTGCTTTTTTTGTGAAGAAAATTTGTGATATAAAATTGAGAAGATAACTTGTGATATGAAAAGAATATATCAGTTAGAATGGAATGAATTAGAATCAGTTTCTTGAATGACTGTTTTTCTTCACAAAGTGAAAGAAACTAAATGAAATGCAAAAATTATTTGAACCAAATAATGAAGAGGAAGAAATAACAACTTACTGAGAGACGTGTTGTCGGTTTCTCAAAGGCATCCCGGGTTCTGTGGTGAACAAAGCCCCCATCATCATAGCAAGTGCTTTTATAGACTGAAGATTACGTTGACTCCTAAAGACATTTTTGTGGTTTTCATGCTGCTCCATGTTGCTTTTTTTTTCTTTGAGATGGAGTCTTGCTCTGTCATGTAGGCTGGAGTGCAGTGGTGCCACCTCAGCTCACTGCAACCTCTGCCTCCTGGGTTCAAGAGATTCTCTCACCTCAGCCAGGCACCCAACACCGCACCTGGCTAATTTGTGTACGTTTAGTAGAAACGGGGTTTCACCACGTTGGCCAGGCTGGTCTTGAACTCCTGACATCAAGTGATTCACCTGCCTTGGCCTCCCAAAGTGGTGGGATTACAGGCGTGAGCCATGGTGCCAGGCCATGCTGCATGTTTTTAAGGAACCCATACATATTCTCGCTCTGAAGATATACTGTCAACTCCCAGTCTGCAACAGAAACTCTTCCAGTATTCAGTCAAGGTGGAACCAAAATCTTCACATTGAAATATAAGTTGGGCCGGGCGTGGTGGCTCAAGCCTGTAATCCCAGCACTTTGGGAGGCCGAGGCGGGTGGATCACAAGGTCAAGAGATCGAGACCATCCTGGTCAACATGGTGAAACCCCATCTCTACTAAAAATACAAAAAATTGGCTGGGCATGGTGGCGTGTGCCTTTAATCCCAGCTACTCAGGAGGCTGAGGCAGAATTGCCTGAACCCAGGAGGCGGAGGTTGCAGTGAGCCAAGATCGCGCCATTATACTCCAGCCAGGGT
This sequence comes from Callithrix jacchus, assembly GCF_049354715.1. NCBI lineage: Eukaryota > Metazoa > Chordata > Mammalia > Primates > Cebidae > Callithrix > Callithrix jacchus. The sequence goes on along the minus strand of NC_133503.1, from coordinate 131,636,004 downwards.
AACAAGAGCAAAACTCCATCTCAAAAAAAAAAAAAAAATTTAAGTTGAAGGTACTTCTTTACTGGGAAAGTGTATGGGAAGACTAAGAAAATTCCCTAGGTGAGGAATGGGGGTATATCACCCACTTTTTATCATAATGAACCGCCTTTATTTGATCCCAACTCTAACAACCCTGGGGCTCTTTCCAGAGGGCTGAGGAGATGGGAGACCTAAGCACTCTTAGTGTTACTGCCAGCATTTTAGCATCTGGAATGCCAGGGTCTGGTTTTCCAAAAACCTGTCCCCAAGGCTCTTTTGAGTCCATGTGAATTAATCTCCTCTGGCACAAGAGGAAAATAGAAGGTAGAACACAGTTGAATCACATTGCATGCAACTTTCTTACAAATATTTCCCCCATTATGTTGGAAGCAGGCGTTGCAGGAATCAGTTACTTGATAGGAAGTGAGAGCACTTCATGGACTCTTAGCTCCTTTATCAACCCAAACCTTACAGCACAGTCTTGGATCAAATAACAAACCAGGCAAAAGAGGGAAGAGAATGAATTATGGTCAGCAATTCAGGAGACACACTAGAACCTTCCAGTGACTCTGTCCTAAAGAGTACAGTAACAGCCCTGTTAAGTGAGCAATCAACTCCTTCTCTCTTATCTTTCTGTCTCTGTTACTCTCATCGCTGAGGTTGGCAAAGAAAAGTATGCCTGCTGGAGAAAGAAAGCAGCACAACTGAGTTCAAATCAACTTCCATTCTTCACTAGGTAGAGGGTGTGGGTGACGACTGAGTTCCTGGAGTCTCAGGATGCTTATTTGTGTAGCAAAGCCACTGATCACCCACCCAGGGCTGTGTAAAGGCCAAGGGACTTTACATGCCGAGTGTGCAACACGTGCTACGTGTTCCATGTAAGTTCTTATTCTCCTTCCCTACAGCTATTTCTCTTTTTTTGTGGTGGGGGGGACAGAGTTTCGCTTTTGTTACCCAGGCTAGAGTGCAATGGCACGATCTCAGCTCACCGCAACCTCCGCCTCCTGGGTTTAAGCAATTCTCCTACCCCAGCCTCCTGAGTAGCTGGGACTATGGGCGTGCACCACCATGCCCAGCTAATTTTTGTATTTTTACCAGAGACGGTGTTTTACCTTGTTGACCAGGATGGTCTCGATCTCTTGACCTCGTGATCCACCCGCCTCAGCCTCCCAAAGTGCTGGGATTATAGGTGTGAGCCACCGCGCCCGGCCAGCTATTTCTCTTTCAAATAGAATGCCATCTTTTCAGAAAACAATTAAAACTAGAATTACAGGTCTGAGACATGTTGGTTTGATGAATAAATTATTAGCCAAGGGGAGAATTTGGACCTTTTCTCTTTAATGAGAGTCAAGCTAATATTTAGCAGGCCTTGGCTAAGGGCCTAGGCTACATGATGCCCTGTGATGAAACTTGAAGCACAGCTTCATCCAACTTTCAGTTCAGGTGGCTTTGGGCTATCTAAGGGGGAGAATTAAAGCAGATTGGTAACTGTATTCTAGCCTGGCTCATGTGGCTTCATGATTAATTTAGTAGAGGAGCTTTTGGTGTGATCTTCACTCTCTGAAGGAGGCTGCACCCTGCTTGGGGAGGAATCTATGACAGGCTCTTGGGGAAGATTTGGTCTTGACAAAATATATCTTTCAATAGTTCTGTCTTCACCTTGGAAGAGGCCTTGTATCTTCCTGGCTGGTGATGACAAAAATAGATCCTGGCACCTAAAAAAAGATGATGATTGTTTAAGACACACAATGAATGAAAACCCAAAGTTATGAACCAAACACAGCACAGGGGAACATGTTTTATTATTTATTTTTGTTGTCTGGCATTCTAAAGAACAGAGGGAGGCTCTCAAAAAGAAAAAAACATACAATTTCTTTCAGAATAGGGCACTGCAATGGGAATAGGGATGCCGCAGTAAAGAAGACAAAAGGTTTTAAAGGAGAAATGAGGATTACATTATGATTTTGAAATTATTATCCTTGGCTACAAAGATGAGTAACAAGGGTGAGGCCAGCCTGAGGTTGGACAGGCAGTTGCTGGGCAGATGTCTGCACCCAAGTGTTTTTTGTGTAAGGCTCCAATGGCCTTCAAGCAAGGTTGTGCTTTTTGCATTTTTTTGACAGTTTTTGTTATCAGACATATGAGAACACTCTTTTCATAGCCTATCCTCGCTCTGTTTTTAAAAATTTATTTATCATACTTTAAGTTCTGGGATACATACACAGATCGTGCAGGTTTGTTGCATATACATGTGCCATGGTGGTGGTTTGCTGCATCCATCACCCCATCATCTACATTAGGTATTTCTCCTAATGCTGTCCCTCCGCAATCCCTTCACCCCCTGCTATTCCTCCCCTACCCCCAACCCAGGCCCCGGTGTGTGATGTTCCCTTCCCTGTGTCCATGTGTTCTCATTGTTCAACACCCACTTATGAGTGAGAACATGTGGTGTTTGGTTTTCTGTTGTGTCAGTTTGCTGAGAATGATGGTTTCCAGTTTCACCCATGCCCCTGAAAAGGACATGAACTCATCCCTTTCTATGGCTGTCTAGTATTCCATAGTGTGTATGTGCCACATTTTCTTTATCCAGTCTATCATTGATGGGTATTTGGGTTGGTTCCAAGTCTTCATTATTGTGAACAGTGTCAAACTTAACATACATGTGCATGTGTCTTTATGATAGAATGATTTATAATCCTCTGGGTATAACCCAGTAATGGGATTGCTGGGTCAAATGCTATTTCTATTTCTAGATCCTTGAGGAATTGCCACACTGTCTTCCACAATGGTTGAATTAATTTACACTCCCACCAACAGTGTAAAAGCACTCCTATTTCTCTACATCCTCTCCAGCATCTGTTGTCTCCTGATTTTTTTTTTTTTTTAAGATGGGGTTTCACCATGATGGCCAGGCTGTTCTTGAACTCCTGACCTCAGGTGATCCACCCACCTCGGCCTCCCAAAGTGCTAGGATTACAGGTGTGAGCCACCGCACCCAGCCGTCTCCCAATTTTTTAATGATCGCCCTTCTAACTGGCATGAGGTGGTATCTCAATGTGGTTTTGATTTGCACTTCTCTAATGACAAGTGATAATGAGCTTTTTTTTCATGTTTTTTGGCTGCATAAATGTCTTCTTTTGAAAAGTCTCTGTTCATATCCTTTGCCCATTTTTTGGTGTTTTTTTTTCTTATAAATTTGTTTAAGTTCTCTGTAGATTCTGTACATTAGCCCTTTGTCAGATGGGTAGATTGAAAAAGTTTTTTCCCATTCTGTTTGTTGCTGGTTCACCCTATTGATAGTTTCTTTGCTGCGCAGAAACTCTTAAGTTTAATTAGATCCCATTTGTCTATTTTGGATTTGTTGCCATTGCTTTTGGTGTTTTAGTCATGAAGTCCTTGCCCATGCCTGTGTCCTGAATAGTATTGCCTAGAGTTTCTTCTAGAGTTTTTATGGTGTTAGGCCTCATGTTTAAATCTTTAATCCACCTGGAGTTAATTTTTGTATAAGGTTTAAGGAAGAAATCCAGTTTCAGTTTTCTGCAAATGGCTAGCCAGTTTTTCCACACCATTTATTAAATAGGGAATCCTTTCCCCATTGCTTGTTTTTGTCAGCTTTGTCAAAGATCAGATGGTTGTGGGTGTGTGGCTTTCTTTCTGAGGCTTCTGTTCTGTTCCATTGGTCTATATCTCTGTTTTGGTACCAGTACCATGCTGTTTTGATTACAGTTGTGTTGTAATATAGTTTGAAGTCAGGTAGCATGATGCCTCCAGCTTTGTTTTTGTTTTGTTTCTTTGTTTTTGCTTAGGATTGTCTTGGCTATGCAGGCTCCTTTTTGGTTCCATATGAAGTTTAAGGTGTTTTTTTCCCATTCTGTGAAGAAACTCATTGGTAGCTTGATGGGGATAGCATTGAATCTATAAATTACTTTGGGAAGTATGGCCATTTTCATGATATTGATTCTTTCTAACCACGAGCATGGGATGTTTTTCCATCTGTTTGTGTCCTCTCTTATTTCCTTGAGCAGTCGTTTGTAGTTCTCCATGAAGATGTCCTTCACATCCCTTGTTAGTTGTATTCCTAGGTATTTTATTCCCTTTGTAGCAAGTGTGAATGGGAGTTCACTCATGATTTGGCTCTCTGTCTATTATTGATATATAGGAATGTTTGCGATTTTTGCACCTTGATTTTGTATCCTGAGACTTTGCTCAAGTTGCCTATCAGCTTAAGGAGATTTTGCGCTGAGACAGCAGGGGTCTTCTAAATATACAATCATGTTGTCTACAAACAGGGACAATTTGAAGTCCTCTCTTCCTATTTGAATACCCTTTATTTCTTTTTCTTGCCTGATGGCCCTAACCAGAACTTCCAATACTATGTTGAATAGGAGTGGTGAGAGAGGTCATCCTTGTCTTGTGCCAGTTTTCAAAGGGAGTGCTTCCAGTTCTTGCCAATTCAGTATGATATTGGCTGTGCATTTGTCACAAATAGCTCTTATTATTTTGAGATATGATCCATCAATATCTAGTTTATTGAGAGTTTTTAGCATAAAGGGCTGTTCAATTTTGTTGAAGGACTTCTCTGCATCTGTTGAGATAATCGTGTGGTTTTTGTATTTGCTTCTGTTTATGTGATGGATTACGTTTATAGATTTGCAGATGTTGAACCAGCCTTGCATCCCTGGATGAAGCCAACTTGATCATGATGGATAAGCTTTTCGATATGCTGTTGGATTTGGTTTGCCAGTATTTTATTGAAGATTTTTGCATCAGTGTTCATCATGGATATTGGCCTAAAATTTTCTTTTTCAGTTGCATCTCTGCCAGGTTTTGGTATCAGGATAATGTTGTCTCACAAAATGAGTTAGGGAGGATCCCTCTTTTTGCATTGTTTGGAATAGTTTCAGGAGGAATGATACCAGCTCCTTTGTACCTCTGGTAAAATTCGGCTGTGAACCCGTGTGGTGCTGGACTTTTGGTTTGTTAGTAGGCTACTAATTGCTGCCTCAACTTCAGACCTTGTTATTGTCTATTCAGGAATTCAACTTCTTCCTGGTTTAGTCTTGGAAGGGTGTAAGAGTCCAGGAATTTATCCATTTTCTAGATTTACTGGTTTATTTGCATAGAGGTGTTTGTCATAATCTCTGATGATAGTTTGTATTTCTGTGGGATCAGTGGTGATATCCCCTTTATCATTTTTTATTGCATCTGTTTGAATCTTCTCTCTTTTCTATAATCTGGCTAGCGGTCCATCTATTTTGTTGATCTTTTCAAAAAGCCAGCTCCTGGATTTATTGATTTTTTGAAGGGTTTTTTGTGTCTCTTTCTCCTTCAGTTCTGCTTTGATCTTAGTTATTTCTTGCCTTCTGCTAGCTTTTGAATTTGTTTGATCTTGCTCCTCTAGTTCTTTTAATTGTGAAGTTAGGGTGTCAATCTTATATCTTTCCTCACTTCTCTGGTGAGCATTTAGTGCTATAAATGTCCAATTTCCCTCTGGACACTGCTTTAAATGTGTCCCAGAGAATCTGGTACATTGTGTCTTTGTTACCACTGGTTTTGAAGAACATCTTTATTTCTGCCTTCATTTCATTTTTTATGCAGTAGTCATTCAGGAGCAAGTTGTTTAGTTTCCATGTAGTTGTGTGGTTTTGAATGAGTTTCTTAATCCTGAGTTCTATTTTGATTGCACTGTGGTATGAGAGACTGGTTATGATTTCCATTCTTTTGCATTTGCTAAGAAATGATTTACTTCCAATTATGTGGTAAATTTTAGAATAAGTATAATGTGGTGCTGAGAAGAATGTATATTCTGTGGGTTTGGGGTGGAGAGTTCTGTATGTGTCTATTAGGTCCTCTTGGTCCAGATCTGAGTTCAAGTCCTGGATATCCTTGTTAATTTTCTGTATCGTTGATCTGTCTATATTGACAGTGGGGTATTAAAGTCTCCTACTATTATTGTTTGGGAGTCTAAGTCTCTTTGTAGGTCATTAAGAACTTGTTTTATGTATCTGGGTGCTTCTGTACTGGGTGCATATACATTTAGGATCGTTAGCTCTTCTTGTTGCACTAATCCCTTTACCATTACGTAATGCCCTTCTTTGTCTCTTGATCTTTGTTGGTTTAAAGTCTGTTTTATCAAATACTAGGATTGCAACCCCTGCTTTTTTTTTGCTCTCCATTTGCTTGGTAAATCTTCCTCTATCACTTTATTTTGAGCTGATGTGTCTTTGCATATGAGATGGATTTCCTGAATACAGCACACTGATGGGTCTTCATTTTTTATCCAATTTACCAGTGTGTGTCTTCTGATTGGGGCATTTAGCCCATTTACATTTAAGGTTAATATTGTTATGTGTGAATTTGATCCTGTCATTTTTATGCTAGCTGGTTGTTTTGCCTGTTAGTTGATGCAGTTTCTTCATAATGTCAATGGTCTTTACCATGTGATATGTTTTTGCATTGGCTGGTATTGGTTGTTCGTTTCCATGTTTAGTGCTTCCTTCAGGAGCTCTTGTAGGGCAGACCTGGTGGTGAAGAAATCTCTCCGCAGTTGCTTGTTCATAAAGGATTTTATTTCTCTTTTGCTTATGAAGCTTAGATTGGCTGGATATGAAATTCTGGTTTGAAAATTATTTTCTTTTAGGATGTTGAATATTGGCCCCCAGTCTCTTCTAGCTTGTAGGGTTTCTGCTGAGAGATCCGCTGCCTCACTCTATTTTTAGGCTTTATTTTTTTCCTTTTTAACACAGTGACTCCATTGTGATTCTGCTAACTTTCACATTCGCCCTTTTTTCTTTTTTTTGGTATCATTATTATACTTTATTGTTAGTTCCCACAAACAAAACATTCCTCCTTTTGATCAATATTTTTCTCTAAAAGTATCACTAGTCAATCACCCTGTAGTTGGGTTTTGGTGTCCCTTGGTGCTGGGATACACTCGTCCCAGGTTGCCGGTCTCATCCCACAATGGAGAAAGTGAATGGCAACTAGGAGTCATTATCAAAACTCTTTTAAATACCTTTGCACAAAAGGGAAGTTGGAAGGGAGTGGCTCTCAGGCTAAGTCTGCCTGGACTCTATTATGAACTTCAATTTTATCTATGGTGTAGTTTTTTGCTGTCATCTCAAAGTGTTGGGTCAGCGTTATTCTGAGTTTCTATTTCCACAAAAATTTAACAAGTAACAAAATTGTTTTTGTTTTTCTCTGAGACAGAGTCTTGCTCTGTCACCCAGGCTGGAGTGCAGTGGTGTGATCTCAGCTCACTGCAACCTCTGCCTCCCAGGTTCAAACAATTCTCATGCCTCAGCCTCCCAAGTAGCTGGGATTACAGGCATGCACCACACCCTGTATTTTAGTAGAGACAAGGTTTTTGCATTTTTAGTAGAGACAGTGTTTCACCAGGTTGGCCAGGCTGGTCTTGAGCTTCTGACCTCAAATGATCCACCCGCCATGGCCTTCCAAAGTGCTGGGATTACAGGCATGAGCCATCATGCCTGGCTGTAACAAACTTTGAAAAGGGAAAATACAAACTAAAATTAATAGAAATGACAATCCCAGTCTGTATAATAGTTTTGAGGCATGAACCTACATTTAAAGGAACCAATTGAATAAATTAAATGGCCATTGGGAATTAGGTGATGCTTGTGGTAAGCATGTGGCTTGTTTTCTTTGTTAAAAGATAGAGTCTTGCTCTATCCCCCAGGCTGGAGTGCAGTGGCATGCCCACAGCTCACTACAACCTCGAACTCCTGGGCTCAAGCCTCCTGAGTAAGCTAGGACTACAGGCATGTACCACCATGACCTGCTAATTTTTTTACTTTTTGTAGAGACAGGGTCTTACTATGTTGCCAGGCTGCTCTTGAACTGCTGGCTTCAGGTGATCCTCCCACCTTGGCCTCCCAAAATGCTAGGATTATAGGCATAAGCCACTATGCCTGATCCCTGTTTTCTTATTTTACATATATGGATTTCAACTTTACAAAAGGAATTTACCTAGGTACAGGTAGTAATAGCAACAGCACAGACATTTAACCAATGGAGGCTAAAGGATTAGGTCAGGTTCTGTCAAGTTACCAGCAGAAGCTACTGATTGTGAAATTTCAATTATACCACTATCCTGCCAAGTCAAAAAAGTAGCATCAATGGGGATAAGAGTCTCACTATGACATGGAATCTTGTTCTGACATCTTGGGGCAAAGCTGCCTACAGCATGAAAACATAAACTTCTCATTCGGGTATGCAGTTTGAATGTCTCTGGTTATGGCAGTGGGTGGTTTGGTGAACTTTCTATGTAGCCTATACATCAGTCACAAGGCTTATTCCATAACATTCACCTAGTTTCACTTTATAGGACTTTAAAAACAGAGCAGTTCTCTTTTTTTTGAGACAGGATCTTGCTCTGTTGCCTAGGTTGGAGTACAGTGGCATGATCAAAGCTCACTGCAATCTTGACCTCCCAGGTTCAAGTGATCCTCCCGCCTCAGCCTCCTGAGTAGCTGGGACTACAGGTACATACTACCATGCTTGGCTAATTTTTAAAAATTTTTAGTGGAGATGTCTCACTATGTTGCCCAGGTTGCTCTTAAACTCCTGAGTGATCCTCCCATTTGGCCTCGCAAAGTACTGCGATTGCAGTTACATTTTAATTTTTTTTTTTTGAGACAGAGTCTCACTGTGCCACACAGGTGGGAGTGCAATGGCGCAATCTCGGCTTGCTGCAACCTCCACCGCCCGGGTTCAAGCAATTCTCCTGCCTCAGCCTCCCTAGTAGCTGACATTACAGGCATGTGACACCACACCTGGCTAATTTTTTTGTATTTTTAGTAGACACAGGGTTTCACTATGTTGGTCAGACTGGTCTTGAACTCCTGACTTGGTGATCCACCTGCCTCAGCCTCCCAAAGTGCTGGGATTACAGGTGTGAGCCACTGCACCTGGCTCATTTTAATTTTTTTTTTTTTTTAATTTTTTATTGGATTATAGGTTTTGGGGTACATGATCAGAGCATGCAAGACAGTTGCGTAGGTAAACACATGGCAGTGTGCTTTGCTTTTCTTCTCCCCTTCACCCACATTTGGCATTTCTCCCCAGGCTATCCCTCCCCACCTCCCCCTCCCACTGGCCCTCCCCTTTTCCCCCCAATAGACCCCAGTGTTTAGTACTCCCCTTTCTGTGTCCATGTGTTCTCATTTTTCATCACCCACCTATGAGTGAGAATATGCGGTGTTTCATTTTCTGTTCTTGTGTCAGTTTGCTGAGGATGATGTTTTCCAGATTCATCCATGTCCCTACAAACGACACGAACTCATCATTTCTGATTGCTGCATAATATTCCATGGTGTATATGTGCCACATTTTTCCAATCCAGTCTATTATCAATGGGCATTTGGGTTGATTCCAGGTCTTTGCTATTGTAAACAGTGCTGCAATGAACATTCGTGTACATGTGTCCTTATAGTAGAACGATTTATAGTCTTTTGGATATATACCCAGTAATGGGATTGCTGGGTCAAATGGAATTTCTATTTCTAAGGCCTTGAGGAATCGCCACACTGTCTTCCACAGTGGTTGAACTAATTTACACTCCCACCAACAGTGTAAAAGTGTTCCTTTTTCTCCACATCCTCTCCAGCATCTGTTGTCTCCAGATTTTTTAATGATCGCCATTCTAACTGGCGTGAGATGGTATCTCAATGTGGTTTTGATTTGCATCTCTCTGATGACCAGTGACGATGAGCATTTTTTCATATGATTGTTGGCCTCATATATGTCTTCTTTCGTAAAGTATCTGTTCATATCCTTTTCCCACTTTTGAATGGGCTTGTTTGTTTTTTTCCTGTAAATCTGCTTGAGTTGTTTGTAAATTCTGGATATCAGCCCTTTGTCAGATGGGTAGACTGCGAAAATTTTTTTCCATTCTGTTGGTTGCCGATCCACTCTAGTGACTGTTTCTTTTGCCGTGCAGAAGCTGTGGAGTTTCATTAGGTCCCATTTGTCTATTTTGGCTTTTGTTGCCAATGCTCTTGGTGTTTTGTTCATGAAGTCCTTGCCTACTCCTATGTCCTGGATAGTTTTGCCTAGATTTCCTTCTAGGGTTTTTATGGTGCCAGGTCTTATGTTTAAGTCTTTAATCCATCTGGAGTTAATTTTAGTGTAAGGTGTCAGGAAGGGGTCCAGTTTCTGCTTTCTGCACATGGCTAGCCAGTTTTCCCAACACCATTTGTTAAACATGGAATCCTTGCCCCATTGCTTGTTTTTGTCAGGTTTATCAAAGATTGTATAGTTGTATGTATGTTGTGTTGCCTCCGGTGCCTCTGTTTTGTTCCATTGGTCTATATCTCTGTTTTGGTACCAGTACCATGCTGTTTTGATTACTGTAGCCTTGTAGTATAGTTTGAAATCCGGTAGTGTGATGCCCCCCGCTGTGTTCTTTTTGCTTAGAATTGACTTGGCTATGCGGGCTCTCTTTTGGTTCCATATGAAGTTCATGGTGGTTTTTTCCAGTTCTGTGAAGAAAGTCAATGGTAGCTTGATGGGGATAGCGTTGATTCTGTAAATTACTTTGGGCAGTATAGCCATTTTCACGATATTAATTCTTCCTAACCATGAACATGGAATGTTTCTCCATCTGTTTGTGTCCTCTCTGATTTCGTTGAGCAGTGGTTTGTAGTTCTCCTTGAAGAGGTCCCTTACGTTCCTTGTGAGTTGTATTCCAAGGTATTTTATTCTTTTTGTAGCAATTGCGAATGGCCGTTCGCTCTTGATTTGGCTTTCTTTAAGTCTGTTATTGGTGTAGACGAATGCTTGTGATTTTTGCACATTGATTTTATATCCTGAGACTTTGCTGAAGTTGTTTATCAGTTTCAGGAGTTTTTGGGCTGAGGCGATGGGGTCTTCTAGGTATACTATCATGTCGTCTGCAAATAGAGACAATTTGGCTTCCACCTTTCCTATTTGAATACCCTTTATTTCTTTTTCTTGCCTGATTGCTCTGGCTAGAACTTCCAGTACTATATTGAATAGGAGTGGTGAGAGAGGGCATCCTTGTCTAGTACCAGATTTCAAAGGGAATGCTTCCAGTTTTTGCCCATTCAATATGATATTGGCTGTTGGTTTGTCATAAATAGCTTTTATTACTTTGAGATACGTTCCATCGATACCGAGTTTATTGAGGGTTTTTAGCATAAAGGGCTGTTGAATTTTGTCAAATGCCTTCTCTGCATCAATTGAGATAATCATGTGGTTTTTGTTTTTGGTTCTGTTTATGTGGTGAATTACGTTGATAGACTTGCGTATGTTGAACCAGCCTTGCATCCCTGGGATGAATCCTACTTGATCATGATGAATAAGTTTTTTGATTTGCTGTTGCAATCGGCTTGCCAATATTTTATTGAAGATTTTTGCATCTATGTTCATCATGGATATTGGCCTGAAGTTTTCTTTTCTCGTTGGGTCTCTGCCGGGTTTTGGTATCAGGATGATGTTGGTGTCATAAAATGATTTGGGAAGGATTCCCTCTTTTTGGATTGTTTGAAATAGTTTTAGAAGGAATGGTACCAGCTCCTCCTTGTGTGTCTGGTAGAATTCGGCTGTGAACCCGTCTGGACCTGGGCTTTTTTTGTGAGGTAGGCTCTTAATTGCTGCCTCAACTTCAGACCTTGTTATTGGTCTATTCATAGTTTCAGCTTCCTCCTGGTTTAGGCTTGGGAGGACACAGGAGTCCAGGAATTTATCCATTTCTTCCAGGTTTACTAGTTTATGTGCATAGAGTTGTTTGTAATATTCTCTGATGATGGTTTGAATTTCTGTGGAATCTGTGGTGATTTCCCCTTTATCATTTTTTATTGCATCTATTTGGTTGTTCTCTCTTTTATTTTTAATCAATCTGGCTAGTGGTCTGTCTATTTTGTTGATCTTTTCAAAAAACCAGCTCTTGGATTTATTGATTTTTTGAAGGGTTTTTCGTGTCTCAATCTCCTTCAGCTCAGCTCTGATCTTAGTGATTTCTTGTCTTCTGCTGGGTTTTGAGTTTTTTTGATCTTGCTCCTCTAGCTCTTTCAATTTTGACGATAGGGTGTCAATTTTGGATCTCTCCATTCTCCTCATATGGGCACTTATTGCTATATACTTTCCTCTAGAGACTGCTTTAAATGTGTCCCAGAGGTTCTGGCACGTTGTGTCTTCGTTCTCATTGGTTTCGAAGAACTTCTTTATTTCTGCCTTCATTTCGTTGTTTACCCAGTCAACATTCAAGAGCCAGTTGTTCAGTTTCCATGAAGCTGTGCGGTTCTGGGTCGGTTTCTGAATTCTGAGTTCTAATTTGATTGCACTATGGTCTGAGAGGCTGTTTGTTATGATTTCAGTTGTTTTGCATTTGTTGAGCAGTGCTTTACTTCCAATTATGTGGTCAATTTTAGAGTAGGTGTGATGTGGTGCTGAGAAGAATGTGTATTCTGTGGATTTGGGGTGGAGAGTTCTGTAAATGTCCACCAGGTTTGCTTGCTCCAGGTCTGAGTTCAAGCCCTGGGTATCCTTGTTGATTTTCTGTCTGGTTGATCTGTCTAGTGTTGACAGTGGAGTGTTAAAGTCTCCCACTATTATTGTGTGGGAGTCTAAGTCCTTCTGTAAGTCATTAAGAACTTGCCTTATGTATCTGGGTGCTCCTGTGTTGGGTCCATATATGTTTAGGATCGTTAGCTCTTCTTGTTGTATCGATCCTTTTACCATTATGTAATGGCCTTCTTTGTCTCTTTTGATCTTTGTTGCTTTTAAGTCTATTTTATCAGAGATGAGAATTGCAACTCCTGCTTTTTTTTGCTTTCCATTTGCTTGGTAAATCTTCCTCCATCCCTTTATTTTGAGCCTTTGTATATCCTTGCATGTGAGATGGGTTTCCTGGATACAGCACACTGATGGGTTTTGGATTTTTATCCAATTTGCCAGTCTGTGTCTTTTGATTGGTGCATTTAGTCCATTTACATTTAGGGTTAATATTGTTATGTGTGAATTTGATACTGCCATTTTGATTCTAAGTGGCTGTTTTGCCTGTTAGTTGTTGTAGATTCTTCATTATGTTGAAGCTCTTTAGCATTCAGTGTGATTTTGGAATGGCTGGTACTGATTGATCCTTTCTATGTGTAGTGCCTCTTTTAGGAGCTCTTGTAAAGCAGGCCTGGTGGTGACAAAATCTCTGAGTACTTGCTTGTTCGCAAAGGATTTTATTCTTCCTTCACTTCTGAAGCTCAGTTTGGCTGGATATGAAATTCTGGGTTGAAAGTTCTTTTCTTTAAGAATGTTGAATATTGGCCCCCACTCTCTTCTGGCTTGTAGTGTTTCTGCCGAGAGATCTGCTGTGAGTCTGATGGGCTTCCCTTTGTGGGTGACCCGACCTTTCTCTCTGGCTGCCCTTAGTATTCTCTCCTTTATTTCAACCCTGTTGAATCTGACGATTATGTGCCTTGGGGTTGCTCTTCTTGCGGAATATCTTTGTGGTGTTCTCTGTATTTCCTGCATTGAGTGTTGGCTTGTCTTGCTAGGTGGGGGAAATTTTCCTGGATGATGTCTTGAAGAGTATTTTCCAGCTGGGATTCATTCTCTTCGTCCCCTTCTGGTACACCTATCAAACGTAGGTTAGGTCTTTTCACATAGTCCCACATTTCTTGGAGACTTTGTTCATTCCTTTTTGCGCTTTTTTCTCTGATCTTGGTTTCTCGTTTTATTTCATTGAGTTGGTCTTCGACTTCAGATATTCTTTCTTCTGCTTGGTCAATTCGGCTATTGAAACTTGCGTTTGCTTCGCGAAGTTCTCGTATTGTGTTTTTCAGCTCCTTTAATTCATTCATATTCCTCTCTAAGGTATCCATTCTTGTTATCATTTCCTCGAATCTTTTTTCAAATCTTTTTTCAAGGTTCTTAGTTTCTTTGCATTGATTTAATACATGATCTTTTAGCTCACAAAAGTTTCTCATTATCCATCTTCTGAAGTCTAATTCCGTCATTTCGTCACAGTCATTCTCCGTCCAGCTTTGTTCCCTTGCTGGTGAGGAGTTTTGGTCCTTTCTAGGAGGCGATGTGTTCTGGTTTCGGGTGTTTTCCTCCTTTTTGCGCTGGTTTCTTCCCATCTTTGTGGATTTGTCCGCTGGTCGTCTGCGTAGTTGCTGACTTTTCGTTTGGGTCTCTGAGTGGACACCCAGAATGTTGATGATGAAGTATTTCTGTTGCTTGGTTTTCCTTCTACCAGTCTAGCCCCTTCGCTGTACGACTGTTGAGGTCCGCTCCAGACCCTGCTTGTCTGGGGTGCACCTCTAGTAGCCGTGGCACAGTGAGGGATGCTACCAGTTTCTTTTTCTGCTCTCTTTGTCCCAGGATGATGCCTGCCTAATGACAGTCTTTTGGATATAGAGGGGTCAGGGAGCTGCTTGAGGAGACAGTTTGTACTTTATAGGGGTTTAATTGCTGAGCTGTGCACTCTGTTGTTCATTCAGGGCTGTTAGGCTGCTATGTTTGATTCTGCTGCAACACAGCTCATTAAACAACCCTTTTTTTTTTTCTCAAATGCTCTGTGTTGAGGGGTTTGGGCTTTATTTTTGGATGTCCGATCAGGTGTCCTGCCCAGCTCGAAGGCAGACTAGCCACTGTTTGGCTGCCGAGGCTCCGCCCTGCTGTTGTGTGATTCGCGCTGTTCCTGCCGGCTCTGCTGTGGTCTCCGCCACGCCCTGCGGCGGAGTCTCTTCGTTGTAGCGTGTTGCCTCAGCAACGGCAGGCTGCGACAGCAGTGGGCGTGTATCTCAGTAGGGACGGGTTGCCTCGGCAACGGCTGGCTGCGTCAGCAGTGGGCGTGTATCTCAGTTGGGGCGAGTTGCCTCGGCAACGGCAGGCTGCCTCAGCAGTGGGCGTGTATATCAGTTGGGGCAGGTTGCCTCCGTAGTGGTGGACGCCCCTCCCCCACAGAGCGTCTCGGACCGTCTGCCCGGGATAGATTGAAATCGCGGTTTTGTTCGTCCCACTGGGTATCCCAAACGATCTGTCCCTGCAATCCCCTGGGCTGGGCTACTGTGCAAGTCTCGTTCAGTCTCAAGTCCAGCCCTCTCAAGTCTCAGGTTGCCGGTTCAACAAGGCACCCGGACAAGTGCGCCCTGTGGGGATTGCTGGGTAGGGCCGGCCGCCGCCGCCCCGGCTGCCGGCTTCGCCAGGCAGACCTACTGCCTGGCGTCCCGTGTCTTTTTATACTTGGGAGTTTCCCCGTTCTGTGGGCAACAAAGATCAGTCTGGAAATGCAGCACTGACTCACCGTTTGCGGATTCAATGCGGGCTCCAATCCTGGGTTGTTCTCACAGCGCCATCTTGAGTCCCCTCCCTTTAATTTTTTTTTTAATAGGGAAAAGAGAGGAGAGGAGAAAGGGCTTGGGGGGAAGAGAGAGAGAAGAAAAGAGAGAAAGTAAGAGAGAATACCCAACTCCCATTTTCAGTAATTCCTTGGAAGAAGCCTGGATTGGTGCAATTTAGAATTCAGAATATAGTCTGAGTAGATTAAGAGGAACTTGAAAACAATGCACAGAACTACAGTCTAATAACAGGTATATCATAGCTTTTATTTAGAAATATAACTTTTTCGGCTGGATGTGGTGGCTTACGCCCATAATCCCAGAACTCTGGGAGGCTGAGGTGGGTGGATCTCTTGAGCTCAGGAACTGGAGACCAGCCTGGCCAACATGGCAAAACCCCACCTCTACTAAAAAATACAAAAAAATTAGCCAGGCATGGTGGCACATGCCTGTATTACCAGCTCCTCAGAAGGCTAAGGCAGAATTCCTTGATCTTAGGAGGTGGAGGTTGCAGTGAACTAAGATCCTGCCACTGTATTCCAGCCTGAGTGACAGAGTGAGACCCTGCCTCAAACAACAACAACAACAACAACAACAAACCCTTAATTTCTTTTCTCTCTGCACTGATCATATAGGAATCTCAGACTTTAAATCCTCTTGAGGCTAGCAAGCCAAACCAAGGTAGGCTTCAGATTTTACCTACAGTGAAAGGTTCTGGCCTGCCAGGAGGTGACCATTTTTACTCACTGTAAGGCTGTGCACCTCTGAAGTCAGACATTCTGTGCATAATCTCAAATATGATATTTCATCAATGCCTTGGTAATATAACCACTGCTTCCTCTTGTATCCTGCTATAAAGAGAGAGCAGAGTTTTACTGATCTTATGCTTATGCTAATACTCATATTTTAATAAAAATAAGAATACTCACAAATAGTTTCTGAATTTTGGAGGTAGAGAGAAAGAGAGAAGTAGAGAGAAAAAGCAAATGCTTCTGTCTTTGTTCACAAAAGTTTATTTACCAAATTGCTGTAACGTATAGATTTCTTTTTTTTTTTTTCTTTTGAGACAGGGTCTTGCTCTGTCCCCCAGGCTGGAGTGCAGTGGTGTGATCTCAGCTCATGGAACCTCTGCTGCCCAGGCTTAAGTGATCCTCCCACCTCAGCCTCCCAAGTAGCTGGGATCACAAGCACATGCCACCATGCCTGGCTAATTTTTATTATTTTTGGTAGAAATGGGGTCTTCCTATGTTGCCCAGGATGGTCTTGAATTCCTGGACTCAAGTGATCCGACCACCTTGGCCTCCCAAAATACTGGGATTACAGGCATAAGCCACTGTGCCTGGCTTAAGTGTAGCTATCTTAAGAGAGAAAAAAAATCCTTAAATCTAGGAAATACAATATTTTAGTAGGCTGAGCACAGTGGCTTATGCCAGTAATCCCAGTATTTTGGGAGGTTGAGGCAAGCCTGGCCAACATGGCAAAACCCCATGTCTATTAAAAAAAAACAAAAATTAGTCAGGTGTGGTGGCAGGTGCCTGATACTCAGGAGACTGAGGTGGGAGAATTGCTTGAACCTGGGAAGTGGAGGTTTCAGTGAACCGAGATTGCATCAACTGCACTCCAGTCTGGGGAACAGAGCCAGACTCCATCTCAAAAACAAAACAAAACAAAAACTCATTTAAGTCAAGAACCAATAATGTTTCTGTACTCACTGTGCTGGCTTAAGTGTAGCCATCTTAAGAGAAAACATTTCCTTACATCTTGGAAATAAAACGTTTACGTAGGCCAAGCATGGTGGTTTATGCCTATAATCCCAACACTTTGGGAGGCCAAGGTGGGTGGATCACCTGAGGCTGGGAGTCTGAGATCAGCCTACTAAAAATACATGTCTACTAAAAATACAAAAATTAGGCATGGTGGCAGGTGCCTGCTACTCAGGAGGCCGAGGTGGGAGAATAGCTTGAAGCTTGGAGGCGGAGGTTGCAATGAGCTGAGATTGTGTCACTGAACTCCAGTCTGGTCAACAAAGCCAGACATCTCAAAAAAAATTATGTAAAGAACCAATAATGTTTCACATAAAAGACACAAAAACAGGTCAGGTTCGGTGGCTAACACCTGTAATCCCAGCACTTTGGTGGATCACCTGAGGTCAGGAATTTGAGACCAGCCTGGCCAACACGGCAAAACCTTGTCTCTACTAAAAATACAAAAATTAGCTGGGCATGGTTGTGGGCACCTGTAATCCCAGCTACTTGTGAGGCTGACGCAGTAGAATCAATTGAACCTGGGAGGCGGAGGTGGCAGCGAGCTGAGATCGCACCATTGTACTACAGCCTGGGCAAGAGGAGCGAAACTCCACCAAAAAAAAAAGTCACAAAAACATTATGTTCATCGGTTACTTAATTTCACATAATTTTTTGTTTTGCCTGATCTTTATTAGCAGTTTGATGAATCCGTCAGTTTATCAGAGTTCTGGAAATTTTTGTTTATTCCTAAGTCTTAAAGTTATCAAAAGTTTGTATTCAAGAGTACTGGTTAGAGTATTTTCCAGGAAAATCAGTTTTGAACTATAATGATCACAAATGCTTTTAGAGAAAAAATGGCATAGTAACTGTGGGCCATGTGCGGTGGCTCACGCCTGTAATCCCAGCACCCTGAGGGGCTGAAAAGGGAAGATCACTTGAGCCCGGGAGATAGCCTGGGCAACATAGCGGGGAAAAAATTTTTTTTTTAATTTTTGTCGCAACAAAAAATATTTTAAAAAATTATCCAGGTGTGGTGACACACACATGTACTCCCAGCTACTTGGGAGGCTGAGGTGGGAAGATTGCTTGAGACTGGGAGGTTGAGGTTGCAGTGAGCCATGCTTGTGCTATTGCACTCCAGCCTGGGTGGCAGAGTGAGACCCTGTCTTATAAAACAAAACTGAACAGAACAAAAAACAATAACTGTGGATGACAAAAAACTTAGAATAGCCATGGTTCAAAATCTCATGAAAGTTCACAGAGGTCAAGAAAATTTAGTTATTCCTATGACATATAGCATTTTAAGATAACAACTGGAATCATAACTGATAGAATCACAACAGGACCAGCGGACTTTTCTAAATTGCATATAATCTTGATAATACTGACATCAATAAAGTATCCATGTAACTTTTTATTTTGATTTCCAACTTTTAAGTTCAGGGGTACATGTGCAGGATGTGCACATTTGTTACATAGATAAATGTATGCCATGGTCTGCTGCACAGATCATCCCATCAGCTAGGTGTTAAGCCCAGTATCCATTAGCTAGTCTTCCTGATGTTCTCCCTCCTCCCACCCCCACCCTCTGAGAGGCCCCAGTGTGTGTTGTTCCCTAACATGTGTCCGTGTGTTTTCATCATTCAGCTCCCACTTATAAGTGAGAACATGCAGTATTTGGTTTTCTACTCCTGTGTTAGTTTGGTGAGGATAACAACTTCCAGTTCAGGTCCCTGCAAAGGAAATAATCTTGTTTTTTTTATGGCTGCATAGTATTCCATGGTGTATATGTACCACAGTTTCCTTACTCATTCTATCATTAATGAGCATTTAGGTTGATTCCATGTCTTTGCTATTGTGAATAGTGCTGCAATGAACATACACATGCATGTATCTTTATAACAGAATGATTTATACTCCTTTGGGTATATACCCAGCAATGGGATCACTGGGTCAAATGGTATTTCTGCCTCTAGGTCTTTAAAGAATCACCACACTATCTTCCACAGTGGTTAAACTAATTTACATTCCACCAACAGTGTAAAATTGTTTTTTTTTTTCCATGACTTCATCAGCATCTGTTGTTTTTTGATGTTTTATGAATCACCATTCTGACTGGTGTGAGGTGGTATCTCAATGTGGTTTTGATTTGCATTTCTCTAATGAGGAGTGATGTTGAGCTTTTTCATGTTTGTTGGCTGCATAAATGTCTTCTTTTCAGAAGTGTCTGTTCATGTCCTTTGCCCACTTTTTAATTTTTTTTTGTAAATCTGTTTAAGTTCCTTGTAGATGCTTAATTGCAGAACTTTGTCAGATAGATGGATTGCAAAAATTTTCTCCCATTCTGTAGGTTATGTTTACTTTGATGATAGTTTGTTTTGCTGTGCAGAAACTCTTTAATTAGATCCCATTTGTCGATTTCTGCTTTTGTTGCAATTGCTTTTGGCATCTTTGCCATGAAATTTTTCCCTGTGCCTATGTCGTGAATGGTATTGCCTAGGTTTTCTTCTAGGGTTTTATAGTTTTGTGTTTTACATTTAAGTCTTTAATCCACCTTGAGTTGATTTTTGTATATGGTGTAAGGAAGGAATCCAGTTTCAATTTTCTGCATATTGCTAGCCAGCTGTCTCAGCACCATTTATGGAATAGGAAATCCTTTCCTGATTGCTTGTTTTTGTCAGGTTTTTCAAAGATCAGATGATTGTAGGTGTGTTGTCTTATTTCTGGGATCTCTATTCAGTTCCATTGGTCTGTGTCTGTTCTTGTATCAGTACCATGATACTTTGGTTACTGCAGCCTTTTAGGATAGTTTGAAGTCAGGTAATGTGATTGATGCCTCCAGCTTTGTTCTTTTTGCTTAGGATTGCCTTCACTATTTGGGCTCTTTTTTGGTTCCATATGAATTTAAAAACAGTTTTTTCTAACTCTGTGAAGAATGTCAATGGTAGTTTAATGGGGACAGTATTGAATCTATAAATTGCTCTGGGCAGTATAGCCATTTTCACAATATTGATTCTTCCTATCCATGAGCATGAAATGTTTTTCTATTTGTTTGTGTCATCTCTGATTTCTTTGAGCAGTGGTTTGTAGCTCTCCTTGAAGAGGTCCTTCACTTCCCTTGTCAGCTGTATTCCTGGGTATTTTATTCTTTTTGTAGCAATTGTGAGTGGGAGTTCATTCATGATTTGGCTGTTGGCCTGCCTTTTGTTGCTATATAGGAATGCTAGTGATTTTTAAACAGTGATTTTGTATCCTGAGAATTTGCTGAAGTTGCTTATCACCCTAAGAAGTTTTGGGCTGAGACAATGATGTTTTCTAGATATAGGATCATGTCATCTGCAAATAAAGATAGTTTGACTAAAAAAATTAAAAAAAAAAATAGTTTGACTTCCTCTCTTCCTACTCAAATACGTTTTTTCTTTCTTTCTCTTGCCTGATTGCCCTGCCATATTTTTTTCAAAACAACAACAACAACAACAACAACAACAAAACAGCTCCTGGATTCACTGATTGTTTTGAAGGGTTTTTGGTTTCCCTATTTGAGTTCAGCTCTGATTTTGGTTGTTTCTTGTATATTCCAATATTATGTTGAATAGGAGTTGAAAGCAAAAGCTGCATTCCAGCTTCTGCCCATTTAGTATGATATAGGCTATGGGTTTGTTATATATGGCTCTAATTATTTTGAGGTATGTTCTTTCAATACCTAGTTTATTGAGAGTTTTTTGGTTTGTTTTTGCTTGAGATGGGAGTCTTGCTCTGTCACCTAGGCTGGAGTGCAGTGGGGCAATCTTGGCTCACTGCAGCCTTTGTCTCCCAGGCTCCAGCGATTCTCCTGCTTCAGCCTCCTGAGTAGCTGGAATTACAGGTGCACACCACCACACCCAGCTAAGTTTTTGTATATATTTTTTTTTTTTTGAGACGGAGTTTCGCTCTTGTTACCCAGCCTGGAGTGCAATGGCGCGATCTCGGCTCACCGCAACTTCCAACTCCCAGGTTCAGGCAATTCTCCTGCCTCAGCCTCCTGAGTAGCTGGGATTACAGGTACACACCACCATGCCCAGCTAATTTTTTGTATTTTTAGGAGAGATGGGGTTTCACCATGTTGACCAGGATGGTCTCAGTCTCTTGACCTCGTGATCCACCCTCCTTGGCCTCCCAAAGTGCTGGGATTACAGGCTTGAGCCACCGCGCCCGGCTGTTTTTGTATTTTTAATAGAGATGGGGTTTTGCCATGTTGGCCAGGCTGGTCTCGAACTCCTGACATCAGGTGATCCACCCTCCTTGACCTCCCAAAGTGCTGGGATTACAGGCATGAGCCACTGTGCCTGGCCTATTGAGAGTTTTTGACATAAAGGAATGTTGAATTTTATCAAAGGCCTTTTCTGCTTCTATTGAGACAATCATGTGGTTTTTGTCTTTAGTTATATGTGATGAATCACATTTATTGATCTGTGTATGTTGAACCAACCTTGCATCCCAGGGATGAAGCCTACTCAGGTGTGATGGATATGCTTTTTTATGTGCTGCTGGATTTGGTTTGCCAATATTTGAAGTTTGTTGTTGTTGTTGTATCTCTGCCAGGTTTTCATATCAGGATGATGCTGGCCTCACAGAATGAGTTAGGGAAGGTCCCTCCTTTTCAATTTTTTTGGAATAGTTTCAGCAGGAATTCTTTGTACCTCTGGTAGAATTCAGCTGTGAATCCATCTGATCCTGGGCTCTTTTTGATTGGTAGATTATTTATTACTGCCTCAATTTCAGAAGTCATTATCAGTCTATTCAGGGCTTCAATTTCCTCTTGGTTCAGTCTTGGGAGGGTGTATGTGTCCAGGAATTTATAAATTTCTTCTAGATTTTCTAGTTTATGTGCATACAGGTGTATATGGTATTATCTATGTTTGTATTTCTGTGGGTTCAGTGGTGATATCCCTCTTATTTCTGATTGTGTTTATTGTGTAGAGATCTCTCTTTTCGTATTAGTCTAGCTGGCATTTAATCTATTTTATTTATTTTTTGGAAAAAAATCAGCTCCTGATTCATGATTTTTTTGAAGGTTTTTCTGTCTCTCTATTTCTTTCACTTCAGCTCTGATCTTGGTTGTTTTTTGTTTTCTGTTAGCTTTGGAGTTTGTTTGCTCTTGCTTTTCTCTTTTAGTTGTGATGTTAGGTTGCTAACTTTCTAGCTAAAGCTCGAAACTTGAGATCTTTCTAGCTTTCTGATGTGGGCATTTAGTGCTATAAATTTTCCTCTTAACACTGCTTTAGCTGTGTTCTAGAGATTCTGGTATGTTGTCTCTTTGTTCTCATTAGTTTCAAATAACTTCTTGATTTCAACCTTATTTTTTACCTTAATTTCGTATTTACCCAAGAGTCATTCAGGAGCAAGTTGTTCAGTTTTCATGTAGATGCGTGGTTCTGGGTGAATTTCTTAATCTTGAGTCCTAATTTCATGTGCTGTGGTAGAAGCTGTCATTATTTCAGTTCCTTTGCATTTGCTGAGAAGTGTTTTACTTCTGATTATGTGATCAATTTTAAAATAAGTGCTGTGTGTTGATGAGAATAATGCATATTCTGTTGTTTTTGGGTAGAGAGTTCTGTAGTTATCTATCAGATCCACTTGATTCAGAGCTGAGTTCAGGTCTTGAATATCTTTGTTAATTTTCTGTCTCAATGATGGGTCTGTTATTGTCAGTGGACTGTTAAAGTCTTCCACTATTATTGCGTGGGAGTCTAAGTCTTTTTGAAGTTCTCTCAGAACTCGCTTTATGAATCTGGGTGCTCCTGTATTGGGTGCACATATATTTAGCATAGTTAGATCTTCTCGTTAAATTGAATCCTTTACCATTATATAATTCTCTTGTCTTTTTAAAAATCTTGGTTTAATGTCTGTTTTGTCAGAAACTAGGATTGCAACTCCTGCTTTTTTCTGTTTTCCATTTGCTTCATACATTTTCCTCCATCACTTGATTTTGAGCCTATGTATCTTTGCACGTGAGATGGGTCTCTTAAAGACAGCATACCAATGGTATCAAACTTGCCATTTGTGTCTTTTAATTGAAGCATTTAGCCCATTCATTTTTTTATTTTCTTTTGAGACAGAAAAAGCCCACATCACCCAGGCTGGAGTGCAGTGTGGTGTGAGCTCACTGCAACCTCTGCCTCCTAGGTTCAAGTGATTCTCATGCCTCAGCCTCTTGAGTAGCTGACATTACAGGTGTGTGCTTCTCCACCTAGCTATGTTACATATTTTTAGTAGAAACAGGATTTAACCATGTTGGCTGTGTGTGGATTTGATCTTGTTATCATGATGCTAGCTGGTTATTTTACAGACTAGTTTCTTCATAGTGTCACTGGTCTGTGTACTTCAGTGTGTTTTTATAATGGCTGGTAATGGTTTTTCCTCTCCATGTTTAGTGCCTCCTTCAGGAGCTCTTGCAAGGCAGATCTAGTAGTAACAAATTCCCTCAGCATTTGCTTGTCTGAAAAGGATCTTATTTCTCCTTTGTTTATGAAGCTGAGTTTGGCCAGATATGAAATTCTGGGATGGAAATTCTTTTCTTTAAAAATGTTGAATATTGGTCACCAATCTCTTCTGGTTTGTAGGGTTTCTGCTGAGAGGTTCACTGTTAGTCTGATGGGCTTCTCTTTGTAGATGACCTGGCCTTTCTCTCTGGCTGCCCTTAACATTTTTCTTTTTATGTGGATGTTGGAGAATCTGATGTGATGTGTGTTGGGAATGATCTTCTTGTGGAGTATTTGACTGGGATTCTCTGCATTTCCTGAATTTGAATGTTGGCCTATCTTGCTAGGTTAGAGAAGTTCTCCTGGATGATATCCTGAAGTGTTTTCCAATTTAGTCCCATTTTCCCTATCTCTTTCAGGTACCTAAATCAGATGTAGATTTGATCTCTTTACATAATCCCATATTTCTTGGAGGTTTTGTTTATTCCTTTTCAAGCTTTTTTCTCTATTCTTGTCTGCCTGTCTTAATTCAGAAAGCCAGTCTCCAAGTTCTGAGATTCTTTCCTCCACTTGGTCTATTCTGCTATTAATACTTGTGATTGCATTGTGAAGTTCCTCTAGTGTGTTTTTCAGCTCTACCAGATTATGTTCTTCTCTCAACTGGTTAAATAGGCTGGCAGTTTCTGTATTATAATTCTTAGCTTCTTTTGATTGGGTTACAACATGCTGCTTTAGCTCAGTGAAGTTTGCTATTATCCACATTCTGAAGCCTACTTCTGTTCATTTCAACCATCTCAACCTCAACCCAGTTCTAAGCCCTTGCTGGAGAGGTGTTGTGGTCATTTGGAGAAAAGGGGGCATTCTGGCTTTTTGAGTTTTTAGCATTTCTGCATTGATACTTTCTCATCTTTGAGGTTGCTGATCTTTGGATGGGTTTTTTTTTTTTTTTGGTTGTTGTGTTGTTTTTCTTTTAGCAGTCTGGCCACTCTTCTGTAGACCTGCTGGAGTTTGCTGGAGGTCTGATCCACACCCTAGCTGCCTCAGGTCTTTCCGTACCTGGAGTTATCACCAGTGAAATCTGCAAAACAGCAAGGATGGCAGCCTGCCCCTTCCTCTGGAAGCTCCATCCCAGGTGGTACTGACCTACTACTGGCCTAAACATGCCTATAGGAGGTGACTAGGGATCCCGGTCGGGAGGTCTCACTCAATCAGGAGGAATGGGATCAGGGACCAGCCTAAAGAAGCAGTCCAGCTGCTTTTGCTAGAGCAGCTGTGCTGTGCTGGGGATCCCTTCAGCCCCTGATTGGTTTAGGCTCTCCAAGACCCACAAGGCTGGATCAACTGAGAAGCCCAAATGGCCAAGGTGGCAGCCTGCCCTGCCCCACCCCTCAGGTACTCCATCCCAGTGAGAAATTTGAGTTCTATTGGCTCTGTAGAGCGTGGGCAAGCGTGGCCTAAGGCCTTGGCTGGGAGGACCCGGCTGGGAGGGCCCAGCTGGGAGGATATTCCCCATGAAGAGGAGTGGATCCAGGCCCCACTTAAAGAAGCAAGTCTGGCCATTCCTCAACAAAACAGGTGTGTCTTCTTGAGGAACTGCCTCTGCCCGTCGGCTTGGACTCTCCAAAGCCCACAGACTGGAACAGCTGAGTTATCCAACCAACTCAGGCGGTGGCTTTCCCCTCCCCCAGCACTTCGTACCAGGGAGAGAACAGAGCTCTGTACCTTAGGTGTGGCGTGGCTGGAGGGCGCGGCTGGGATGTTCCACTGAGTGAGGAGGAATGGACTGGGCCCCACCTAAAGAAGCAGAATGGCCAAAATCTGGCAGAGCCATTGTGCTGCACTTCTGGAGGGAACACTTTATTGTCTGTTTGGATTCTCCAGAGCCCAGGTTGACCATAGTGGAGATGTCACCTCCTCTCTCAGGCAGACTCCACCCTGTTGCCAATGGCTGGCTGGAATTCCAAGCCAGTGGGTCTTGTCTTGTGGGGTGCCTTGGAAGTGGGGCCTGCAGAAAGATGCTGCTCAGCTCCCTGGATTCAGTCCCCTTCCCAGGAGTATGTGCAGACCTCCCAGCTTGCCTGAGTAGCAGACATGTTTGCTGGGGACCCTAGGACAGGAGTACATAAAGCTCCTGGGTTTCTGTGTGGCTGAGCAGGCTGTTTTGACAAGACTACACAGCTCTATGTGTTGGACCCAAGGCCCTGGTGTCAAGGGCTCATGGAATGATCTCCTAATCCGCAGGTTGTAAAGATCCATGGGAGAAGCATGGTTTCTCAGGTCACACAATCACTTACCATTTCTCTTGCCTGGGGCTGGGGATTCTCTTGGCTCCATGTTGCTCCTAGGTGGACTGTCACCCCATCCTGCTTTTCTTCATTCTCTATGGGTCAATTTGTTTCCCTGATCAGTTCCAATGTGACTACCTGGATATTTCAGTTGAAGGTGCTGTATTCACTCACCTGTTCATTCCTCTCCATGAGTGCCACGGACTGCAGCTATTTCTAATAGGCCATCTTGGCCCCTCCTCAATCATCGCCAAATACAACTTTAAAGAAGACTGAACTTAATAGCAAAACTATGACTGATATTAGATTTCTATGAATGCACATAATTTTTGAAACACTTATATTAATAACTTACCCATAAATGCAACTAAAATAAGATCTAGCATCACTTATCATTTGATGTTTCCCATATAATTTATCAAATAAGCCTAGTCATTTAATATTTCTACTATGAGAGAATACATTCTCTGATGCTCTCCAGGGGCCGAACTGGAAACATCTCAAAAGCTAATTCTAAGTAAAAAAGACTTAATTTAGGATTCTGATTCTTGGGAAACCTGTGAAAGATATCAAAAGGTTTAAAACACTTGACTAACATAGAATCACAAATCACTGTAACATAATAGGAATTTAACCAGACTGATTAAAAGACTTCAAACGCCATAGAGAAAGTTACGTGGGTTGGGCATGATGGCTCATACCTGTGATCCTAGCACTTTGGGAGGCCAAGGCGGCAAATTGCTTGAGCCCAGACATTTGAGACCAGCCTGGGCAACATAGCACTCTGTCTCTACAAAAAAGTACAATAAATTAGCTGCACATGGTGTGTGCATCTGTGGTCCTAGCTACTCAAGAGGCTGAGCTGAGGAGCCCTCAGGAAGATTACTGGAGCCCAGGATTAGAACACTGTACTCCAGCCTGGGCGATAGAGTGACACCAAAGCTAGGTGCGGGGGTGAAGAAACATTGATACAAAAACCTTAACTTTTTCAAAGCTCAGTTTTCCGAAGTAATCCTAAGCATAATAAAGACAACACAGGAAATTATCTTGATAAAATGTAAATTCCTTGTTTTTTTTAAGGCCAGTTACCAAAAAGGTGAAGAAAATCCTCCTGCATTGTAACTGCTTCTTATGGGAAGCCTGTCTAGATAATCTGGAAGTTGAAATTGACGAAAAACATAATCAGACACAAGGGGAATGTGTCCATGATTATGAATGTACATCCATATTATAGAGGAATGTAAACAAGAAAACTAGTACATTGAGCAGGGGAATACATGGCTCTTAGAAAAAGTAAAAGCATGTGAAGTTTCCTGATTATATGAAACAATTCAGACACATGAAGAAAAGCTGGCTGGGTGCAGTGGCTTGTGCCTGGAATCCCAGTACTTTGTGAGGCCAACGTGGGAGGATCATTTGAGGCCGGGAGTTTGAGACTAGTCTGGGCAACATAGGAAGACCCTGTCTCTACAAAAAATAAAAAAGTAAGCTGGGCATGGTGGCATTGCCTGTAGTCCCAGCTTCTTGGGAGGCTGAGGTTGGAAGACTGCTTGAACCTTGAAGGTTGAGGCTTTACTGAGCTGTAATTGTGCCACTGCACTCCAACCTGGGCAACAGAGCAACACCCTGTCTCAAAGAAAAAACAAAACAAAACAAGCTAAGGGTATAACATCAAGTTATACTAGAGGAAAACATTGCTTTTCTAGGCCTTAAAGATAGTCGTTTCAGCATCAGGTCATAACAGCAGAGTTAGAACTGGAAAAAGAGTCAGAAGAGCTTACTAAAAAGCTGAAAAAGTTAATATCCCAGTTGAGCCAAAAGATATGCCTTTTCAAGATGAGAAAAGATGAAGACAATGATACATGCCCTGCAAGTCATGTGCAGGGAGACACAGCCAAAGCTGAACTTCTAGATATGAGTCTGAGAAACTTCTAGAGGAAAACTCCACCTCAAGAAATGAAATTGCCATCCTGAATGAAATAGATAGCACTTCTAACCTGAAACTATGAAAATTAAATGAATCTCAGGATGAAATATGGCAGTAATATAAACTGGAATTTAGAAGACGGTTGTTACAAAGGAGATTTCAGATTTAAAAATCAAAATCTCTTGCAATTTTACTTAGCAAACCAGTATTTCAAGAAAATCAACTAGCCTGGGCAACATGGCGAGACCCCATCACTACAAAAAATTTAAAAATTATCTTGGTGTGATGGTGCATGCCTATGGTTCCAGCTACCGGGGAGGCTGAGGTGGGAGGGTCACTTGAGCCTAAGAAGTTGAGGCTGCAGTGAGCTGTGATCATGCCACTGTACTCCAGCCTAGATGACTGAGTGAGAACTTTTCTCAAAAAACAAAAAAATAAAAAAGAAAACCTTGTTGTTCTAGCATAAGAAACCACATTTTAATATTGAATAGCATAATTTTTTTTTTTTTTGAGACAGAGTCTTGCTCTGTCACTAGGCTGGAGTGCAGTGGCACAGTCTCAGCTCACTGCAACCATCACCTCTCAGGTTCAAGTGGTTTTCCTGCCTCAGCCTCCTGAGTAGCTGGGACTACAGGTGCATGCCAGCACGCCCAGCTGTTTTTTTTTTTGTATTTTTAGTAGAAATGTGGTTTTACCAGGATGGTCTCTATCTCTTGACCTTGTGATCTGCTCTCCTTGGCCTCCCAAAGTGTCGGGATTACAGGCATGAGCCACTGCACCCAGCCACACTAGTATATTTTTAATATCAAGCTCATGAATAACAAGGAAACACTTTAGAAACACTCATAAATAATCCCCTCTAATTATAGCCAACTGAATCACACGCAAAACTCTTTTCATAAGTTTCTCCTCCACAAACCTTTTTCATGACTTACTCATACCATTGACAATATGCTCGGACTTTCTGGTTTGTCCTGTAATTCTTAAGTAACTAGTCATTTTACTTTAGGGCAAAAATTTACCACATAAAGGCCAGGCGCAGTGTGTCATGCCTGCAATCCTAATACTTTAGGAGGCCAAGGCAGGCAGACTACTTGAGGCCAGGAGTGCAAGACCAATGTGGCAAGACCCTGCCTTTCAAAAAAAAAAGAAAAATCAGTAAATAAATTTACCACATAAAATTCTTTCTCATACAAATTTATTCTCTTTTCTTTTTAACCTGTCTTAGCAAAAATACATCTTCCTTTCTTTTTCTTTTGAGATGGGGTCTCCCTCTGTCTCCCAGGCTGGAATGCAGTGGCACGATCTCTGTTCATTGCAACCTCTGCCTGCCAGGCTCCAGTGATTCTCCTGCCTCAGCCTCCTAAGTAGCTGAGATTACATGCACCCACCACCAAGCCCAGCTAAATTTTGTATTTTTAGTAGAGATGGGGTTTTACCACGTTGGCCAGGCTGGTTTTGAACTCCTGACCTCAAGTGATCCACCCACCTTAGCCTCCCAAAGTGCTGGGATTACAGGCATGAGCCACTGTACCTGTCTATCTTTCTTTTTCCTGAAGCAGGATTTGGCTCTGCTGCCTAGAGTACAACGGCACATTCATAGCTCATGGCAGCCTAAAACTCTTAGGCTTACATGATCCTCCCTCCTCAACCACCAGAGTAGCTGGGACTACAGATACATGCCACCATATGCAGCTAAATTTTTTTAGTTATTTGTGGAGATGAGGTCTTGCTATATTGCCCAGGCTGGTCTCAAACTCCTAGCCTCAAGTGATCCTTCCACCTCAGCCTCCCAAAGTGCTGGGATTACAAGTGTAAGTCACTGCATGTGGCACATAACTAACTTTCTCTCTTTCCTACCTACAGGTTTCTTTTTATCTTGTTCTATTTCCTTACTAAATTCATATTTTAAAATAATTTAAAAATAACTTCCAAATTAGACAAATGTATTATTCAATAAAGTACACATTTTCTTATAATTTTTTTCTTACAAAAAACACACATTAATTTGTGTATTAATACATCTAAGTATATTTAGTCTTTGTATAAAATTTAAGAAGCAACAAACTTATATTTGTATTCAGCAATTTGTTTCAGTTTTTTAACAATCTTATTTTGAAGTGACCCAGACATTTAATGAGTATTTATTACTTAATTTAACATAATTTTAAGATTTCAAATTAAATGAAAAGTTTCTTTATATTTACACCATTTACACAATTTAATAATTTATCTAGATTACTTATAAAAACCAACATATTAGAAACAAAGCCTAGAACCTTTTCAAATTATTTTGCTATTAATCATTTCTAAAGCCTGTGAATATCAGGTATTCACCTAAGTCAGAACTTTAAAGACAAACATATAGGTATTTTGTCCATGACTCATAAGGTAAAGCTGTTTTCATTATGAGCAATAATACATTAGTTTTACATCTCAAAAAATTACACAAATATCATGCTGTTTTATGCTGGGTTTATAGTTATATAACCTTTGTGTTGAACATGAATACCTTAAAACATCTAGTAGAGACAAATATAAAATTGTCTGACAAGTAAACCCTGGGAAAAATGTCTGTTGACACTTCTAAAGACATCCATATTTTTATTTTAGCAATAATTTTGAAACCATCTTATTAACAATTTACTTAAGTCATGTGAACTAAAAGGCACTTGGGTTAATTACCACATATTTTCTATGAGCACTCATTTATCTAAGCCAATCTGAAATTTTTTTTTTTTTTTGAAACAGAGTCTCACTTTTTTGCCCAGGCTAGAGTACAGTGGTGTGATCCTGGCTCACTACAACCTCCACCTCCTGGGTTCAAGGAATTCTCCCGCCTCAGCCTCCCAAGTAGCTAGGATTACAGGCACATGCCACCATGCCCAGCTAATTTTTATATTTTTAGTAGAGACAGGGTTTCACCATGTTGTCTACACTGGTCTTGAACTCCTGACCTCAGGTGATCCACCTGCCTCAGGCTCCCAAAGTTGGCATTCCAGGCGTGAGGCCTCTGGCCCAACCTGAAAATAATTTCTTAAATATTTCTGGCCAACCATGCCAGATTTGATCATGCAGACACAACATAACACATGTACATATGCACAAACATACCTAAACACACACACACAGGAAGATGTTATAGCTTTCATTTTACAATTTTATTCATGAGATAATAATATAAACTCACCAGTTTATAAAACACACTTGGATCTAAATTATGACAAAATTTCAGACAAAACTGGACCTATTTGAACAATGAAACTGTATTTTCCCCAAATAGGTAATCTAATGAAGGCTGTGGACCAGAATGTTGGGTAAAGCAGTTTCCATAGCAGTTTGATTTTTAAAAAACTCCTTCACCTTTTTTCCTTAGTTTCAAATAAGTTTAGTGTTAAATTTTCAGTGTTTACATTTTAGACAGGACTGGCCAATTGTATAAGAAAAACAAAATCTCTAAGTGGCCTTTTACTTTTTTGGAGACAGAATCCTGATCAGTTGCCCAGGCTGGAGTGCAGTGGTGTGATCTCACCTCACTGTAGCCTCTACTTCCTGGGTTCAAGTGATCCTCATGCCTCAGCCTCCCAAGTAGCTGGGATTACAGGAGTGCACCACCACACCCTGTTGTTTTTTCTTTTTTTTCTGAATTTTTAGTAGAGATGGGGTTTCACGATGTTGCCCATGCTGTGAACTCCTGACCTCAAGTGATCTGCCCGCCTCAGCCTTCCAAAGTGCTGGGATTACAGGCATGAGCCACCACACCTGGCTGGCCTTGTATTTTTATTAATAATCTATCTTTTGCCAGTCTGCTGTGTTGGACTGTCAATGTGGGCAGGGAAACATTTTAGTAGGCTTTGCTTTTTGTTTTGACTTTCCTCTTCTGGCCCCTGCATGCCAGACAAAGCAAATTATTTATGCTGGACAAAGATACCTTATATTATTGCTCAGAGCACAAGATTTTGATCTATTCGATCTCAGTGTGTAATCTTTATAATTTATTTGGTTCTTTTTCTTTTATACTATCAATCCTTCAACTATTCGTTTCATCAGAATAAACAACTATTAGTTAGGCAAACCTAAATTTATATTCCCAATGGTTTCTAGATTGTTAGTTGCCATGGAGCTACTGTAGTTTGTAAAGCTACTAATTAGAAAGAGGTTTAAAATCTTTTTTTTTTTTTTTTTTTTTTTGAGAAAGGGCCTCACTATGTCACCCCAGCTGGAGTACAGTGTCATGATCATAGCTCACTGCAGCTTCAAACTCCTGGGCTCAAGTGAACCTCCTGCCTCACGCTCAAGTAGGTAGGACCTCAGGCACGTACCACCATGCCCAGCTAGTGTAAAAAAAAATTTTTTTTTTTTGTAGAAATGAGGTCTTGCTGTTTTACCCAGGCTGGTCTCAAACTTCTGGCCTCAAGCAATTCTGTTTTCTCAGCCTTCCAAAGTGCTGGGATTATAGGCATGGCCACCATGCCCAGCCCAAGACCTTTTCTGGAATGCCGGAAACAGTGAGTTTTATCTGAATACCAATGGAAAAGTCAGCAGATTCAAAGTAAGCAGAAGAAAAAAATAGAGAGAGGTAGACAAAGAACTCTGAAGGCTCTCTATATGCTAACTCTATAGTTGCAAGGTTTTTAAAGAGAGTTAAAAATAATGACCATTTTGGCTGTGAATTTTCCGTGATGTAATTTGCCTATCTGTTAAAACATATGCACAAGAACTGGTCATAATATGTAGCTGGCTTCAGTCCCAGAAAACGTGGCATGCCTTAATGTTTGAGAATCTCATTCTGTTTCTTATTAATATCTTGAGAGCAAAGAAAATCCTATAAATCCTATCAAAGAGTGTCAAGAGTTTGGACCAATGTTTAGATGGTGGTGACTGCTCTAGTGGCTTTTAATTAGCCATTCTGTGCCCACTATTTACAATGTTTATTTTTGCTCTCAGAAGATTTTCAGAAATAAGGGAAAAGAGTCAAATCACAGATGCCTATAACCAAAATGAAAGCAAGATAAGAGTGTTCACAAAAATTTTAAGCCAGGTTTGCAGATCAAACAAAATACTAAATTAGGTACACAGAAAGAACCAAAGTAAGCTCACCAGAAAAAAACATGCCTCAAAGACAGAGTGTAAATTCCATAGATTTTGGACTACTGAACCCAGAAAGACACTTGTCTTTATACCAAAAAGTTCTTGCCAGAAAACAACCAGCCTTTGATTACCCCAGGATGGATCTGAGGTCAAGTGTTTTTTATTTTTGAAACAGAGTCTCACTCTACCACCCAGGCTGGAGTGCAGTGGCAGCGATCTCAGCTCACTGCAACCTCTACCTCTCAGGTTCAAGTGATTCTCCTGCCTCAACCTCCTGAGTAGCTGGGATTAAAGGCTCCTGCCACCACGCCCAGCTAATTTTTGTATTTTTAGTAGAGATGGTGTTTTGCCATGCTGACGAGGCTGGTCTGGAATTCCTGACCTCAGGTGATCCAAATACCTTGGCCTCCTAAAATGCTGGGATTATGGGTGTGAGCCACAGAACTTGGCCAGGTCCCTTTTTAATTTTTTTTTTTTTTTTTTTTTTTTGAGACAGGGTCTTACTCTGTCACTCAGGTTAGAGTGCAGTGGCACCATCTTGGCTCACTGCAATGTCTGCCTCCTGGGCTCAAGCAATCCTCCCACCTCAGCCTCCCAAGAAGCTGGGATTACAGGTGCATGCCACCATGGCTGGCTGATTTTTGTCTTTTTTGTAGAGATGGGATTTTGCCATGTTGCTCAGGCTGGTTTTGAACTCCTGAGCTCAAGGATTCTCCTGCCTCCCTAAGTGCTGGGAATATAGGCTTGAGCCACCATGCCCAGCCTACAGGGTCTTTTACTAAGGCAGGTTTATAACCAAAGCAGATCCTAAAACATTTTTTAAAGCCTCTACCAAAATGAGGGAGGCTCAGCCTGAGAGAAGACTCACCAGGGCAGAAGAGGAGAGCTGTGAAAATGGAGAGCTCAAAGTCCTCCTGTAAGTGCTGCACACTGGTACCAAGAATTGCCAGCTCTGTCCAAACTGATCCTACTTCAGGTCCTGCTTCCAGACTCTATTTATGTCACCCTAAATAACAGACTCTCTCCCTCTGAAAAAAAGTATTTATGCAGGAGTAAGGCATTGCAATGGGAATATGAGTGTCGTAGCAAACTATGCGTGTATTCAGGGAGGCAAAAGAAGACAAAAGGTTTTAGAGGAAGAATGAGGAGGATTACATAATTGTTTTGAAATGATTATTCTAAACTATCAAGATCAACGACAGCAGTGAGGCCTGTCTGAGGTTGGACAGGTAGCTGCTGGATGGATGTCCTCATACAAGTATTGTTTTGTGTAAGATGGTGATGGCCTTCGTGCAAGGCTGTGGGTTTTGCAGCCTTTTGTGAGAGCTTCTGTTATCAGGCATGCAAGTCAGAACCCTCTCTTCATGGCCCTCCCTGGATCTATTTGTTAGGGTTTTTTTTCCCCCTCTATTGAATTTTTTTTGAGATGGAGTCTCATTCTGTTGCCCAGGCTGGAGTGCAGTGGTGTGATCTTGGCTTACTGCAACCTCTGCCTCCTAGGTTCAAGCAATTATCCTGCCTCAGCCTCTTGAGTAGCTGGATTACAGGTGCCTGGCACCAAGCCTGGCTAATTTTGTATTTTTAGTAGAGGCAGGGTTTCACCACATTGGCCAGGTTGATCTTGAACCCCTGACCTCAAATGATCCACCTACCTCGGCCTCCCTAAGTGCTGGGATTACAGGCGTGAGCCTCTGTGCTCAGCCAATTTTTTATATTTTTTGAGACAGAGTCACTATTTTGCTCCATTGGCCAGGCTAGAGTGCAGTGGTGTGATCAGAGCTCACTGCAGCCTTGACTGATTCTCCTACCTCAACCTCCCAAGTAGTTGGGTCTACAGATGTGTACTATCGTGCCTGGCTAATTTGTAAACTTTTTTGTAGACATAGGGTCTTACTATATTGCCAAGGCTGGTCTCAAACCCTTGGCCTCAAGCAGCCTTTCCACCTCAGTCTCCCAAAGAGCTGAGCATACAGGTGTGAGCCACTGTGCCCTGCCCTTTTCCTAACACAACTGACTCTTTTTATTCTCACAACCTTCAGAAGAGCTTGCTCATGACAGTTCAACAGTCAAAGCAAGAAGCTTGTTGTGAGCTTTGACACTAGACTTGAAGAAGGAACAATTTATACTAATGACTTATAATATAGTGGCCACGCTTCTAACCAGAATGGCCACTGGAGATAAGCACAGATAATAGGCTAGAGAGGAAAGCTTCCTATCACTGGACTGGGTTAATAAAGCCTTACTCACCTCCATAATGTTACTGCAAGGTAGACTGTAGTTCGCAGACACAAGAACACCTCTGTATGTTTTATCAAGGTTCTATGAAGATTTTTTCACTGTATTATCCAATTCTCCTTTTAAGAAAAGATAATTCTCAAATTATTGTCAGAGATTAGGATTAGATACATTTGTCCTTTTTGGTCTGCGTTCCTTCCAGGCAGAGAACTACATAAATCCATCATTCCCTCATCAGTCTGGCTCTTTAAATGTCCTAAAGCATCAAGCAATCAAATGTTACTTTTGCCATTGTTGTTGATATACAGACTGACTATTGGGAAAAATCTTCTCTGAATTATTCATCAGAATGAGCTTTATAACTAATATATGAGGACAGCAGTTATATGTTGATGGTCAACCTTAAAGATATAGTTTTTAAAAAACCTGTAAAATTGTATATTCATATATGTTTTTGAGACAGGGTTTTGCTCTGTCTCCCAGGCTGGACGGTAGTGAGTGGTTCATTATAGCTCACTGCAGCCTTAACTTCCCAGGTTCACGTGATCCACTGGCTTCAGCCACTTGAGTAGCTGGGACCACAGGGGCATGCCAGGCTAATTTTTAGTTTTCTTTTTTGTAGAAATGAGGTTTAGCTATGTTGCCCAGGCTTCTCTCAACTCCTGGCTTCAAGTGATCCTCCTGCCTTGGCCTTCCAAAGTGCTGGGATTACAGGCATCAGTCATCACAGCCACCTGACTTACCCTTTTTTGCCAAATGCACCAAAGATTTGAAGTAGCTTTTGATAAAAACACAGGTACCGTCAGACCAGTAAAACAGGACCAAACTACTGATCAAGAAATAGGGGCAGGAAGAAATAATTAAGGGCCAAGAGGAAGAAAAAACTAGAATTATAGGAACTATCTGAGGAACATTATAGCAATTAAGCCCAAAATCTGGTCTTGAGCTTCCTAGCAGCCAGAGTGATGAGGAAATGATGGATTATGTAGTCCTCTTTGGCTAGAAGACACATAGGCCAAAAAGGACAAATTTATCTAGTCCTAATCGCTGACAATAATTTGAGAGAAAGATCTTTTCTTAAAAGGAGAACTGCGTAATACAGTGAAAAATCCTAATAGCATGTTGACAAAGATTCAGAAGTGTTGGGTATGTGAACTATAACTTACCTGGCAGTAACATTATGGCAAGTAAGGCTGCACTGCATCAGCATAAATTAGCCCCTTGTAGTCAGATTCCTGGCATCCCTGGGCAATGAGAACATGGTCTTGAGTTCCAATATGAGGCCAATAACTTCCTGATCATTAAGAAGAGCCTAAGGCTGGGCACGGTGGCTCACGCCTGTAATCCCAGCACTTTGGGAGGCCAAGGCGGTTGGCTCACGAGGTCAGGAGATTGAGACCATCCTGGCCAACATGGTGAAACCCCATCCCTACTAAAAATACAAAAATTGGCCAGGTGTGGGGGTACGCACCTGTAATCCCAGCTACTCGGGAGGCTAAGGCAGGAGAATCGCTTGAACCAGGGAATCGGAGGTTGCAGTCAACCAAGATTGTGCCACTGCACTCCAGCCTGGGTGACAGACAGAGCAAACTACGTCTCAAAAAAAAAAAAAAAAAAAAAGCAAGAAAGAAAAAGAGCCATCATAAAGCGTTTGTGTGCAACCCTGAACTATCCTTGGGCTGGATGTTACTGTTTATCTGGATGTTAACTGTTTATCTGGCATCACTTACCAGTTCTTCAGGTCATCCTGGATCTTTCTTACAGGGTCCTTTCTAATTCCTTTTCCCTGCACACTCTGTAACTGGCAGGGTCTGCTAGGGCTCCTGTTCTCGTCATCCTCTATTTGATTTCATTTGCTCATGGGTTCACCCACTGCTTACTGCAGTGTTTTCTGGTAACTCCCAAACTTATTTCCCCAGCTTATACTTTCTCCCATGCTTCAGATCCATAGACTTCTGGAGAAGCACCTCAAATTCAGAATGTCCAAAGCATCTTTCTTCAACCAAATCCAGAAGCTTCAAAGTACTCCAGAGTGGTATCACATCCTGCAATCTCTATTGGTAGTGGGAACATTTTCTTAGGCCATAACTAGGGAATGCAAAAGATGTAGTTTCATTCTTCTAAACTTTGTTCTAAAATTCATTTATTCTGCCTGAGAGTGGAAACATTGTTTCTGTCTCTGGATTGACTGATCTCAAAGAAAACAATTAAAACAAAAAGCAAAACAACAACAACAAAAACGCATTGTTTTTGTCAATTCAGTATAAACTCAGGGAGTTTAGGGATTCTCCTCTGCCACCTGCTCCCTTCTAAGTGATGTCAGTGTTCAAGCATTTCAGGGCTGGGGTGTGGCAGCTTCTGTTTCTTTTTTTTTAGACGGAGTATCACTCTTGTCACCCAGGCTAGAGTGCAATGGCATGGTCTCAGCTCACTGCAGCCTCCACCTCCTGGGTTCAAGCGATTATCCTGCCTCAGACTCCCGAGTAGCTGGGATTACAGGCGCCCACCCCCACGCCCAGCTAATTCTTGTGTTTTTAGTAGAGATGGGGTTTTACCATGTTGGCCAGGCTGGTCTCAAACTCCTGAACTTAGGTGATCCACCCGCCTCTGTCTTCCAAAGTGCTGGGATTACAGGCGTAAGCCACTGTGGCAGCCATAAGTTCTGTTTCTTGATTCACCAATTCATGCTGGCATTTGCTCAGATGGGCTCCCTCTGGCCCTGGTCCACTGGCCCCTTTTTCTACGAGCATCCACTGATTTGTCCATCTGGTCTTTGGTCCCAGATCTACCCAGGTGAACGTGTGTCCTCATATCTAACATAGTAGCTCTTTTGTCATACCTGCTGGAGCGAGTGAGACATGGAAACATTTCAGATGCTTTCCTATGCCATACTAAGGCCCCAAGATATGCATGGGGCTCCTCTTAGCCTAAAAACACCATGTTGTCATTTCTTCTCAGTGGCTGCTGCAACACCCTGGCCCAAGGGAACTTCTGTAGGTCACACCTGGAACTTGAGGCATGGGCATCCTCTGCTCTTCAATCTTCAATCCTGTTGGAAGGTTTATTTTTTTACCCTAAGGCTGATATATTGGGCAAACGGGAAGAGGAGGTTGTGCTCAGGGCCCCTCCATAGTGATATTTGCCACCCTCTCATTTCCTTCTACTCTCCTTCCTTGATACATGGGAGATGTCATTAAAAGAAAAATCTCATTCAAGGTGGGAAATTCAAAAGAAAGAATCGACCCTTTCATTACTACAGTAATAACCCAATCCTGAGGGCAAAGGGAGTAGAATACATTTGTTGAAAGGAACAGGCCAAATGTGGTGGCTCATGCCTGTAATCACAGCACTTTGGGAGATCGAGGCAGGTGGATCACCCGAGGTCAGGGGTTTCAGCCTAGGCTGGCCAACATGGTGAAATCGTGTCTCTCCTAAAAATAGCCAGGCAGGGTGGCCGCACCTGTGATCCCAGCTACTTGGGAGGCTGAGGCAGGAGAATCGCTTGAACTTGGGAGGTGGAGGTTGCAGAGAGCTGAGATTGTGCCACTGCACTCTAGCCTGGGTGACAGAGCGAGACTCCATCTCAAAACAAACAAACAAAAAACAGTAAATGCCAGGAAAGCAGCAGAAATCCACATTTCAAAATATCGTCCCTTCACATACCTCTTGAACATCTCTCATATTCAGTTCAGCTATTTTGCATCATTTACAGTTTTCTCTGTTTCTTACCTGGATTGCTACAATAAAAAAAAACAGTTTTTTTGAATATGGTTTTCTATAGCTTTCTTTTTTGAAGAAACTTATTATTATTTTTTATAGAGAAGAGGTCTCACAATGTTGCCCAGGCTGGTCTTGAACTCCTGGACTCAAGATTCTCCCACCTCAGCCTCCCAAAGCGCTAGAATTACAGGCATCAGCCACTGCACCTGTCCTTCCATAAGCTTTCTTTTTCTTTTTTTTTAAAAGACGGAGTTTCACTCTGTCACCCAGGCTAGAAGGCAGTGATGTGATTTCGGCTCACTGTGACCTCCACCTCCTGGGTTAAAGTGATTCTCATGTCTCAGCCTCCCGAATAGCTGGAATTACAGGCAAGTGCCACCATGCCCAGTGAATTTTTGTACTTTTAGTAGAGACAGGGTTTCATCACGTTGGCCAGGCTCCTGACTGGTCTCAAACTCCTGACCTCAAGTAATTCATCTGCCTCAGCCTCCCAAAGTGCTGGGATTACATGCATGAGCCACTGTAGCAGGCCCCATAAGCTTTCTTTAGGCCATTCTTGATACCGTAGTCAGAATGTTTTACTGTCTCTAAAATGTGCCTACAGTCATGTGTGTCTCCTCCTCAGAGGTTTCAGTGGCTTTCCACCGCCTTTGGGGAAAGTCAGAACTGCTGAGGATATGAAACAAAGTCTGCAGTCTGGACTCCATATGACTTGTTTTCTCTGATTCCCCAAGCTCAGCCAGAGTATATGTCAGGACTGTGAATTCAAATATGTGGCTTGCTTTCCTCCATCACTCCAATCTTCAAAGTGAACATCTAATTATCTTTCACATCTTAGATCTAATGCTACCTCCTCAGCGATACTGGCTAATTCCCATGTATATTCCTTTCATAGCAGCATTGATGTCTGATTGCTTCCTGGTTAACATGTATGCTTCCTTCATTAGATTGTAAGCTTCTTGAGGGTAGGGCTGTGTCTTCTCATCTTTGCATTCCAGTGCCTAATGACATTGTAGGTATTCACAAAATGTTTGACTGAACAGCCAACTGACAGAAGAAGCTATCAGAAGCAAAGCCATCAATCAGGAGACAAAGCCTCTTGAGAGAAGAGAGAGAAATGTCTGAATATACTGGGGTTTAAACATTTCCCTATTCCTTCTTTCCTTTTTAATCTCACCTTTTTCTTTCCCACTTTGAAGGCTACAAAGCACTTTAGGTTTCAAACTGTCCTACATACCCTTGGTGATCCCCAATCATCTCCAGGTGGTGGCACCATACAGTAGTTGAAAGACCAAGTCACTGAGCAAAGCTTAAAATTTACATGTGGTGGTTGGGAGTTGTGGCTCACACCTGTAATCCCAGCACTTTGGGAGCCAAGGTGAGTGGATCACTTGAAGTCAGGAGTTTAAGACCAGCCTGGTCAACATGGCAAAACCCCGTCTCTTCTAAAAACACAAAAATAAGCTGGGCATGGTGATGTGTGCCTGTAATCCCAGCCACTCTGGAAGCTGAGACAGGAGAATCACTTGAACCTGGGAGGCAGAGATTGCAGTGAGTTGAGATTGTGCCATTGCACTTCAGCCTGGGCAACAGAGTGAGACTCTGTCTCCAAAAAAAAAAAAAAAAAAAAAGAAAGAAAGAAAAAAAGGAAAAATTTACATGTGGTATCTTCTTTTCTAAGGCAGTAAACATGTTCACTTATTTGACACATTTATTGTGCAATTATTATGTTCAAACTATGTTGCTAGATGTTGTTTGTAGTATAATTTAGAAAGGTTTTCATCAAGGCTAGTAAAACTGATTTTTGAGTTTTAGTTTTCAGGAACACTTGTTCATCCACAGTTCATTATCCTCAATGGGAGAAGACATTAGAAGCACTGCAGGACATTTGGTAGCTGGGTACTAATTATTCCTGAATACTGCTAACATTTAACAAAGAGCCAGGTGCAGTGGCTCACACTCCCAGCACTTTGGGAGGCCAAGACGGGTCGATGACCTGAGGTCAAGAATTCGAGACCAACCTGGTCAACATAGTGAAACCTTGTCTCCACTAAAAAATACAAAAATTTTAGCTGGGC
The DNA here is from genome assembly GCF_049354715.1 of Callithrix jacchus. Lineage (NCBI taxonomy): Eukaryota > Metazoa > Chordata > Mammalia > Primates > Cebidae > Callithrix > Callithrix jacchus. Next base: position 131,595,124 of record NC_133503.1, on the reverse strand, counting down.
ATGGTGGCAGGCACCTGCAATTCCAGATGCCTGGGGAGGCTGGGCAGGAGAATCTCTTGAACCTAGGAGGCAGAGGTTGCAATGAGCCAAGACTGTGCCACTGAACTCCAACCTGGGCAACAGAGGGAAACTCCATCTCAAAAAAAAAAAAGTAGCCTCGAGGTGGGGAAGAAGTGGGTAGGATGAAAATGAAATATTGAAATGTTTAAATAAACCACCTATATCCATAAAATGAAATAACACCTGTTGGTTTGCAGTCCAATGCTTTACCCCTGAGCTCTGAAGGAGTTAGAAGAAATAAGGTTGATCTGTATGTACCAGCTTGGATAGATTGTCTAATGAGATTATATTAAAAAAGGGCAAATTGTAGAATAAAACATACCATATAATAAAATTTATGACTCTTTGCCCTCCAAAACTATGTTTCTATAAGTACATACATATTGTATATAAATGCATATACAATGCGGAAAGGATACGCATCAAAGAACTTATAGTAACAGTTTTTGGGGATAGAACTGAGAGGTCAAGGATGACTTTTGCTTTATCTGTATTATTAAAAACGGTTACAAAAAGAAACTACACATGAACCACTTATATAATTAAAATTAAACGTTTTTTTCCTAAAAAGTAGGGTGAAATTCAAAGACACAATACTATTGGGAAATTGAAAACCATTTGCTCCTTCTCATTAAGTGGTAAGTTGCTGAATATTGAGAATTGATAAACTTTTGTACCTGTTTTCTTAAAAAATACCCACAGGTCATAGTTCAGGCATGATGGAGAAAGAGGCAATGGAGGAGGCAGATGACAGACCTGAGTTTTACTTCTGGTTCTGCCTCTTACTTGGCCAATCACTTTGTCTTGCTGAAACTCAGACTCCCCATATATAAAATGGGGATAACAATAACACTGAGGTCATGAAATTGTATGAAAACTGTTGTGAGATGGTGTAGCTGGCCATGCACCATAGACTATGTAGTTCTACGCTTTATACTATTATGTATAACGCTGAGATTTTAATGCGCAGACTGTAATTGTAAAATAAAGGCTCTGCTAAATGAGACTAAGATTAATCACTAAGTAGAAAAATATAAACAAAAGTTGTTTAAAAGTTAGACTTTATTAGACAATTTGCAAGTGATTTGCAAAGTCTGTGGGTTATTTGGAGCCAATTTTGAGTACTGATCGTTCCTTTTTTCTTCCTGGACCATTGAACATGCTCAATTTGTTGACCAAGTCGTGCAAGTCATGTCTACTCAAAGAATTCAAACTAATTTTAATTGTAACTTAAACTAGAAATAAAAATCAAATACCATACAGTAGTCTAAAACCAAATACAAAGAGTATCATTTGAGAGCATTTCTATCAGAGATAATTTGTATGCAGTTATGTTTATGAGTCAATATTAAAAAAGTCAGGACCATATTAACACTCTAAACTTCCTACAGCAATGCAAACACAAAGTTACGTGGTCCTTGTGATGTATTTGGTATCAGAACAATACATGTAAAAAGACACACACAATACACATAAGCCTCTAAAACCTGACTTTAAAGAGAGGCAAATAAATCACAGAAAGCAAGTGCTGTTGGTTAACTTCTTGATTACACCTCCCCACCCCTTAAAATGACAACATCAAAGTCCAATATATTAACAGAAGGAATGGGATATCACACTTAAGCAGTATGTCATTCAATACAGAATTATTTTCAGGCCGGGCATGGTGGCTCAACCCTGTAATCCCAGCACTTTGGTAGGCTGAGGCTGGTGGATCACGAGGTCAACAGATTGAGACCATCCTGGTCAACATGGTGAAACCCCGTCTCTACTAAAAATACAAAAAATTAGCTGGGCATGGTGGTGCGTGCCTGTAATCCCAGCTACTCAGGAGGCTGAGGCAGGAGAATTGCCTGAACCCAGGAGGCGGAGGTTGCGGTGAGCCGAGATCGCGCCATTGCACTCCAGCCTGGGTAACGAGCGAAACGCCATCTCAAAAAAAAAAAAAAAAGGGAATTATTTTCAAAAACAAACATTTGAGACAAGGTTTACAGAAGACAGAAGTTATCTTATGTAGACCCTATTTCTGTATTTTGTTTCTCTGACAGAGCACTGAGAAAGTCCTGATTCACACCAAGAAATGGTACTAGTTCTTTTAACAGCTCACCTTGAAATACCAGGAAGCTCTTCAATTTACCAGAGATGGCCTTATTCTGGCATCTGCACAAAAAAATAGTTAACCTGGCACTGATGTTTTTTGGATTTCAAAGTTTTAAAATGTTAGAAACACCATATTTAAGTTTTTAATTTGTTAAAATATATTTTAAAACCAAGTATTAATGAAGGATCTCAATAGAACACAGTTTAAATGCCATCATCTCAAGACATGAAGTTGATTTGTTGATGTTTCTGTGTGAAATCTGGCTTTCTGAAACCCCACTCAAGGATCCCGTTAGCTCCCACCCTTCTAGCTGTCCACCCATCACTCCTGGCCATTCCTTTTACAAGCTCTTGTCCTGCATCTGGCCCAAGCCGACATTTTCACCCTGCATTCCCGCCATTTCTTATGCCCTCAGTTACCATTATGTTAAGTGACAACTCCCAAATACTTATCTCCAGCTCATATTTCTCTCTCAAGCTCCATCTAGACCCAGAGTTCCACTTGAATGTTCGATAGGCATGTAAAATGCAAAACAGAACTCACAAAACTGAGTTTCTCCCCCTCCTGAATTCACTTTCTGGGGAAATGGGATTATTCATCGGGTTGTCTATGAGTAGCATCCTGTGTTCCTCTTTTCCTTGCCACCTAAATTAGTAAAGAAGTCCTACTGGTTCTACTGCCTATAGACTCTCTGAATCCATTCTCATCGCCCCTTCCATAATGCAGCCACTCAACAGGGATTGTGATTTACATAGCTGCCTGACTTATAAAACATATTATTACTTATTTATTCATTTATTTATTTTAGATGGAGTCTCACTCTGCCGCCCAGGCTGGAGTGCAATGGCATGATCTCGGCTCACTGCAACCTCTGCCTCTTGAGTTCAAGTGATCCTACTGCCTCAGCCTCTAGAGTAGCTGAGATTACAGTGGCCTGCCACCACACCTGGCAAATTTTTGTATTTTTCAGTAGAGACAAGGTTTCACCATGTTGGCCAGGCTGGTCTTGAACTCAAGTAATCTGCTCACCTTGGCCTCCCAAGTACTGTGATTACAGGCATGAGTCACTGTGCCTGGCCTATGATTTCTAAAGGCACATAATAGCTATATAAAATACATTTCTGATTACGTCATTTGTTTGCAAAAAAAAAAAAATCCTCAATATTTTTCCATTACCTTCAGCATCAAACTGAAATCTTTAATATGACTTACAAAGTCCTCCCTGCTCTGGTATTTGGCTACTTCTCCATCCCCAGCTTTTGCCATGCCCTTCCCTAATATCCTATGCTTCAGCTGTACTGATCCATTCTAATTTTCTATATGTCCCAATACTTTCTTCACTCTTCTGAGCCTTTGCACAGCACATTCTCTGCAACTCTTTTACCTCTTCTTCAACTAACTAGCTCCTGTCTCTCCACCAAGCCTCAGGCAGATGTCATCTCCTCTGGGAAAGATTTCCCAAGCTCTCTTCCCTCTGGATTGCCCTGTGTGAGTATTCTCCTTTGCCATATATCTTGTGCACTGCAAAGTAACTCTCTGTGTTCTGCAATCAACTGTGAGCTTCTCTCTATAGTGTATATTCTTAAATGGGGACTGAAACATAGTAGGTGCTTAATAAATATTTTAGGAAAGAGATGATAAAAGCCATGACTCAGAGGCCAATTAATTACATAGAGGTCTATTAACCAGACACTAACCCCAAGATTGATTTTCTAATGAGCTAGCATGTTGTTCTACAAATCTTTTAGGTTTACCTAATTCAAACCCAATCCTTTTGCAGTTCCTCAAAAAGTTAAACATAGAATTCTCATATAATCCAGCAATTCTCCTCCTAGGTATATATCCACAAGAATGCTAAAAAGCAGGAACTCAGATAAATTGTCCACAAATGTTCATAGCAGCAACAGTCACAAGAACCAAACAATGGATTGACCCAAGTGTCCATCAACAGATGAATGGATAAGAGTATCATATGTCAACACAATGGAAATTATCCAGCCTTGAAAACTGATGAAATTCTGATACATGCCACAACATGGATGGAACTTGAAAATATTATGCTAAGTGAAACAAGCCAGTCACAAATAAACAAATACTATATGATCCCACTTATTTGAGGTACCTAGAATAGGCCAATTTATAGAGGCATAAAGTAGAACAGAGGTTGCCACAGGCTGTGGGTGCAGGTGGGGAAGGTAAAGGGTGGAACAAATAGGGAGCCATTATTAAATGGATACAGAGTTTCTGTTTGGGATGATGAAAACTTCTGGAAAGGGATACATGGTGATGGTTACACAGTGTTGTAAGTGTGCTTAATGTCACTGAATCATACACTTAAAAACTGTGAAAATGGTTAAATTTTGTTACGTACATTTTATTACAGTAAGAAAGATTAACAATTCAACACTTGAGGCCAGGCATAGTGGCCCCAGCACTTTGCTAGGCCAAGGAGGGTGGATCACCCAAGGTCAGGAGTTCAAGACCATCCTGGCCAACATGGTGAAACCCCATCTCTACTAAAAATACAAAAATTAGCTAGATGTGGTGGCGAGTGCCTGTAATCCCAGCTACTCAGGAGGCTGAGGCACAAGAATCGCTTGAACCCGAGTGGCAGAAGTTGCAGTGAGCTGAGATCATGCCACTGCACTCCAGCCTGGGCAACAAGAGCTAAACTCCATCTCATAAAACAAAAACGAAGTGTTTTCACCCTGTTCTTTGTTACCATCTGTCTGAAGACCCTAGAGCCCTGAGTTACTTCTGCAACTGATGTAATGGTTTGGTCGGCCTAGGGAGACCTTAAGTTCTGGCAGAACTAGAATTGACCACAAAGTCACCCAGTACTGATAGCAAAACCCATATCCTGTTGAAATACTGTTTAGTGTTGGGGATGAGTTTTACAGGTTTACAATTTATTTAATTAAAAACTTCAGAGATGAGCTGCTTTCCCAAGGCAATATGGTTTGCTACTTAAATTTTATAGATTAAAATTATGCATATAAATAATTACTTACTTTCGTTGGATTATTGGAAGTTTGTAAGTAAAAAAAAAATGGAGTCCAAAACATATTGCATAAATGACATCTGCAAAGAAAGTATAATTTATGACTTCATAAGAAGTACTATAAACACCAAAGAAGGCTGAAGACGTTCAGAAGAGCAGATATGAAATATTTAGTTAAGAAGTGCCCTAACAGAGATAGGGAGGCAAGGCAGAAAAGCTTAAAAAAAATTGTACCATGAATATGAGCAAGACCTCCACCTTTTCACCAGTGTGCTGGATAATCAGACCAACCACCATGGGAACAGCAGGTACAATCATTTGGGCCTCTTCCCTTCTTTATCCCCCTTCCTTCCCACAGGAGTACCCCTGGAAAGGCCACTATCCATAGAAATAATTATGTAAATTAGTACAGTGCTTGTCACATAGCAGATGTTTAATACATACTTCTTGATGTTCCATTTCATACTGAAGTCATAGGGAAACATTCACTTCAAGCACATCTGCTTTCTAGTCATGCTTCCTGAGAGTCATTCCTTATAAATTAAGGTAGAATAATCAAGGAAGTCATATCCACAAGTCATACTGATGTGACTGGCAATATATCTGTGTATATGGTAAGGTAGTTATAATTCATAGATAACAAGAAAAATCATAAATATTGATAGAAAAAACAGAAAAGAAATTTTTCTGTGCTACAGAAATGGCCTTATATTTACATTTATCAGGCACCCATTATCTTCACTTGGTGTTGTTAAAAGAAAACACAGTAATATTTCTTTCGCTGGGTATATTTGATATGAAAATAACTGACAAAAGTAGGTCAAGGCCAGGCACAGTGGCTCACATCTGGTAATCCCAGCACTTTGGGAGGCCGAGGCGGGGGGATCACTTGAGGTCACGAGTTTGAGACCAGCCTAGGCAATGTGGCAAAACCCTGACTCTACCAAAAAGATAAAAATTAGCCAAGCATGGTGGCGGGTACCTGTAGTCCCAGCTACTTGCGAGGCTGAGGCAGAATTGTTTGAACCTGGGAGGCAGAGGTTGCAGTGAGCTGCGATGGCACCACTACACTCCAACCTGGGCAACAGGGTGAGACTCCGTCACAGAAAAAAAAAAAAAGTAGGTCAAAATCTCACAAAATGGTGAGTTCTGAATGTCTGGTGTCTTACATTAGGTTACAAAACCTAATGAAACAAGTGAAGGGTTTTCTGAAAGTTTCTGAAATTCATTAGTGCAATCTCAATTTGTTTACTTAAAAGCAGCAGCAAGGCAGAAAATAGCTGGGGGTATACTTTGTGTCTTTGGCTATCCTGATATGCCTTAGATAAAAATTGAAGGCAGCATGTTCCTATTCTTTTTTCTGTATCTGCTTTCACTAAAAATATCTTCCCACCCAGATATACTCTTAGTATCTTCTGGAATGTGTCCTTTAACCTACACTTGATCTCAGCCAAAAGGCGGAGAAACGACGTGTCCTTTAACCTAAAGGATAGAGAGGTCCTTACGGAGATCAGAGACTTGCCAAGAAGTCAACTAGGAGTTTATGGTCTTCTGTCTATTCTAGTCCAGATGCACTCTCTCCCTAGTTCATATTTTTGGTAAAACAATCACTTAAAACGTGTTTGTTCTTCTATTTAGTGTACTAAGCAGAAACCACTAGGCAGTGTAATGCTGATTGTTTTTGAGTTTTCTGGGATATGATTGTTAGCTATTTTACTAGGTAATATATAAACAAAAATGTAAAGTGCTCACTACTTTAATTCAGTAAGTTGGCTCATATTTGTACGATATCTATACATCAGTTTCTCATGAAGAAAAACTACCATAAAAATTTTAAGGTAAAATTTAATAAGAAAATTTAACAGGAAAAATATACTTTCACAATTTGGAGTAAGGTGATTGACAGATCCTTTCCTTTTCTAGTAATTTCTAAATTTAGAAATTGAGAAATTTTTTAAAAGTGCCAATCTCAACTGCTTTTTTTTTTTTTTGACAGAATTTTGCTCTTGTTGCTCAGGCCATAGGGCAATGGTGGGATTTTGGCTCACCACAACCTCCACTTTCCAGGTTCAAGCCATTCTCCTGTCTCAGCCTCCCAAGTAGCTGGGATTACAGGCATGCACCACCATGCCTGGCTAATTTCGTATTTTCAGTAGAGACGGGGTTTCTCTGTATTGGTCAGGCTGGTCTCGAACTCCCAACCTCAGGTGATCCACCCGCCTCGGCCTCCCAAAGTGCTGGGATTACAGGTGTGAGCCACTGCGCCCAACCAATCTCAACTACTTCTTACCTGAAAGGTTTCTTCTTTAAGATTTTGTATGAATTAATTTATTTCATGCTATACATTTCAGAAGCAAAAATTCAATGAAAACTGTTTCATGATTCCAAGCACAGAATTTCAGGATGTTAAAATCATTTGATATCAAACAAATGCAAGGATTAAAACAACAAAAATAAACCACTGCCATCAAACAAACTTTCCCCGACCTGCCTCCCATTCCAGTACTGACAAAATCAGGATCACAAGGAGATATGTGACTGAAGTGCATATACTTCAGAGTTAAATAAAAACATGGGAGACTGTAGCCCACATGTTAAAGAATATATTTAATTTTAACAGTGCAAAGAAACTAGTTTTTAAAGGTAGTGGTGGGGTGGCTTAATTCTGAGTGTTCCTTTTAATTCCACCTGAAAAATAAACCATGAGTTTTTCCTCTAACTGCTTCCCAACAGTTCAGTGACAGCAGAACATCAAATCTATGATGGTACTGGAGATCTTCTACAGAGGCAAGGAGAGATGCAACTTCCTGAGCATGTTTTAGTCTGCATAAAGAAAGAGGAAAAGAGAAAGACAGCGAGAAAGAGAAGAACAAAAACTAATTTTCCAGGCAGGGGAAGACTTATAAAACCTTTTATGTCAAAGTTAGGATTTCACAACATAACACACTAATGCAAAATCCAGTAGCACCTGTAAGATTTAAGTAAATGCTGTCATGATTTAAATGCTTTTAAATATCTGTAAAAGACTGGAGGAAAAAAAGATAAAGTACATTCTCCAGAGAACAAATGTATTTCAAAATAAAAACTGTATTTTTGTTTTTCTTTTTTTTTCAATTTTTGTTTTTGTACAAGATTCAATCATTATCATATATTAACTTATACACAATGGGATCAACCTCCTCCTCCATGTTGCTTCAAGTCCACATTTCAGGCTACAGTCCCCAACATAATTTTCTGAGAAATATATTACCACAGTTTGATTTAAATATAGATACAGTATATAATACTTGTCTCTGGGAAAAATCAAATTTTAATATGCAAATGTTTATATAATACAGAAATGGAAAAAACTACAGTAGGTACACAACCTAATTATGACTTGTAGATGATGATTTCTACATACTCTCCTACTGTAAATGAATATTTAAAAGTCTTAAGAAGATTTTATTTATATGTGCACTTGTGTCCACCTTATCCCATATACTGTACATGTCTATTGACAATCTGGGAATTTAAAGGTGCAGCCCTCAAGAGATTGTTAAATCACTAAAAAAGGAAACAATTAGGCTCTATTGGACAAGAAAAACACTCACAAAATTTCCAATTTTAAGTTTCATATCAGTAGGAAAGTATTAAAAATAATTTTCTGTATATACATATGGGTATATGTATATATTGAATTACACATATGTCCCACATTATCAATACAATTCAAGTGGAGACATTTTGGTGAGTTTTTTCATTAAATGATCACTATGTCAAAATTTAAAAATATTTTATTACATCATTAAAATAATTCACTTGCCATTTCAACAGCTTACACTGTTTTTTTAAAATTTTTTTAACTCTTCATAACTAAACTCCCTGATCCCTAGTGTTAAATCCCCTATTTAAATTAAAACTTGGTGCTCTTTGTTACTCAGAAACTGATGGATAAAATCACATTTACTTCAAAATTCCATCAATCAAATACATTTTGCTACCTGATTTATCAGAGAACTATCTCAGCTCTGAGCATGTGTATCTAAATTATTCTCCCTATAATAAACAGGTGAGGAAAATATCCTAAAATAGACGGAAGTAACGTACATGATGTTACAGCACATATAATACATGATGATTGTTATAAAATTTTCAGACACCTGAAAACTCACTTTAGAAACTAACTTCAGAAACAAACCATTTATTTTTCACTCTAATGTAAATTAGTATGTATGTATTTACGTACATACACATACATAAAAAACAAAATTGTCTAATGTTGAGTAGCTGTTTATGAGTGAAAAAATGGTTACAAATTGGTTAATAAGCTTAATTTTGTACTTAACAATTCGATCATTTTGGGATACAAACAAGAAGTCAGTGCATTTATAGACTCCATAGAGTCAGATACTCAAGCATACACTTTAAAAAAGAACCCTCCTCAACATCACAGGCATTGTACAGCAATAATATATGTACTCTGATGCAATTCCTACTTTATAAGCAGACTAGACAGCACTTGGCTTGCTTTAAAATAGCTTCATAAAAGAAATATATCATATAAAGAAATGCATGTTTCCTAAAAGTCTTTTAAAATTACATCAAAACAACATTAAAACCTGTTCACTGAGAAGAGCCTATTGAATTTAATTCCTGTTTTGAAATACCTAGTTAACAGTTCAGAATATTGCCTTGTGAGGTTTGAATAAAGATGTGATTGATGTGTAGAGCCAGATGGAGTACATGACTCCATCTCTATCTGCCACGATCACAATTTAGATAGAGTCCTCTGATCGCTGTTTGATGTAAATGAATCCCCTTTAAAATAGCTATATACCTTAAAATTATCTATAATAAACAGTTCCCCAATAACCATTATTCGTAAATTGAAATGCATTGATCATTCAGAAAAGATTTCTTGCAAAATATATAAATAAATGTAACTGCATATTCTGGAAATATACTTAACATTGCTAGACCAGACCGTCAATGACGGACTGCTGTATTTCAGTACTGTGTGTCAAATTTATTAGAAATTTAAAAAGAAAAATTTCTGAGGGACTCAGCTGCCTTCATTAGTTGGCTTTAAAATGTGTAATAAAATGGGAGACAATATCTTCTCATAAATACATGGAATCAATATGGAAAAGTAAACTATACAACAGACAAGATTAGAGAACACCAGAGTGTACCAGAGTAGTCACCAGAGTGAAATATCTTCCAGCACAAAAAAGGGAAGAACTCTATACACCCAGTTACAGTATATTTCAATTAGAGATACGGCTCTCTCTCACTCCTGGCAAGAATTAATTGGTAATGGCACTGCTTCTCAGCAGTGCAAAAATATCCTGAGAAATTATTCAGATTACAACAAAAGACAGGCTTTCATCACTAAGTTTTTGCACAAAACACAGCTCTAGATTTCATAAATAAATTAATTTAAAAAGCAGATAATCTTCACTGTGTTGAACACAAAAAGGGGATATGACCCAGACATTGTTAATTCTCCCACTGGCTAATATCAGGAAAAAAGATTGCATTAAGTGTCTATTTATAACTTTCTAGTTAACTATGGCCAATAATATACATGGAGGTAATTTGTAGTTCAAGTTTTTCATCTCTTTTTTCCCCAACTAGCTACAAGCTGGATTCTAAAATTTACAGTGAAATATACAATTCTAATTTTCAAAAGATCCTCCTCCTGGAGGAGTGATATTCAATTTTTTTTTTCTTTTTGGTGCAATCTTGATGCAGAGCTTAAACAGTCCTATGAAGAGAGACAGTGTATCTTTTAATTAACTGGCACTGAAATTTCACTTTCCTTAGCTGCATTCTAGTAGCTTGGCCAAGTTATCTCGTAATTCTGTTAGTTCAAATATTTTTCCATCCAGAATTTCTAAGAGTGTCTTCAGGTTATTGCGAAAAGCTTCTTGTTCATTCTGACTTTTCTCCAGACGTTGCTCTAAGTCAGACAGTTGTCCCTCCAGGTCTTTGTTGCGAATTTCTACTTCCTTCAGAAACAAAAGTGTAACATATATATACATGTCAATTCATCACTTAGAAAACAATACTCTGTTATTATCAATATTGTGGTAATCAATGCAGTTTAACAATCAGGATGAACTTCAGAACCTTAAGTTAGCACAATTTAGGGAGATTTTAGACTTGGACATCTCAGAAAGCAATATGGTTTTATTGACTGGCTTGCTTATGAATCTATCTAACCACTCAACAAAAATCTACTGACTCATTACTCTGTGCCAGGCAACACTCTAGATACTTCAAATACCAAGAGAGGCTTGAAGACGCATTTATAGATCACCTAGATCTCATTTTTATTGCTGTCCACCTACTTCTCCTAATGCATAATTATTAACAATTGCAGGTGAAAGCACACAGAGAGAAATTAACCTTTTTTGTTTATTGGCAACTATAGAAAAAGATTTAGAGAATAAAGTAACTCTCTAAAATGAGATTTTAGTAACCTCTGAATATGTTAATTATTCTTTGTTTTGCCACAATATTAAATAAACGTATATGTAGAGAATATCACTCAATTGCTAGAAACTGTAGTGAAGATATATAACTGTACATATTAGAGAATATAACCTTAACAGTTCCAAAATATTGCAAATCAAGGAAAGAAAAAAAATGACAAAAGGAAATCAAATGTTCATGACAACAGAAAAGTAGTAAAAATTTTTTTTGACAGAATAAATTCTGGCATACTTAAAAATTCTTTAGAAGTTATTTCCTTCCTTCCTTCCTTCCTTCCTTCCTTCCTTCCTTCCTTCCTTCCTTCCTTCCTCCCTCCCTCCCTCCCTCCCTCCCTCCTTCCCCCTTTCCTCCCTCCCTCCCTCCCTTTCTTTCTCCCTCTCTCTCTTTCTCTTTCTCTTTTTGAGACCTACTCACACTCTGTCCCCCAGGCTGGAGTGTAGTGGTCCGATTTTGGCTCACTGCAACCTCCGCCTCCCAGATTCAAGCCATTCTCCTGCCTCAGCCTTCTGAGTAGCTGGGATTACAAGTACACACCACCACATCTGGCTAATTTTTGTATTTTTAGTAGAGACGAGGTCTCACCATGTTGGCCAGGCTGTCTTGAACTCCTGACCTCCAGTGATCCACCTGCCTTGGCTTCCCAAAGTGCTAATATTACAGGTGTGAGCCACTACACCTGGCCTATTACTGCTTTTAAAATATCTCTAAATGTGACAAATACAGTACATTGAGTCTAAAAAATAAAATGACATAAATCAAGCTAATGATTTAATTTTGGTTAAAAAATCACATTGAGAAAAATGGGAGAAAGCCAACTATTATACTTTAAATAAGCAATTCAGATAAGCGATGAATTGAAAGTTATATATCCTTTCCGAAAAGCTCCTTTTACATTTGAGAGGAATTAAGTGACTGACACAAATTACATTAAGATATATAAACTATATTGGTCAATGAAAATATCTTGATGTTAGTTATATAACATGAATTAGCTTCAGAAAATAAGATGTTTCAAAATGTTAATACATCATTTAAATGCTAATCTCTAAAGGAATTCTGTCAAGTCTAAAGGACAGTGGAAATTAAAAAAAATTCTATCGCTGAAAGACAATCTGGTAAATGTTAAATGAAAATAACAGAATATAAAGTAGCTCATTGAAACTGGCAAAAATTCATATTCATGAGGATAAACACTGGGTAATAATGTACAAATAGGAAATAAAAAATAGTTCTGGTGTTGCAATTATGGAGACTTTTCCCCAAAAGTTTATTATTCTCTCAAGTTGGGTAAAGAATGAAAAAAAATACAATTTTTTCACAATGTAAAAATTAAACTTTCAAGAAAAATAATTGGGGAAGGGCTCATGCCTGTAATCCCAGAACTTTGGGAGGCCAAAGCACCTGAGGTCAGGAGTTCAAGACCAGCCTGGAAAACATGGCAAAACCCCATCTCTACTAAAAATATAAAAATTAGCTGGACATGGTGGCATGCACCTGTAATCTCAGCTACGTGGGAGGCCGAGGCAGAAGAGTGGCTTAAACCTGGGAGGCGGAGGTTGTGGTGAGCTGAAATTGCGTTACTGCACTCTAGCCTGTCTCAAAAAAAAAAAAAAAAAAAAAAAAAAAAAGAGAGAAAGAAAGAAAAGAAAAATAGTTGGAAATTGGGTCATTTAAAAAGTAATAATTCTTAGTTATCTTTGTCAGTGGTTTGATGAGGCTCAAGCAAGGATGCTACAGATGAGTTGCAAGAGCCTGAGAAAATATAAGAAAGGAATTAAGCAGCTATATTTTTTTGAAGGAAAAATTTAAGGAATCCAAATCAAATATCAAAGTATTGACTGTTAGATGTTAGCCAGATATGTATCTAATCTCTTCCCTTTAGATAATCTGCAAGGTGAAGATAAGTAAATTCAGAAGAGAATCTGAAACTAATAAAATATTTATAAATTCAGAAGCCAAACACCATAGAGGTTGTAACTATGAGGGAGGACACAGGCCTTGAGATCAAATGCAAAAATTCCACTCATGACTGCACAGCATGCTCTCTTGCCTGCTTAAACAATAAGCTTAAGGGTATACTGTTTCCAACTCTAAAAATAGACCAAATGTCATTCACTAGAAGACACCCACTTCACCAGGCACCACCCAGTTTGCCCTCTAAAGCCCTCCTAAAAATGAAAGGCTCCCTTGTTTCCTTGCCAATCAATGAAACAGCCAAACATTTTTAATGGAAGCAAGCAAAACACAAAATTCCCTTAGCTAATAAAACTGTGTTATTTTCTCTAGAATGAATCTCCTACTGTAAGCACCTCTGTTTGTAGGAATTTTACTAGTTAGATAAAAGGGATCTAATACACTGCTTGACGGTACTAGTCTATTTTTAGACAAAGACAATATGTTCCTAGAGAAAGAATATACAACTTAGAGCACAGAGGCCAAGATGTAGCAGAAGCCACGGCGAGTGGCACTTCTCAGGTGTCTACTTTTGTCCATATATATACACATATATATAGACTATATATATAAATATGTGTGTACACACACACACACACACACACACACACACACACACACGTGTACACATTTTGACAGCAATAACTCCAGCACCTTTTATCCATATTTTCCAACCCACCATTCCTTTCTTGCTTTTTTACTTGTTATTTTTTTTGTAGAGATGGGGTCTCACTATGTTGCCTAGGCTGCTCAAACTTCTGGGCTCAAGTGATCCTCCTGCCTTGGCCTCCCAAAATGCTGGGACTACAGATGTGAGCCATCATGCCCAGCCTTGCCTTTCATTCTCCTTCCAAACACATTCTTCTGCTCATTATCATTTTTGCTCTGTTATTTCCCTCTTCCTTTACTGATGTAAGGCACACACCAGGGGCAACTAGAGAGAGGCATAGTTCAGCCCTGATAAAGCACAGTAGGCCAGAATCACCACTCCCTTCTAAGTACTTTAAAACGGGGGAGAGGCTTCAGGATGGCTGACTAGAAGCAATTTATACTTGCCTCTTCTACTAAGAAGAACCAAAATAGTGACTAACCGTATTTCTAATAGATCATCCAAGAGAGGACACTGGAATTCAACAGGAAAAGTGACAAGAAATACCTAAAGCAAGGAAAGAGAAGGAAGTCTGCTTGGCCAGGATTGGTGGGGAGCTGAGAGATTCCCCAATATAAAAGGTAAGAGAACCTCAGTGGTCCATATTTCCACCACAAATCCTGCAATCCTAGCCATAGGAAAGCCTCTTGTCCCTCACTGGTACTGGAAACTAACACTGTTGGGAGACTGTGCGACAGCACTGCTCTTGGGAGAGTGCTAGCGCTGGGAGCCACACATCCCCTGAAACCTAAGCAGGTGCAGCAAGGCACCATTTTAGAGCCCCACTTCTAATGAACTGCAGTGTCCTAGAGCCCAGCAGTGCTAGGGCTAAGGCTCAAGAGAAACATGGACTGTTAACACCCAGTGTTTAGTGCAAGTGACTGTGGGCTACTGCACTCAGGTTGAGTGCCACTGAGGCATAGGCTACCACTGTCAGGGCTGAGGCATGAGTGGTGTGCACATTTCCCACACACCGGCCAAGGCTGTTACCAATGAAGGTGGTACCGTCCTCCTGAGCAGCAGGGAAACAATGTGAACATTCCTGGGAATGGCCCTGCCACTGCCTACCATGGCTGGCACCGAAAACTAGCTGAACTGGCCTGGCTTTGATCCCCTCCATGACAGATCATACAATTAGGGGGTGGAGGAGGGGTGAAGGGATTGCCAAGCCCAGTCCACCAATGTTGGCACCTGAATACTCCTCCCAGGGGAATGAGGTTGGGCCTATCTCCTAGATGCTACCACCACAGCTGGCACCTACCTACCTGCGTATGCCACCTGCAGGCCTGGAGACTGGCCTGTCCAGCCCTTTGTAGCCACCACCACCACCAGCATGCACCTCATGGGACACAGAGGGTTGTCCCACCATTGCCATTACCCATACCACACCAGCTACCCAGGGGTCTGAGAACCCACCCACCATTGCGCTGCTGCCACTACTGGCTTCCAAGACACCAGGAGACCCAAAAATCAACTTGCTGGGAACTGCTAACACTGGTGCAAGCATACACTGCCCTGGAGCCTAAGGACAGGCACACTCAGCCCACTGCTGCCACCATCAGGGTCCAAAGAGTGGCCTACCTGGTGTCCCAGTTCCCAGCCAAACTTCAGCACAGCCTCCACTAATGTTTTGCACCCTAAGCCACTGAGAAAATCACAGGTTCTACTGATGCTGTTTACAGCCAGCAAAATCATACAGAGACCATTCTACTGAACATACTTGGAATCAAAGCCAATAATATAGATACATCTACAGCAAAGAATCAAAGAATCTACAGCAAAGAATCTTCCCCTATGAAACCAAATTTTAAAAGTTGGGAGAAGTGACTGTTACACCAGATGTGTAGATATCAATGTAAGAATACATGAAACCTGAAAAGGCAAGGAAATTTAACACCTTCCAAGGAAAAGAATAATTCTCCAGCAACATATCCCAATCAAAAAGAAATTCATAAAATCCCCTGAAAAGAATTCAAATTATTGATTCTAAAGAGGCTTATTGAGATACGAGAGAATTCTAAGAAAGTTACAAAGAGGCCAGATGCAGTGGCTCATGCCTATAATCCCAGAACTTTGGGAGGATCGGGGGGCAGACTGCCTGAGGTTGGGAGTTGGAGACAAGCCTGGTCAGCATGGTGAAACCCTGTCTCTCCTAAAAATAAAATAATTCAGCTGAGCAAGGTTGCATGCGCCTGTAATTCCACCTACTCTGGAGGATGAGGCAGATGAATGTGGGAGGCAGAGGTTGCAGTGAACCGAGATCGTGTCACTACACTCCAGCCTGGGCCACAAAGAAAAAAAAAAAAGAAGTATAAAGAAATCTGAAAAATAATTCAGGCTATGAGTGAGAAATTTACCAAAGAGATACACACTATAAAAAAAAGAATCAAACAGAAATTCTGGAACTAAAGAATTTACCGAATAAAATACAAAATACATTTAAAAAAAATCCAACAATAGGCCAGATCAAACAGAAGAAATAATTTCAGAAACCAAAGACAAGTATTTTGAAATAATATAGACAAAAATAAAGAAAAAAGAATAAAAAACAATGAGTGAAGCCTTTGTGACATATGGGACACCATAAAGTGGCCAAATATGCAAATTATCAGGGCTCCAGGAGGCGAAGACAAAGCAAAAGGGTTAGAAAACCTATTTAATGAACTACTAGATGAAAACTTCCCAAATCTAGCAAGATATTTAGACATCCAGATATATAGGAAGCTCTGAGATCCCCAAACAGATAAAAGATCTTCTCCATGGCACATTATAGTCAAATTGTCTAAAGTCAAAATTCTAAAAATAGCAAGAGATAAGCATCTTGTCACCTAAAAAGGACTCTCTTCAGACCAACAGGGCCTTTATCAGCAGAAACCTCACAGGCCAGGAAAGAATGGGTTGATATATCATAGTGTTGAAAGAAAAAAAAAAAAGAACTGCCAGCCAAGCATATTATGTCCAGCAAAATTATCCTTTGTAAATGAAGGAGAAATAAAGTCTTTCCCAGAAAAGCAAAAGCTGAAAGAATTCATCACTACTATATCAGCCCTACAAGAAATGCTCGAGAGTTCTGAGCCTAGAAATGAAAGAATGACACTTTCCATTATGAAAACACACGAAAGCATAAAACACTGTTAAAGCAAACACAGAAAAAAGGAAGATAATGAATTCAAATGGTATCACTACACAAAACTACCAAATCACAATGAGGAACAATAGAAGAAAAAGGAAGGAACAAAGAACAAAACCACCAGAAAGCAATTAGCAATGGGACAGGAACAAAACCTCAAATATCAATAGTAACCTAGATTGAAAATGTATTACATTCTCCACTTAAAACATATAGACTGGCTGAATGAATTACAATTATGATCAACTATATGCGGCTTACAAGAAACATACTTTACTTTTTAAAAGGCTTATAGATCAAAAGTAAACAAATGGAAAAAAGATACTCCATGCAAATGGAAAACAAAAGTGCACAGGAGTAGCTATAGCTGTGTATCAGATAAAATACACTTTAAGCCAAAAACAGTAAAAAAAACATGAAGTCATTATGTAATGATAGATCAATCCAGCAAGAGGATATATATGTTCCCAACACTGGAGCACTTAAATTCATAAAGTAAATATTACTAGATTGAAAGACAGATTCCAATACCATAATTTGTGGGGTACTTCAACACCCCACTCTCAGCATCAGACAGATTATCTAGACAGAAAATCACCAAAGAAACATTGGATTTAAACTGAACCGTGGACAAACTGTACTGAACAGACATTTACAGCACCTTTTTTTTTTTGATATGGAGTCTCACTCTGTCACCCAGGCTGGAGTGCAGTGGTGAGATCTCAGCTCACTGCAACCTCCACCTCCTAGGTTGAGGCAATTCTCCTGCCTCAGCCTCCCGAGTAGCTGGGACTACAGCTGCCTGCCACTATGCCCAGTTAATTTTTGTATTTTTAGTAGAGATGGGTTTTCATTCACCATATTGGCCAGGCTGGTCTTGAACTCCTGACCTCAGGTGATCCACCCACCTTGACTTCCCAGTGTTGGGATTACAGGCATGAGCCACCACGTCCAGCCTACAGAACATCTTATACAACAATTCTTCTCATTAGTACATAGAACATTCTCAAAGACAGATCGTACGTTAGGCCACAAAATAAGTCTCAATAAATTTTTTAAAATTGAAATCATTAATTATCTTCTCACACCACAGTGGAATAAAACCAGAAATCAGTACCAAGAAAAACTTTAGAAACTATATAAATATATGGAAATTAACATGCTCCTGAGCAACCATTGGGTGAATGAGGAAATTAAGATGAAAGTTTAAAAATATCTTGAAACAAATGAAAACAGAAACACAACATACCAAAACCCATGTGACACAGCAAAAGCGGAAGCAGTAGTAAGAGGAAAGTTTATAGCAATAAATGTCTACATCAAAAAAGTAGAAAGATTTCAAATAACAATCTAACAGTGTGCCTCAAGAAACTAAAAGACAAAAATAAGCCAAACTCCAAATTGCAGAAGGAAATAATAAAGATCAGAGCAGAACAAAACAAAGACCAAAAAACAAAACAAAACAAAAAGGAACAATAAAACAAAAATTTGGTTCTTTGAAAAGATCAACAAAATTGACAAATCACTAGATAGACCAAGATGAGAAAAAAATCTAAATGAAATCAGATATGAAAAAGAAGGCATTGCAACTCACACTGCAAAAATACAAAAGATTATGAGAGACAATTATGAGGTATACATGAACAAACTGGAAAACCTGGAGGAAATGGATGAATTCCTGGAAACTTACTACTTACCAAGATTTGAATCAGAAAGAAATAGATACCTGAATAGAACAATAATGAGTAGCAACACTGAATCAGTAGTAAGAAATCTCCTAAAAAAGAAAAGTACAAGAGATGAGAGCTTCACTGACAAATTCTACAAAACATATAAAGAAGAACTAATACTAATCTTCTGTAAACTATTTCAAAAAAACTGAAGAGGAGAGAATTTTTCCTAACTTATTTATGAGATCAGCATTACTCTGATACCAAAAACCAGACAAAGACACAACAAAAAAAGAAAACTATAGGCAAATAGCCCTGATAAACACAGATGTAAAAATCCTCAACAAAATACTAGCCAACTGAATTCAACAGTGTATCAAAAAGATAATACACCATAATCATGTGGGATTTATACCAAGGAAACAAGGATGGTTTAATACAGATAAATTAACAAACAATACATCACATCAACAGAATGAAGGAAAAAAATGATCATCAATAGATGCAGAAAAAACATCTGATAAAATTCAACATCCCTTCATGATAAAAATGCTCAAAAAACTAGGTATAGAAGGAACATGTCTCAAAATAATAAAAGCCATAAATGACAAACCCACAGCTAACATCACAGTGAATGAGGAAAAGCTTGCAGCTTTTCCTCTAAGAACTACAACAATACAAGGATGCCCAGTTTCACCACTCCTATTCAACATTGTATTAGAAGTCCTAGCCAGAGCAATTGAGCAAAAGAAAGAAAAGGCATCCAAACTGGAAAAGAAGTCAAATTATTGTTCTCCGCAGATGACATGATCTTATGGTTAGAAACAACAGAAGATTCCATTAAAAAATTCTGAGCTGATAAGTAAATTTAATAAAGCTCCAGAATACAAAACCAATATACAATCAATCAGTAGCAATTCTATACATCAATAATGAAATCACTATAAAAAGAAATCAAGCAGGCAATTCCATTTACAATAGCTACAAAAAAATATAACCTAGGAATAAACTTAACTAAGGGGGTGAAAGAGCTCTACAAGGAAAACTACAAAACACAGGTACAGAAGCTGAAAAGGACACAAATGGAAAGACATCCCAGGCTCATAGTGGAAGAATTAGTATCATTAAAATAACCATATTGTCCAAAGAAATAACTGATTCAATGCAATCTCTATCAAATACCAATATGAGTTTTCACTAATGTAAAAAAAAATAATCTTAAAATTCAGATGGAACTAAAAAAGAGCAAGATAGCCAAGGCAATCCTGAACAAGGGTATCATACTACCTGACTTCAACTTGTATTACAAGGCTTAGTAACCAAAACAACATAGTATTGGTATAAAACAGACACACAGAACAATGAAACAGAATTGAGAACACAGAAATAAATCCACACATTTCTAGTCAACTGATTTCAAAAAAGGTGCCAAGGACATACACTGGGAAAGAATGTCCTCTTAAACCAATGTGCTGGGAAAACTAGATATCCACATGCAGAAGAATGAAACTGGACCCCTATCTCTCACCGTATATAAAAATCAATTTGAGATGGATTAAAGACTTAAATTAAGACACAAAACTATACACTTATTTGAAGAAAACATTAACTATACACTTATTTGAAGAAAACACTTAAAAAAATCACTTCTGGATACTGGTCTAGGCAAAGACTTTACGTCTATGAACTCAAAAACAGACAACTAAAACAAAAATAGACAAATGGGACTATATTAATCTAAAAAGCTTCTGCACAGCAAAGGAAACAATCAATGAAGAGACAGCCTGTTGAATGGGAAAAACTTATTTGCAAACTATTCATCTGACATGGGACTAATATCCAGAATATACAAGAAATTCAAACAACTCAACAAAAAACCCTAAATAACTCCACTAAAAAGTAGGCAAAGGACATGAATAGACAAGTCTCAAAAGAAGACATATTAATGGCTAACAGTTATATTAAAGAATGCTCAATATCACTAATCATCAAGGAAATATAAATCAAAACCAAAAAAGATATCATCTTATGGCCAGGTGCAGTGGTTCACGCCTTTAATCCTAGCACTTTGGGAGGCTGAGGCAGGTGAATCACCGGAGGTCAGGAGTTAGAGACCAGCCTGACCAACATAGTAAAACTCGTCTCTACTAAAAATACAAAAATTAGCCAGGCATGGTGGTGGGCACCTGTACTCAGGAGACTGAGGCAGGAGAATAGCTTGAACCTGGGAGGTGGAGGCTGCAGTGAGCTGAGATCGCACCATTTTACTCCAGCCTGGGCAACACAGCAAGACTCTGTCTCCAAAAAAAAAAAGAAAGAAAGAAAAAATAAAAGCTATCATCTTACTGTGACTACAATGGCTATTATTTTTTAGATAACATCCAAATTGAATTGATAGAATGACTATTACAAAAAAGACCAAAAAAGAACAGATGCTGGTGATGATACAGAGAAAAGGGCACTCTTTTACACAACGATGGTGGAAATGTAAATTAGTACAACTACTAAAAACTATTGGAGATGTTTTAAAAAACTAAAAATAGAACTACCATATAATTGTGCAATCCCAATACTGGATATATGTCCAAAGGAAAAGATATCAAAGGGATACCCACACTTGCATGTTTATCACAGCACCATTCACAATACCAAAGATATGGAATCAACCTAAGTGTCCATTAGCAGACAAATGGATAAAGAAAATGTGGTATACACATATACACGGGATATTTTTCAGCCTTAAAAAGGAATAAAATCATGTCATTTGCTGCAACATGGATAGACCTGGAGGTCATTATGTTAACTGAAATAAGCCAGGCACAGAAAGAGAAATAATGAATCTTCTCACTGATATGTGGGACCTGAAAAACTTGATCTCATGGACATAGAGTATAGAATGATAGTTACCAGGAGCTGGGAAAGGTGTGATGGTGGGAGGAGAAAATGAAAGAAGACTGATGAATGAGGATACACTTATAGTTAAACAGAAGAAATAAGTTCTAATGTTTGATAGCAGACTAGGGTGCCTACAGATAGCAATACATTATATATTTCAAAGTAGTTAGAAGAGAGTGACTGAAATATTACCAACACACAGATAAGTACTCAAGGTGCTGAATACCTTGAACACCTTGAATTGATCATTACACATGTAAAAAAAATCACATGTTGGAGCTTGAAGCCATTATCCTCAGCAAACTAATACAGGAACAGAAAACCAAACACTGCATGTTCTCACTTACAAGTAGGAGCTGAATCATGAGAACACATGGACACATAGGAGGGGAACAACACACACTGGGGCCTGTGGTGGGGTGGTGGGAAGAGGGAGAGCATCAGGAAGAATAGCTAAGGGATGCTGGGCTTAATACCTAGTTGATGCATTGGTCGGTGCAGCAAACCACCATGGCATATGTTTATCTATGTAACAAATCTGCACATCCTGCACATACACCACGGAACTCAAATACTGAAGGAAAAAAAGAAAAAAGCATCACACGCATCCCATAAATAAGTAAAATATTATCAATAAAACAAAATAAAGGCAAAAACAAAGTATACAATCCTACTAGGCAAAAGGTTATGCTCTATATTTGTTAAGAACCTAAAACACTACAATGATTAAAAGAAAAATAACAATTAGGACTACCACCAATGACAGATCAGCTTAATTTTCTTTCTTTTCTTTTTTTGACAAGGTCTCATTCTGTCACTTAGATTGGAGTATGGTGGTGCAATCATGACTCACTGTAGCCTCAACCTTCTGGGTTCACATGATCTTCCTGCCTCAGCCTCCTAAGTACCTGAGACTATAGGTGCACACCACCATGCCCAGCTAATTTTAAAAATATTTTGTGGAGACAGAGTCCTACTATGTTGCCCAGGCTGGTCACAAACTCGTAGTCTCAAGCAATCCTTCTGCCTCAGCCTCCCAGAGTATTGGGATGACAGTACTAAACCCAGCTTTAATTTTCTATAAATTTAAATCTTTCATTATTTAATCTAAATAGAAACTGTAGAAAAATTGACAGCTGATATATATCTTAAGCTCTTATGAATAAGATGTATTATTGCCCTATTAGACTGTTAACCTTCTATATAACAGGAAACATAAATCAAGACAAGTATGAATAATTTAATAGAAAAATGAGTAAAATTCAGACACAGTTTGAAGAAGTTATTAAATAATTACATATTCTATGTACTAGGCATTGAGGATAAAGCAGTAAATAAAACGAAGATGGTTCCTTTTTAATAGAGCATACATTCTTAAAGGAAGACGGTGGCAATAAAGAGGTAAACAGAACAGATTTCTGAGCAGCCAAGGTAATAGTGACTGTGTATATTGCAATCTACCAACTATCCTCCCCAAACTGTATAAACTATATAAAGACATGCAAATTCCATGACTTTAATGTAACTAGCAGACACGGAACATTACAAATATCAAATTATCTTTACTTAGAAAATAGAAGCATCAGTTTCCAGCAGAGAGACTTCTCAGGCTCTCACTCTAACCCCTTGCAAGAGGGAAGGCAGAATTGTGGGGGTAAAGCCCAAAAGAGTAGAGAACAAAAGGCCTTAGCCTAAATAATGGTAACCCCAAAAAGAGAAAGACTATTACCACTGTGAATGCCAGAATACTGAAGAAAAAAAAAAGTTATAGAAAACCAGAGCACATGACAAGAAAGGAACTTAACATTATAAATGAAACTTGGGGAAGTAGTCTTAGAAAGGCTGAAGACAATTTCAAAGAGCAGAAGATAAAAGGAAGAGAAAGGAATCTTTTGGAGTAAAAGAAAAAAGAAGCAAGACAGGACAATTTAAGACCTTCCAAGACAAAAGAAAATTAAAATATTAAAGGACATACAACCTTTCTTCCTATTGTCTCTGCAAAAGAGGGTGTTTTTGAACTAACAATTTATAAACCACACCAAACTGCTATCCTAGCCACAAAATGCAAATGTGTAAGCAATCTTCATCTACACAAACTATTATAAAAGGAAATGGAAAATACTAAAAACACCTGAGTAGATGAAAATATAAAATCTCCCAAAAACCAACTATGAAGCAAAAGAAAACCCTAATTTAGTATTTCACTCTGAACTAAATATTCCCAAATAAGCATTTAAAAACAAGTTTGAATTAGATATTCAAAAACTTAGAACAGAAGTGGGCAAATCAAACAAAACCCTGAAGAACAGGAAGGTTGATTGAACTCAGGAGAGAAACAGAAGAGAAAGACAAAATCTATAAGAAATGAAGACCAAGTCATAAGGACCCAAAGAAAAATAGATTTGAATAAAAACTATTTTTAATTTAATTACTTATTATTTTAAATAATCCTAGAGAATGAAAGTGAGATAAAGTAGAGAAAATACAAAGAGGTTGCAAAAGACAAGAAATCAAATTACATAAAATTGGAGCTCTGAAGAAGAAAAACAACAGATTAGAACAGAACCAGTATTTAAAACTTTTATGCAGCCAGGCACGGTGGCTCATGCCTGTAATCCCAGCACTTTGGGAGGTCAAGGAGGGCAGATCACCTGACGTCAGGAGTTCAAGACCAGCCTGCCTAACATGGGGAAACCCCATCTCTACTACAAATACAAAAAAATTAGCCAGGCGTGGTAGCGGGCACCTATAATCTCAGTTATTCAGGAGGCTGAGGCATGAGAATCACCTGAACCTGGGAGGTGGAGGTAGCAGTAAGCCAAGATTGCACTCATGGCACTCCAGACTGGGTGACAAGAGCAAAACTCTGTCTCAAAAAAAGAAACAAACAACAACAACAACAAAAACAGTGATGCAAGAAAACTTTCTGGAAATAAAGACAAACCTGGATACACAAATTTAAAAGGCCCACTGTGTACCTTGGAAAACTATGGATTTTGTGAAATATTCTAGCATATCATTTAGACTTTATTTAAAAAATAAAGGAAAAATCCTAAGGGCATACAAGCAAAATGAGTCCAAAACTTGTAAGGCAAGATAATCAGATTGGAATCAGATTTCTCAAAAGCAATATACGAAACAAGGCAATAATGGAGTGTCATTTTCATGTAACTCAATGACAGAAAATTATAAACCAGGGATTTTGAATTAAATATCTTGGCAGGCTGTCCCGCTGTCCCCATAATCCTAAATAAATCAGGAAAAAAAGTTTAAACAAGCAAGATCTCAGAAAATATGTATCCATGAGCTCTTTTGCAACCATCCACAAGAGGATAAGCTTTATCCAACCAAGAGATTACTGTGAAAACTTCAGAAAAAAGGACTGATGGTGAGTGCTATGACTTGAATGTCTCCCCTCCAAAATTCAAGTGTTGAAATGGAATGGCCAATGTGATGCTATTAAGAAGTGGGGCTTTCATGCCAGTTAGAATGGCGATCATTAAAAAATCAGGAGACAACAGATGCTGGAGAGGATGTGGAGAAATAAGAATGCTTTTACACTGTTGGTGGGAGTGTAAATTAGTTCAACCACTGTGGAAGACAGTGTGGTGATTCCTCAAGGATCTAGAACTAGAAATACTATTTGACCCAGCAATCCCATTACTGGGTATATAGCCAAAGGATTATAAATCATTCTGTCATAAAGACACATGCACACATATGTTTATTGTGGCACTGTTCACAATAGCAAAGACTTGGAACCAACCCAAATGCCCATCCATGATACACTGGATAAAGAAAATGTTGCACATATATACCATGGAATACCATGCAGCCTTAAAAAAGGATGACTTTATCTCCTTTGCAGGGACATGGGTGAAGCTGGAAACCATCATTCTCAGCAAACTGACACAAACACAGAAAACCAAACACTGCATGTTCTCACTCATATAAGTGGGTGTTCAACAATGAGAACACATGGACACAGGGAGGGGATCATCATACATGGGGCCTGTCAGGAAATGGAGGGCCAGGGGAGGGATAGCAGAGGGGTGGGGGCTAAGGGAGGGATAGCATTAGGAGAAATACTTAATGTTGCTCACTATTAAGAATCAGCAAACCACTATGGCATGTGTATACCTACGTAGCAAACCTGCATGTTCTGCACATGTACCCAGAACTTAAAGTATATACATATATATATGGGCTCTTAAGAGATGATTAGGTCATGAGTGCTACTCTCCTCATGAATGGTACTAAGGTCCTTATAAAAGAGGTTTCCCCTGCAGTGTTGCTTGCTTGTTCTTCTATCTTCCCTCACGTGAGAAGGCAGCATTCATTCCCTCTGGAGGATGCAGCAACAAGGCAACAACTTGGAAGGAGAAAGCAGTACCACAACCAAACCTGCCCATACCTTGACCTTGGCTTTCCAACTGCCAAAAGTGTAAGAAATTTCTGTTCTTCATAAATTACCCAGATTGTAGTTTTCTATTATAGCAGCACAAAAGGACCAAGACAAAACATTTACTATATTTAATGTATAAAGACTAAAACAAATGTAGATGATGGTTTAAAAAATAATCTTTTAAGTATTCTGACAAGGTAGAAATAATGCAACTGAGAAACAGCAAGAGAAAGGGAAAAATGAAAGCGGAATAAGCACATTATTATTAGTATGTTAATAGTTCAGAGTCAAAGAATATCATTAAAAACTAACAAATCAGGCCAGCAGCAGTGGCTCATGCCTGTAATCCAAGCACTATGGGAGGCCGAAGGGGGAGGATTGCTTGGGCCCAGGAGTTCAAGACCAGCCTAGGCAATACAGTGAAACTCTATTTCTACAAAAACTTAAAAGATTAGACAGGCTTGGTGACACATGCCTGTAGTCCCAGCTCCTAGGAAGGGTGAGTAGGGAGAAATGCTTGAGCCCAGGAGGTCGAGGCTGAAGGTTATCTATGATTGTGCCACTGCCCTCTAGCAAAAATAAAAAAGAAACAAACACACACAAAAAAACACTTCACAAAGTAGTCACATCACTACTAACTTAAGCTAATTAAAAAAGAAAATGAGAAAGAACAAGTATAGCAAATAAGAAAGTATGAGTTCCCATTGGAACCAACCCAAACGCTCATCAATGATAGACTAAATAAAGAAAATGTGGCACACCATGGAATACTATGCAGCCATAAAAAAGGATGAGTTTATGTCCTTTGCAGGGAGATGGATGAAGCTAGAAACCATCATTCTCAGCAAACTAACACAAGAACAGAAAACCAAACACCTCATGTTCTTACTCATAAGTGGGAGTTGAACAATGAGAACACATGGACACAGGGAGGGGAACATTATATACCAGGGCCTGTTTGGGGGTGGGGGACTAGGGGATGGATAGAATTAGGAGAAATACCTAATGTAGATGACAGGATGATGAATGCAGCAAACCACCATGGCACATCTTTAACTATGTAACAAACCTGCACATTCTGCACGTGTACCTCAGAACTTAAGTAAAAGAAAAAAAAAAAAGAAAGAGTTCTCATTGAATACAGTCATGCACAGCATGACAATGTTTGATCAACCATGAACAGCATATGCAACAGTGATCCAATAAGATTATAAGGCAGCTGAAAAACTCCTATCACCCAGTAGCTGCCACATCATCACAGCATAATGCAGAACTCAGTGTGGTGATGCCAGTATAAATAAATCTACTGTGCTGTCAGTTGTATAAATGCATAGCACATACAATTATGTGTAGTACATAATACTTCATAAAAATAAATACCCATGTCACTTGTTTATGTATTTATTATGCTATAGTATACTTTTAAAGTTATTTTAGAGTGTATTCCTTCTATTTATTTAAAATAAAATTAATCATTTGACAGCCCCAGGCAGGTCGTTCAGGGGTATTCCAGAAGAAGGCATTGTTACCATAGGAGATGACAGCTCCACGCTTGTTACCGCCCTTGAAGACCTTCCAGTGGGATAAGATGTGAAGGTAGAAGACAGTGATGTTGATGATCCTGACTCTACACAGGAGTCAACATCACTGACACATTAACGTGTGTGTTTGTGTCTTCGTTTTTTAAAAGAAGTTTAAAAAGTTTTAAGACCATTTTTTAATAGGAAAAAAAGGTTATAGAATAAGAATATAAAGAAAATAGTTTTGTACAGCTGAATACATGTTTATGTTTACAGCTGTTATTACAAAAAAAGTAAAAAAAATTTTTTTTAAATGTTTACGTAGTTAAAATGTTACAGTAAGCTAAGGCTAATTTATTACTAAAGAAAAAAAATTTCTTTTTTGAGATGGAGTTGCCCAGGCTGGAGTGCAGTGGTGTGATCTCTGTTCACTGCAACCTCCGCCTCCTGGGTTCAAGCAAATTCTCTGCCTCAGCCTCCTGAGTAGCTGGGATTACAGTCGCCTACCACATGACCGGCTAATTTTCTGTATTTTTAGTAGAGACAGGGGTCTCACCATCTTGGCCAGGCTGGTCTTGAACTCCTGACCTCATGATCCACCTGCCCTGCCCTCCCAAAGTGTTGGGATTACAGGTGTGAGTCACTGTGCCCAGCCGAAGAAAGAAAAATTTTTAAAATAAATGTAGTATAGTCTAGGTGTAGTGTTTACAAAGTCTACAGCAGTGTATGGTAATGTCTTAGGTCTTCACACTCACTCACTGACCCACCCAGAACAACTTCCAGTCCTACGGGTTCCATTCATATTAAGTGTCCTATTCAAGTGTACAATATTTTCTCTTTTCTACTTTATTTTTACTGTACATTTTGTATCTTTTCTACTGTATTTTTAATCTACCTTTTCTATGTTTAGATATGATTACATACAAATACATGAATACTTAGCACTGTCTTATGAGGGAGTCAGGGGAGTGGGAAGGGAGAAGGGGGAGAAAGAGAGAGAAGAGAGCTATGCAGAATAAAACAAATGAAATGTGGCCAAAATGACCTTTGGGGAATGTATGTGAAGGGTATATGAAAAATTTCTGTATTATTCTTGCAACTTTTCTGTAACACTGAAATTATTTCGAAATAAAAAGTTTAAAGAACTTATTTATGTAACCAAACACCACCCGTTCCCAAAAACCTATTGAAATAAAAATACATAAATAAAAAGTTTAAAAACAAATAGAAGTAAAAAGCGAGATCATTTCAGATACTGATAAGTATTAAAAGGAAAACAAAAAAATGGTAATACTACAAAAAACACCCGGCATTAGGGGAGTGGGGACTGTAGCATAGTGCTTAAATAGAGAAGTCAGAGAAATTAACATCTGAACTAAGACTTAAACTAAAAATATAAGCCAGCCATCTGAAGATCTGGGGAAAGAATTCTAGGCAAAGATATTCCACATGCTCTAAGGTGGAAATGAACTTGTGCCTTCAAGATACAGAAAGCTGATAAAGACCAAATGCATGTGTATAATTGTTCAATGTTATTCATAATTTAAAAATTAATAAGATAGTTCAGTCACACTTAAATTCTTAAGAGACGGCAAAGATGGGGGTGGGGGGGTAACAATATCCAGTGGGTACCCTGCTTTTGCAGATGCCAATTTCCCAGCATAAGAAACTTTAAAACATTGACACCAAGTAATTCTCTTTTAAAAGTTTATCTTAAAGAAATAGAAAGGCAAAGGAAAAAGGTTATAATTTATTTATAGCATAACATTGGAAACAATATACATTGCCATTACTATAGGAATGCTGGAAGAAAACTAAGATACTTCTATATGGAAGAATTCTATGCAGTCATTGGGTTTATGTCATAAAGTTAGATAAAAATGTACATAGATCAAAAAAATGCAGCCGGTCGCGGTGGCTCATGCCTGTAATTCTAGCACTTTGGGAGGCTGACACTGATGAATCACGAGGTCAGGAGTTTGAGACCAGTCTGACAAACATGGTGAAACCCCGTCTCTACTAAAAAGTACAAAAATTAGCTGGCCGTTGGGGTGCAGGCCTGTAATCCCAGCTGCTCAGAAGGCTGAAGCAGGAGAATCACTTGAACCCAGGAGGCGGAGATTGCAGTGAGCCACGATTATGCCACTGTACTCCAGTCTGGGTGACAGAGCAAGACTCCAACTCAAAAAAAAGAAAAAGAAAAAAAAAAAAGGAAAGGAAAAAAAGGTATCTACATCCATCTCTTGAAAATAAAATATTATCTAAAACACTGGGACAAGAAAATGTCAATTACTTTGCCTTAAGATGATGGAATTATGATTGATTTTTTTAATATTATGGAATTATGATTTTCTACTTACCTTGCTAAGGAATATTTTTTGATATTTTTCTAATTTTTTTTTTTACAATGGGCATATGTTTCATTGATATTTGTAACAGAAATATTCAAATATTGCCAAATATAAAAAACTCATAAATTAGAAAAAATGTATCATGGTATCTTTAATTTACCCATAACTATACATTTTCTATACACATTCATACCTCTAATCCAGCTCTACATACAGCAATATCAGGAGTTCTTTTACCATCCAAGAAATTTAATGATCCCAATTTTCTGTAGTGAACTTATGAATGGAGGTTCAAGGGTGCTGGGACTTTTGATAAACAGAAGATGTTTCTGTGGGAGGGAGAAGGCTGCAGAGGAGGAACTTTCTTTGAACTGGAAAAAATATGCTATTTTCTATAGCCTGCTCTTTTAGAATTCATTCTCAGGTTTTCTAAAAGCTTCCCTGTCCCGTTCCAGGTAGGTTGTTTTGATAATATTTTTGATATTCAGTGAAAGAATGGGAAAGAATTATATTCACAATTTCAAGTGCCAGCTATAAAATTCAACTACTGCTCTATCAATGATGAAATCCATTCATACAAACATTTATTGAGACACGTTCTCATTCTGTCACCCAGGCTGGAGTGCAGTGGTATGATCATAGTTCACTGCAGCTCCAAACTCAAGTAAGGCTCAAGTGATCCAAGTAGCTGGGACTACAGGTGCACATCACCATTCCCAGCTGATTTTACTGTTTCATTTTTTGTAAATGCAGCATCTCAGTATGTTGCCCAGATTGGCCTCAAACTCCTGGCTTCAAGATCTTCCTGCCTCAGTCTCCCAAAAGCACTGGTCAGATCTTCCTGCCTCAGTCTCCCAAAGCACTTGGATTATAGGCATGAGCCACTACACCTGGCTTCAAATATATTTAGAATTATTGACATAGAAATTTGATATAAATATATCATCTCTTGATTTCCCTTCATAAGTGAGACAATGTAAACGTGTATATAACCGAAAGTATGTTTTTCGTTTTTGTTTTTTTTGAGATGGAGTTTCGCTCTTGTTACCCAGGCTGGAATGCAATGGCGCGATCTCGGCTCACCACAACCTCCGCATCCTGGGTTCAGGCAATTCTCCTGCCTCAGCCTCCTGAGTAGCTGGGATTACAGGCACGCGCCACCACGTCCAGCTAATTTTTTGTATCTTTAGTAGAGACGGGGTTTCACCATGTTGACCAGGATGGTCTCGATCTCTTGACCTCGTGATCCACCTGCCTCGGCCTCCCAAAGTGCTGGGATTACAGGCTTGAGCCACCATGCCTAGCCCACCGAAAGTATTTTTAAAAAGAATCATTAAGAATGACTTGACTGTTCCTTGCTTGAAGAAGTGTGGTAATACAGAAAGAACAGACTTGGAATAAAATAAATCTGGGCCTTATTACTTTCTAGTTAAGTGCCTTGATTAAATTTGTTAACATCTTTGAAATGCTGTCTTCTCTTTGAAAATGGGGATACCCCACCTGTTAATGTGAGAATTAGAGCTAATGTATGGAAGTGCTTAACACATGCCTGAATCATGTAAATCATCACAAGTACTCAAAAACCAAAACAAATGAAAGACAAACTCGACTGAATTTCCCCCTTTCTTCCAGTCCTGATTCCATGGTTCATATTTAAGTTCTACATCAGGATTTCTCAACCCTGGCACTATTGACATTGGAGTTGGATAATCTGATGCTTAGCAGCATCTTTGGCTTTGTCTACTAGATATCAGTGGTGCCCCCCACCCCCAATTGTGAAAATGAAAAATGTTTGCACACATTGCTAAACGTCCCCTAGGCTTCAAAAGTGCCCCAAGTTGATGACACTAATCTACACAGATGATTAAGATATACAAACAGCACTTAATAGGGCTAACAAAAACAAGTGATCTCATTTTTTCCCAACCAAATGCCAATGATGGGAAGGGGAGAAAAAATACTTCATTTTATGTAAGGAATCTGTTTTCTTCATGAAGGGTTATTATGAAGGAGTTTAAAGGCCATATCTTTGACCACTAAAATAATGATCAAAATACATTATTTTATGGTCAAAGACATGGTTTTTAAAATTTGACTGTCTCCATTTAAATATAGGTTGGACAAGTTAACTTCTCCAAGCTTCAATTTCTTCATCTGGGTTATTACTACTGTTATATGGATGAAATGTATAACATAGGTAAAGTGCTAAGCCCAGTGTCTGGTATGTAGTAAGCACTCCATAAATGTTGGCTGTTATTATAATCTAGGTCCTCTTTCCAATCCTGGGCTTTCAGGTCCCTCTTATTATGCATTATCCCAAATTCCTCACTAATATGTGTACGTGTGTGTGTGTGTGTGTGTGTGTGTACACACACACACACACACATATACACATATACATACTTATTTCTACTCCAAAGTCATTCTAACCCTTCTTTTTTAAGGCTCCTAACCCCAACGGTGTAAGAAAAGTACCTTAGCTGGCAAGAGAAGACTTTGGAAATAATTCTGAGAAATCATCCCTTACCATGTCTGACTACCACTGACTGACACATGATGTCTTTTGCACACTGGAATCAGAAAGCATACTATTTATGCAGAAAAAAAGTGAGTAAAATTAATTACACTGAAGAAAGAAGAGTACTAACTTGTGTTCCATTAGGGGACAACTATTGCTATAATTTGTACATTAGTACATTGTAAAAAAAAGAATATTCCCAAATTGAATAAATTCAATTTGAAAATTTTTCTTTAAATCAAGATTTTTTTTCTTTCTCTCTTTCTCCTTTTCTTTTTACTGAGATAGGATCCCACTCTGTTGCCCAGGCTGGAGTACAGTGGAGTGATCATGACTCACTGTAGCCTCAACCTCCTTGGCTCAAGTGATCCTCCTCCTCGGCCTCCCAAAGTGCTGAAATTACAAGCATGAGCCACCATGCCCAACCCCAGGGTATATTTTTTTTAATTAAAAGTAGAAATTTCCAAAAGAATTTACTAAATAATTTATAATTTATAAATGACCATCTATGGTGATTATAAGCTATCTAGATAAAGTTACCAAGTAACTTTTCAAAAACCAAAGATGACAGGCATGAATCAGAAGTCCTGGAAAAGAAAAATGACCAAAACCTGCAAAATGAAATATCAGAAAAAAAGTCACTGCTATGTAAAAAAAAAAGATGCCTTTCTATGCAGAAATGAATAAAAATTTTTACGACAGCTCACCTGTAGTTTCTGAGTCAAAGAGTCCCTCTGTTCTTGTAGTTCTCTGGCATTATCAATTTCTTGTTTTAATCTTTCTATCTCCTAGAAAAGGCAGAGCAACATCTTAGCATTTAAGCTGTATCAAGGAAAGGGAAGGTCTTATTTTTCCCTGAAATTATTGTTCCAGTTCTTAGAAAAAGATGATTTAAAAAACATTCCTTTATATTGACTTTTAAAGGGATGAATTCATCTTTATAAGTACGTTGTCTAGAACAGAATAATCTTAAGTAACAGCAACAAGTCTAACTGGTACAGCACTGCTTAGAAATAACAACCTGAAAATTTTAATGTTGCTTTAAAGCTTTGTGGATATGATTCTTTCCTAAGATATTAAAGTTTTGACTGGAACCCAGAAAAAGCAACAGCTTTTAAAATCCATTTAACCTCTAATAGTTTTCTGTTGACTGTATAAATGCAACTCTCATCTAGAAGGCAATAGGTGGTATCTCCGTCTGATTGCCTCACCACAGTTCACAACAGAAATAAGGAAAGGGAAAATATAAAAACAAGCTTAATATCATTCAAGAAAAAACTTAATCCTAAAACAAGGTTACAACTTTACTTTATTCCATAAAATACCCTTAAATTTGACATAGAATCTAATACTTTGTACACACATTAGCTAGATTACAGATGAGTAAAAAGTAGCAAATACCTCTTCCTTCTCTTTCAGTGTCTCTTCCAGTTCTTGTATTGTCTGATTTAATTCTGACTTATGAGTATGTACTGCATTTGCTTGGCTACTAACACATTCCAGTTCAGTCACCTAAAATTAAATAAGAACACAGATTAATTTCAACTTTAAAGAGTTTCTTGCTAAAGATATAAGTCCCAATGAATAGTATATTCTGAATAAATACATAAAAATTGATTTTGAGAAGTACTAAGAAAACACTCAAGGTAGAGTGAATAGATTCTTCAAAGATGTAAAACTAGGAAAGGGTAAAAGACCAAAGAAAATAATTATTTACATGGCTTGGTCATGGAAAGGTTAGAAAAACTTAAGTGATTAATGACAGTAGAGAATTCCTATAATAAAAGTCTTCTTTAAAAATTTCTTCCAAAAATATATTCAAGATCAGATATGGCCATCTGTCCTCCATCTGTAGCCTCCAAATTCAATACAGGTTCTGAAAACTGGCCTTGTAGAAGTGAGAATTTTTTCAAATACATTTCCAACATGTAAGAGAATCTGGAAGAAAAAATAGGCTTAAAATACAACTTAAATCATTAGATACTAGAATGACTTTACATCTATAGTGTCTCTTATGGGTAAGATA
This sequence comes from Callithrix jacchus, assembly GCF_049354715.1. Taxonomy (NCBI): domain Eukaryota; kingdom Metazoa; phylum Chordata; class Mammalia; order Primates; family Cebidae; genus Callithrix; species Callithrix jacchus. Next base: position 131,560,365 of record NC_133503.1, on the reverse strand, counting down.
ATATTTTGTTAGTCAGTAAGAATTTACTGAATGCTTAAAGAGTAATGTAACTTTTAATGAGCACTTGGTATTTTTTGAGAGAACAGAGAGGGGCACAGTCTTTAAAGTTATACCATCCAAAATGAGAATCAATAATAGAAGTCAACATAAATACACAACACACACACACACACACACATGCACACACACCCTATCACAGCTCTTTACACATATCATGTGCTCACAAAATTTTGGTTTACTAGAAGACAGTAAATTCTACACTATTAATGAAACAGAGTAAATCCCTTTCCCTGGCATTTTCCAAATCACCCTCTACATTCTGTTACTCTGTCTCTTTCTCTACATTCTGTTACTCTCTTTTTTTTTTTTGAGACAGCCTTGCTCTGTCACCAGGCTGGATTGCAGTGGCACCATCTTGGCTCACTGCAACCTCCGCCTCCTAGGTTCAAGCAATTCTCCTGCCCCTGCCTCAGCCTCCCGAGTAGCTGGGACTACAGGTGCATGCCGCCACATCCAACAAATTTTTGTGTATTTTTAGTAGAGATGGTGTTTCACCATGTTGGCCAGCATGGTCTCAATCTCTTGACCTTGTGATCCACCCACCTCAGCCTCTCAAAGTGCTGGGATAACAGGTGTGATATAATTTTCTTCCTTTCTTCTCAAGGGTTTTTAACTAATAGTCTTGTTACAAACCCTTAACGCCCAGGCCTGAACAAAACCAACAGCCTCCCAGTGGACTTAATTATAACCTTTTCTTATTTTTGTCCATTCTTCAAACTGCTAACAGATTCATCTTTGATCCTGTGAGTCCCCCATTCAAAGACTTTCAGCAGCTCATCTTTTTTAGTGTCAGATCTAAACATTCAGATCCTTTGTATATTGGCCCCAACCTTCTCAACCACCCATACTGCCTAAGACATTCAGCGAGTACTTCCAACTGAAAGCAGGCAAATCTCCTTGTCCTAAGAACAAGCGATATTCATTCCCATCTTGTTGATTTAACTAGAATGTCCTCTTTTGCCTCTGAAAACCATTCGGACCTAACCAAACCCTTAACTCTTAGCTCAGCAGGTACTTTCTCCAGAAAGCCATTCTTATCTGCTCAAGCCTTCAAGGCTCTCCTCTGGTTCACACCACCAAGCAGCTGCTAAAAAAATCTTGGAATTATTTCTCTTATTGCTTAATATGTATTTGTTTTCTTTGTCTCATTATATAATAAATTCCTTAAGGGGAGTTCCAATTCTGATAAATGATGACATAGTTTTTATTGGAGTAACTTTCCTATAGATAACTATTGCAAACTGTGGGCAAAATATAAAAATCAACTGTTTGAAGGCCCTGGTGAATAACCAAATTGGGCAAAAGACTGCAAGAAAGCAGTCACTTCGGGTGAAATACACATTTCAACATCTTTTTGCCTGATGGCACTCTGCAGTCTGGCTGCACTGCTTGACTGAACTCAAGCAGAAATCCATACTCTTATTTCTCTGAGGAGCCTGAGAATTTTAGGACTCCGCAGAAGACCTGGAACAACTAGGAGTAGGAAAAGAGCTAGAAGGCTGAAAGACCTAAACTGTGATGGTGCTCAACAGAGAGGACAGTTTGAAGTTCTGCTAGTCCCCTCTAAACTATAGGGTCTTGGTAAATAGCTCAAGCTTTTCATTGAAACCTCAGAAGGGTTATGTCTTAGAGAGAAAGATTTCCTAGGACAAAGCGATTTACCCTAGGGTTACAGCAAAATGGAAATAAATGAATTCTAACAAAGCATAAATACACAACTCCATAAATTCAAGATAATCCCCAAATAATTTAACTGCCTCCTGAAACAAAAACTCAATACTTTTCAAAAATAACAAAATCTGTGGTCTCTACAACACCTCATTTACAATGTCCAAAACACAATTAAAAATGACTAGTCACTTTTGTGAAAAAACAGTAAAATGTAACCTATCAAGACAAGATCTATCTAAATAAAAGTAGAGATAATTCATTGGCAGTACACTTGGAGTAAAAAAATTGCTCAAGGAGGTTATTCAGGCTGAAGGGAAACAATACCTTATGATAGAAATTCAGATATATAGGGAAGAAGCATAATGGAAACTGAAAATATGTGAGTAAATAAAAATATTATGTTTCTTAAGTTCTTTAATATTCAATTGACTATTTAAAGAAAAAATTCCTTAAGGACAGAGATTACATAATAAGGAGACATGATAGTTCCTTAATATTTTTGGGCTGTGACAACTGTCATAAATTGTTTTTTTTAGTGAGGTAAAAAACATGTAACATAAAACTTTCCCTCCCTATCTCATCTCTGTTTCCTTTTCTTTCTCTTTTTTTTTTTTTTTTGTAAGAAAAGGCCTCTCTCTGTCACCCAAGCTGGAGTATGTTTATCATCTTAATCATTTTCAGTGTATAGTTCAATAGTGTTAAGTATATAGATTCACATTGCTGTGAAACAGATCTCCAGAACTTTTTTACTTGCAAAATTGAAAGTCTATCCCCTTTAAACAACTCTCCTTCTCTCCATCTCTCATAAGTTAATTTTTATTCACAGGATAGAATAACATTTACTCAGGTTTCTAACTTTCCCTCCCTATCTCATCTCTATTTCCTTTTCTTTCTCTCTTTTTTTTTTTTTGGTAAGAAAAGGCCTCTCTGTCACCCAAGCTGGAGTATGCAGTGGCATGATCTCTGCTCACTTTAGCCTCTGCCTCTTGGGCTCAAGCGATGCTCCCACCTCAGACTCCTGAGTAGTTGGGACTACAGGGACATGCCACCACACCCAGCTAATTTTTGTATTTTTATTGGAGATGGGGTTTCACCATATTGCCCTAGGCTGGTCTGGAACTCCTGGGCTCAAGCAATCCATCCGCCTTAGCCTCTCAAAGTGCTGGGATTATAGGAGTGAGCTAATGTGCCCAGCTCAAAATTCTTTTTAAAAAAATTAAAGATATCTGCTTCCTGTTGGGTGAAGCACTTCTATGCCCTGAATTTGAAAAAAGAAAATTCTTTTTTTTTTGTTTTTTAGAGGCAGGGTCTTGTTCTGTCACTCAAAATAGAGCACAGTGGTGCCATCATAGTTCACTGCAACCTCCAACTCCTGGGCTCAAGCAATTCTTCCCATTTAGCATCCCAAGTAGTGTGTCACCATGCGTGGATAATTTAAGTGTTTTTTTGTTTCCTCTGTCCCCAGGCTGGAGTGCAGTGGTATGATCTCGGTTCACTGCAACCGCTGCCTCTCAGGTTCAAACTATTCTCCTGCCTCAGCTGCCTGAGTAGCTGGGATTACAGGTGCGCGCCACCATGGCCAGCTAAGTTTTGTATTTTTAGTAGAGACAGGGTTTCACCATATTGGCCAGGATGGTCTCAATCTCTTCACCCTGTGATCTGACTGCCTTGGCCTCCCAAAGTGCTGGGATTACAAGCGTGAGCCACCACATCCAGCCTTGTTTTTGTTTGTTTGTGTGTGTGTGTGTGTGTGTGTGTGTGTGTGTGTGTGTGGAGATGGGGTCTTGCCATATTGCCCAGCCTAATCTCAAACTCTTGGCCTGAAGCATTAAAACAATTTACAAGTAATTATTTGGGCTTCTGATAGTAATGGTATTGGAATTTGTGATTTTCTTTTTCCACTCCAAATCTCTAATATTACCAAAGTTAATAATTTTCTACTTGTATTTTTCAAATTGTTCCTTCTTTAAAAAGAAAATAGGGCCAGCTGCAGTGTTCATACCTGTAATCCCAGCACTTTGGGAGGCCGAGGTGGGCAGATCACCTGAGGTTGGTCAGGAGTTGGAAACCAGCCTGGCCAACATGGTGAAACCCTGTCTCTACTAAAAATAGAAAATTAGGCCAGGCACGGTGGCTCACACCTGTAATCCCAGCACATTGGGAGGCCGAGGCGGGTGGATCACAAGGTCAAGAGATCGAGACCATCCTGGTCAACATGGTGAAACCTTGTCTCTACTAAAAATACAAAAAATTAGCTGGGCATGGTGGCGTGTGCCTGTAATCCCAGCTACTCAGGAGGCTGAGGCAGGATAATTGCCTGAACCCAGGAGGCGGAGGTTGTGGTGAGCTGAGATCACGCCATTGCACTCCAGCCTGGATAACAAAAGCGGAACTCTGTCTCAAAAAAAAAAAAAAAAAAAAAAGAAAGAAAATTAGCCAGGTGTGGTGGCGGGCACTTGTAATTCCACCTACTCGGAAGGCTGAGGTGCAAGAATAGCTTGAACCCAGGAGGCGGAGGTTGCAGAGAGCTGAGACTGCTCCACTGCACTCCAGCCTGGGGAACAAGAACGAAACTCCATTTCGAAAAAAAAAAAGAAAAGAAAATAATAAAAGCAGCTCATTGATTCACTGCAACTCATTGAGACAGTATAACTACATGGCTCTTAAGTGTCTCAACGAATTTTATAGGAATTGTGCAGAATACATATTTTTGACTTGGTGCAACTACATGCCAACTAAGTATTCAATTAATCTTCACAGAAATTGTACAGAGCACTTACTATTCCTATTTTACAGATGAGAATACTGAGCTGGAAGAAGGAAATAACTTATCATCAAAGATCATACAGATAATAACTGGCAGAACTGGAATATGTACTCAGGTTTGCTGACTTCAAAAGGTGTATATTCTTCATTCTCATTAAACTCTGGAAAATGTTTTTCTCAACCAAACAAATGCATATAATACAACCCATATATATGTTCTGACATCCTAGAACTAGAAGATATCCCTATGCTGAATCTACATGCAAATTTCTTCTGATCAAGAAAACCTGCTAGCCCTAAATCTCTAGAGTCAGCAGCCCGGAAATTACCCGCTTGTGCAGACGTTCTGCTTCCTCTTGATACGCAGCAAGTTGCTGTTTCCATTGTTTCACATTGGCAGTGGACTCCAGCAGGGCTGCAGTGAGTTTGGCATTATTTCCTTTGAGGGTAGCCAGTTCAGCCTCCCAGTGTTTGCTGATTGCTGAACTAAAATAAAAGAAAAAGAAAAATCTATCCATTACACTGACTATTGTTACTTTGAAGGGAAAACAATACTTAGTTCTTGTAAGATTCATAGTCTAAGAATGTTTTCTTTTTCTTTTTTTTTTTCTTTTTTTTGAGATGGAGTCTCACTCTGTCTCTCAAGCTGGAGTGCAATGCTGCAATCTCAGCTCACTGCAACCTCTGCCTCCTGGGTTGAAGTGATTCTCCCGCCTCAGCCTCCTGAGCAGCTGGAACTACAAACACACCACAAAGCCCAGCTAATTTTTTGTATTTTTTTAAATACAGACAGGATTTCGCCATGTTGGCCAGGCTGGTCTCGAACTTCTGACCTCAGGTGATCCGCCTGCCTCAGCTTCCCAAAATACTGGGATTACAGGCATGAGCCACTGTGCCCAGCCCTAAGAATGTTTTCAAAGATAACCCCAAAATACTAAAAAACACAAATACTTTACCAAAATATTCCTAGTAAGGAAAATCTGGCCAGTGAAGAAATATAAAAAGTACCCAAGTACTAGGTTTAATGTGGAATGTTTCCGACCTTCATTATGACAGATACAGGTATCTACAGAAGAGTTTCCACCATTCTCTTTTAAGAAATACACATTAAAGCCTGAAAAACATCTATAAGCAAAACCTAACAATGTATTATATTTTTTATGAGTGTCAAAGCCTACAGTACAATTTCATTCCTTATTAAAACATATGAGGATGCTTAAATGTCATAAGGTTTGGGATAGGTAATGAGTATTTCTTTTGAAATTGTTGATTTATTTCATCTTATTCAGGACTTTAAAATGTCAAAAATACAAACATTTGCTACAATAAACTGATTTCATATGAAAGGCTATGCCTAGAACTGGTTCTAATGACTTGAATCCCGATATAATTCCAGTGTCATAAATAGAAGAAGACTAAAGCAATCATCTTTTTTCCTCATTTAATGTTCTACTTAATAAGCTACGACAGTTAAGTATCTCAACTAAAACAATTTTCTACTACAAAGACAATTCTTTTAGTTGGAAAGACTCCTCTTGAAAATTCCTTCCTTAACTTTCCAATGAAGAAAGAATTGCCTCATTAGAAAGAAAAAGGTTGTTTCTCTTTCTCATTACTGAAGTTTATTTCTATTAGTAAAATTCTACTAACCTCATGCCATTAACTAACTAGTGATGCTTATAGCTTTCTTCAATCATCATTTTTTGGGGGTTTGATAAGTCGTATGTATTCTAGTGTAAATGTTTTTATGGATTGATATTTTATAGTAATTTTAGAATGTATTTTATTTAAAGAGCATAGTTTCCATTATCAAGATTTCTAAAGCTCATCACCAGAATTACGACATATCAGCATCATGAACCCCCTGATATGATGTACAGAGAAGGACACAATTCTGTAGTATTCTTGCAATATATGCGTAACTTCAGTCAAATAATGAGAAAATACCATATAAACCCAAACTGAGGGATATTCTGTAAAATAGCTGAAAATCTTCAAACATGTGAAGAAAATGAAGGAAACAGGCTGGGCACGGTGGCTCACACCTGTTATCCTAGCACTTTGGAAGGCTGAGGCGGGTGGATCGCCTGAGGTCAGGAGTTCGTAACTAGCCTGACCAAGATAGTAAAACCCCATCTCTACTAAAAATACAAAAGAATTAGCTGGGCGTGGTGGTGGGTGCCTGTAATCCCAGCTACTCAGGAGGCTGAGGCAGGAGAATCACATGAACTCAGGAGGTGAAGTTTGCGGTGAGCCAAGATCTTGCCATCGCACTCCAGCCTGGGCAACAAAAGTGAGACTCCGTCTCAAAAACATAAATAATTAAAAAAAAAGAAAATGAAGGAAACAAGAAGAAATACATTTAAATGCAAGGTGGGATCCTAGGTAGGTTCCTAGAACAGAAAGGGAACATTGGTTAAAAACTAAGAGTTAGTAGTAGTGTATCAATGCTACTGTCCTGGATTTAATCACTGTATTATGGTTACACAAGATGTTAACATTAAGGGAAGCTGGGTGAAGGGTATATGGGGACTCTGTACAGTTTCTGTAATTTTTCTGTAAGTCTAAAATTAGTTTAAAATGAAAAGTTAAAAATATTACTAAAGTTTACTGAGAAAATCTCGTCAAAAGATGAAAGGATAGACTCAAGCAATAAGCTAAGCATTAATTTAACAATCCATTTCTATCCTGAAAAGAAAGCTCTTTGCTTATTCTTCCTTCGTGAAATGGTTTTACAGATTCAGATCTTCTGAACAAAGCATGCATGGATTCACTGCTCTAACTGAACTACAGAGTTTTCTTTAAACCACCTACCAGTTTTTCCCCTTCAGAGATGCATTTTATTTAAATAGAACCTTCAATCTGACAATTGAAATCTTAGTGAGCTAATTTAAACACTTGTATATGTCAATAGCAATCCCCTTTAAAAATTAATCAGAAAAAAAAATGATTATTTACTCCTAAAATCCATTTGTCAAAATTATACAATTATAAAGTAAAATGGATTACCACATGTTTATAGCAAGAGAAAGAATTTTAAAATGAGAATGTTTTTCTATTATATTTATCTGGGTTTTATTTTATAGTCACTAGACAGCAAAATCTATCAAGAATTTTGTAACTGCTTACATCACAAGTATTTCAGTAATTATCTGTGTGACCTTAGACCCAATTCTCAAGCACTTTGGTTCTCAGTTCTTTGTATGTCAAATGAAGCCATCAGCCAAGATCTGTATTATCCAAATATTAGCATGTGGCTATTTAAATGTAATAGTTCAAAACTAAAGTAAAAAAAATCAGCTTTGAATTTGAGGTACATTTCATACACTCAACAGCCACACATGACTACCGGCTACGACCGTGGACAGCAAAGATACAGAACATTTCATCATGACAGAATGTTCCACTGGACAGTACTGTTCAAGATGATCCCTGCATTCTGACTACCTTTTCAATTCTGTGTGTTAGGTGGAACTATGTCCCTCCAGAATTCATATATTGAAGTCCTAACTTCCAGTATCTCACAGTATGACTATGTTGGGAAGTAGAGTCTTTACAGAGGTAATTAAGGTTTAATACGGTCATTAGGGTGGGCCATAATCCAGTATGAATGATGTACTTATAAGAGAAGGAAATAAGGACACAGACACATGAACATAAAAACAGACGACAGCCATCTACAAGCCGAGGAAAGAGGCCTTGGAAGAAACGATCCTGCAGACACTTTGATCTCAGAACTGTGAGAAAATAGATTTCTACAGTTTAAGCCACCCAGTCTATAGCATTTTCTTAGGACAGCTCAAGCAAATTAATAAACATAATTTTTAAAAACCCATATTATGTAGCCTATCAATTTGCCCCATCTTCCTGGACTGAAGTACATGGATTATATTTCCTGTTCTAATCAAGCTGGCTTTTCTGCGAGAGCTCTTCTTCCCAATCAGATTCTCATTTTATTCTATAAATTTTTTTTTCAATTTTTTTAATAATCAGAATCTGTTTATAAGATTGCATTTTTTTTCCTTTCATTGATTCAAGTTTTCTCCAACGAGTATTTTCCGGTTATTATACCCATCCTGTCACTTACCAGCAAAGCCTGGTGCTTGCCAATCTGTGCACTGACTAAATGAAAAGCAAAGGTATTCATTATGAAATAAGTGCAAAACCAAGCTCAGATCAAATTAATGAGTAGTAAATTTTATAAGTTTAATTTTATAAAGTGTTCAATAATAATAAAAATCTTACATATAAATATTTTAGCCTTCACATTAGGGATGGAATTTCACACTAATTTTAGGCAGTAGAATCATATGCTGCAGTTTCTTGACTCCCATTTTAATCCTATCATGCGTGCATTTAGGATAACAGGGATTTCATCCATAAAACACTGCAGATCTGGAACTTGGGGAATCTACCACAAAACTGTTTAAGAAAAGGCTGGTATTCCTGAACAAGTTGCCTATTTTTGATGTAATTTACAACTTAATGCCAACTGGCAGAAGTACTTTTTACATGAGCAGTCTAGGTAGTTATAACACCAATAAATTATTTTAAAACATTTGATTGTTGAAGTAGATGTTTAAAGTAGGTTAGCAGATTCTTCAAATTCATCCTAGCATTTTCCAATATTTTCGTATTTGGTTGATATTTAGACCCAAGGCAGCTCAAGTTTAAGAGATAAATCTGGTAAAATCTTAAAATATACTATATGTTAATGATATAACCTAGATAAGTCTAATCATTTTATTTTCTACCTGTATCAAGAAGGTAACTTCACAATTTCATGCTTGGAATGGTACTTATGAACAAAATGGCTACCAGAAGCATTTCTAAGCTTTTGTGTCCTGGGAGCCAGAGATACAAAAGGGAGTTTGCACTTTCTTGCAGGCTCTTTACCACAGACTTCTGTCAGGTTCTCAGGAGAAAGATTGGAGAGACAGAGAGAGAGAGAGACTAGATAAAGGATCCTGGATGAGGGGAGAGGCTTCTGCTTGGGAAAGTCACAAAGTCTGGCTGGACCCTTCTTCTCCGCAGGACCAAAATCTTCAACGAAGGGAGAAGGATACCCCTAAATCCTGTCGCCTGGACATAGGTGAAGACCTGTTATGGCTAGGGTTAAAGAGAATAAAGCTGTGTAACTCTGTGAGAGGAAGAGAAAATAGTCCTGGATTCAGAGGTCTCTAACCTGTGGGACAGAAGCAGGAAACTCCTACACGACTCTCAAATATCACAAGGCTGAATTTACCTGCTACTGGAAGAGGGGGCAGGATCACTGAGAATGCCTCACTTCTGAGATCCTGGGACAAAGGGTCTACCCAAGACTGAGGCTGGACAAAAACAACCAAGAACCCCATTCGGTCCTCTCTAATAGCAGTCTTCCATTGCTGGAAGGTCAAGACTGTAGAGACAGATCTTCTTTGAGGGCGCGCGCGTGCATGCGCGCGCGCACACACACACACACACACACAAAAGACCAAAAGATGAGTGTCAAGCAGTGAGCAGACCCCTCTAGTGACCTAGCCCTAACCCTAAGCACAAATTAATGCTAGAGATGTTTAAAGACTATAGAATACTCACAGTAACCATACCAACAACAAAATCAAAATCCATTTCAACGTGAGTGGACTAACTTTCGTATTAATGGCCTAGCAGAGGAAACAGTGTTTACCACTACTGTCCTCCACGCAATGTTTGGTATTCAATGAAAAAAAATTACAAGACATACCAAAAAGCAAGAAAAAAAAAACACAAAAAAAATCCCATCTTCGCTGTCAAGAGAGAAAGCAATCAACAGAATCATACTCACAGATGAATCTGATCTTGAATATATCAAAGAAAGAAGATAAACACCATGTTAAAGGTGTTAGTGGAAAAACGGATATCATGCTCACTCAGATTGTGAATTTTAGCAGAGTACTGAAAACTATGAGAAAGAATCAAATAGAAATATTGGAAATAAAGAACATAGTAATAGGTGAAGAATGCCTTTGACAGCCATGAACTTAGCACAGCTGCATAAAAAGTCAGTGAAGATGTAAACAGATCAACAGAAATCAGCCAAACTAAAACACAAAGAGAAAAAAGAAAAAAAGTTTCCAAGACATGAAGGGCCATATAAACAGTCTAACAAATGTTTAACAGAATCACAGGAGAAGAGAGGAGGGCAGAGGAAATATCTGAAGACATAAAGGCTGACTACTTTAAAAAAATAAAAGACATGAAACCACAGATGCAAAAAGCATAAAAACATTATGCATAGAGAAAAATAACAATTACGGTAGCTCCTCATTCAATGTTTATCTTTCTGTGGTTCCAGTATACATGGTTAACTGTAGTTTGCAAATATTACTGTATGATAAAATATTTTGAGAGAGGGAGAGACCACATTCACTTAACTTTTATTACAATATATTCCTATACTTATCTTATTTTATTATTTCATGTTGTTAATCTCTTACTGTGCCTATTGTATAAATTAAACTTTATAAAAGGTATGTATCTACAGAAAAAAACATAATACATATAGGGTTCAGTACTATCTATGATTTCAGGCATCCACTGGGAGTATTGCAATATATCCCCTGTGGTTAAGGAGGGACTACTGTACAGTGATACTCTGTCACAGATTATGCAATCCAGAAGACGGTGGAGTGACGGTGTTAAAAGAAAACAATTATGGCCAGGCAAGGTGGCTCATGCCTATAATCCCAGCACTTTGGGAGGCGAAGTGGGTGGATCACAATGTCCGAAGTTCAAGGCCAACCTGGCCAAGATGATGAAACCACGTCTCTACTAAAAATACAAAAATTAGCCAGGTGTGGTGGCACGTGCCTGTAATCCCAGCTACTCAGGAGGCTGAGGCAGGGAAGTGCTTAAACCTGGGAGGTGGAGGTTGCAGTGAGTGCTGAGATTGTGCCACTGCACTCCAGCCTGGGTGACAGAGCGAAATTCCATGTTAAAAAAAGAAAAAGAAAACAATTCTTATCCTAGAATTCTACACAAAGGAAAAATACTTGTCAAAATGAAGGTGAAATAGAGTTTTCCAGGTAAATGAGACCTCAGATAATTTATTATATCTAATAAAGAAGATGTGTACTTCAGGAAATATTAAAGAAAATTCTTCAAGTGAGAGTATGATCCCAGACAGAAATGCAGATAATTATAAAAGATCCAAAAGTATAAAAATTCAAAGGAGACATAATAGTCTTTTAAATAAATGGTGCTAGAATGACTGAATAACCACATACAAAAATAAATAAATATCAACCCAGATATCATAATCTATGTACAAATTAACAAAAAATATGAAACTTCTATATAATATAAAACTATAAAACTTGAAAAAATTCTTTGTAACCTTGGGTTAGGCAAAAATTTCTTAGATATTATAATTACCAAAAACATGGTCCAAAAAAAAAAACATGGTCCATTAAAAAACAACTGACCACAGGAACTTCATAAAATTAAAAACTTCTCTTTGAACAAAACTATTTAAAAATTGAAGAGGGCCAGGTCCTCATGCCTGTAATGTCAGCAATTTGGGAGGCCAAGCCGGGTGGGTCACTTAAGGCCAGGAGTTTGAGACCAGACTGGTCAACATGGCAAAACCCTGTCTGTACTAAAAATATAAAAATTAGCTGGGTGTGGTGACAGGCACCTGTAATCCCAGCTACTCAGAAGGCTGAGGCATGAGAATTGCTTGAAGCCAAGAGGCGGAGTTTGCAGTGAGCCGAGATCGTGACACTGCACTCCAGCCTGGATGATGAAGCAAGATTCTGTCTAAAAAATTAAAAAAAACTGAAGAGATCCTGGAATACAAAGATGATTCACATGCAAAAATCAATGTAATGGCCAAGTGTAGTGGCTCACCCCCGTAATCCCAGCACTCTGGGAGGCCAAGGCAGACAGATCACTTAAGGCCAGGAGTTTGAGAGCAGCCTGGCCAACATGGCGAAACCCCATCTCTAAAAAAAAATACAAAAATTAGCCAGGCGTCGTGGCACACACCTGCAGTCCCAGCTAATCCAGAGCTAAGGCAGGAGAATCGCTTAAACTTGGGAGATGGAGGTTGTGGTAAGCTGAAATTGTACCACTGCACCTCAGCCTGGGCAACAGAGCGGGACTCTGTCTCAAAAAAAGAAAAAGGAGAAAACCTTTGTGAAATTGGATCTGCAATGATTTCTTGAATATGACATCAAAAAAGCACAGGCAACAAAAGAAAAAATAGGTAAGTTGGACTACATAAAAATGAAAAACTTCCATTGTCAAAGGACACAGTCAACAGAGTGAAAAGGCAATCCATGGAATAGGAGAAAATATTTGCAAATTATATACCTGATAAGGGATTGATATCTAGAATATATAAATAACTCCTATAACTCAACAATAACAATTTTAAAATGAGCAAAGAACTTGAATAGACATTTTCCCAAGAAGAGAAACAAACAGGCACTAAGCATTGGAAAAGATGTTTAACATCTTTATCATCAAGGAAATGCAAACCAAAACCACAATAAGACACAACCTCACATCCACTAGGGTGGCGTTATCAAAAAAACAAAGTCAGTGTTGGGTTGCTGAGGATGTAACTTAAGTGGAACCCTGGTACACTACTGGTAGGAATGTAAAATGGTGTAGTTCCTATGGAAAATGGTATGGCTGTTCCTCAAAAATTTAGAATTATATGATCCAGCAACTCCACTTCTAGATATATGCCCAAAAGCAGTGAAAGCAGGGTCTCAAGTAATTTTTACAATTTTTTTCTTGGATACCAAAAATAAATTTTTAGAATACCTATAAACATAGGTATTACAAATTTGAGTCTGAGAACATTCTTGCTTCCTCTACTTTATGAGCTGATCCTTTAAAAATCTGTCTTTCTAGAGCAGTATGAAATACAACGTAGGAAGTAAAATGTATCTGATTTTTGTCAGTCTTCCCTGTTCTCTTTGTAGCTTCTTCATATATTTCTTTCATCAAGTATAATAAATGCTCCTATTAGAAAACCCTACACAATTCCAACTTACAATAAATTCCAAAAGATACCCTGAAGGAAGTTCTACATGTGAGCTATCTCAGATGTGTTCAATCTTTATTCTGACACCCCTCAATATTTTGCACAGTAATTTTGAAAAAAAAAGTTCCTTTCTTTAATCTTTAAGATTAACACATTCCTCCCCCCATTAGACTGATGCTTAGCAATAATTAATACCTTAGGATTAATTCTGATACCAAAATTTTAAGTTAGCTTCTCTCATTTCAGGAATACTTATTTAAAACTGTTGGGGTTCTCTGGCTGCTAATTTGGTTTCTTTTTGTAACTATAGTTTTGTTAGTCTTACCTTAAGAAAACTGTTCCAAAGAAATCACTAAATTGCTTAGTTGGAGAAACCAGTGATTCAGAAGCTATACTGAAACACCATTATGATCTCATGTCTGAACACTGGAATAAGGGCAAAATAATTCTTTATTCTTGTGGTTGTTCAGTAAAGTTTCCCTTCAAAATGGACCAGCTGGTTTCCTGTTGGCTTCAAATCTACAGGGAGTTCAAAACACTCCAAAAACATCATCTGAAAGTTTCCTTAAACTGGAATTTTACAGTTTTTCTTTTATCTAAAGTCAAAATTCTGGCTAGGTACAGTGGCTCACACCTATAACCCTAGCACTTTGGGAGGCCGAAGTGGGCAAATGGCTTGAGCTCAGGAGTTCGAGACCAGCCTGGCAACATGGCGAAACCCAGTTTCTACTAAAAATAGAAAAATTAGCTGGGCGTGGTGGCACATGCCTACAGTCCCAGCTACTTGTGAGACTAAGGCAAGAGGACTGCTTGAACCTGAGAGGTCGCGGCTGCAGTAAGCCAAGATGATGCCACTGCACTCCAGCCTGGGTGACAAAGTGAGACCCTGTCTCAAAAATAAAATTTAAGTCAAAGCTGTTCTATGAGAAAGTATTAAACTTCATTAAATTAGTTATAATCAAGAAGAAAAAGTACTTCAAAAGGTTGTATTTTCAAAATAAGAGCTTAATGTATAAGCAATATACTTATCTAACCTGCAGAGTGAATGCTACATGGGAATGGTCACTCGCAGAGTCCAAGAAAGCTGCTTCTCTCCCATTCCTCCAGGGCCTAGGGCTCATTTTAGAGTATCTCTAATGGCAATACCTTGCATGTACTTTTCAGGCATGTTAATTATGCAGAACTGAGAAAAATATTCCGATACTCTTTGAAAAAACAATTTAAAAACAGGGTGCAGCTGGGTGCGGTAGCTCATGCCTGTAATCCCAGCACTCTGGGAGGCCGAGGTGGGTGGATCACTTGAGGTCAGGAGTTCAAGACCAGCCTGGCAACATGGTGAAACTTTATCTCTACTAAAAATACAAAAATTAGCCAGGCACGGTGGCATATGCTTGTAATCCCAACTACTTGAGAGACTGAGGCAGGAGAATCACTTGAACTTGGGAGGTGGAGGTTGTACTAAGTGGAGATCACACAACTGCACTCCAGCCTGGGTGACAGAGCAAGACTCTGTCTCAAAAATAAATAAATAAAAATAGGTTGCAATAGTTTTTTTTTTCAACATTATTTTCTGTATCAATAGTGAGGTCAATCCCTAACTATGAAAGCACTCTGCAGCACTGCTTGTCTCAGGATCTGCCTGCTGACTTGTCTCCTCACTTCCCATTTCATAACTGTGAATGCAGAAGCAACCAATTCTGACTTAAAACTACTTGTGTGCCACCTTCAGGGCTAGCTGCTTTCATATCAGCCTGTTGGCCCCAAGCTCTAATAGGTCATCTTAGAAAATAATGACATCTTTAACAATTTAGGGTCTGAATTTTTCTTTACAGAAGTTATCCTTTTAAAGGAAAGAAATGAAAACAGAGGAATCTTGCATTATTTATAAATAATACTTATTGTTAAAAGGACCTAAATGAGTAGCGAATTCAGGTCCTGCTAGGCAAATAGCCTAGTATATGAAGCAAGTTTTCTATTAGATATAACTGAAAGCCTCCAATTTGCCAGCAATTCATTAACTTACTAATCACAGTACTCCTTGTGATCCTCTTATCAGATGTTTGCATTGTTCTGTTCTTTTTTTAAACAAAGTTTATTATATTATATTTTGAGATAAGGTCTGGCTTTATCACCCCAGGGTGGAGTGCAGTGGTGGGATCAAGGTTCACTGCAACATCTGCCTCCCAGGCTCAAGCAATCCTTCCACCTCAGCTTCCTGAGTAGCTGGGACTACAGGAATGCAACCGTACCTGGATAATTTTTTTTTTTTGGACAGATGCAGTTTTGCAATGTTGTCCAGGCTGGTCTCAAACTCCTAGAGCGATCCACCCTCCTCAGCCTCCCAACAGTGCACCAACAGTGCATCTGGCCTGTTATTTTTAGAGACAAGGTCTCCCTCTGTTGCCCAGGCTGGAGCACAGTGGTACAATCATAGCTCACTCCAACCTTGAACACCTGGGCTCAAGCAATCCTCCTGCCTTAGCCTCCTGAGTAGCTGAGACAACAGGTACATACTACTGAACTTGACTAATTTTTAAATTTTTTGTAGAGAGGGGGGTCTTATTATGTTGCCCAGGCTTGTCTTGAACTCCTGAACTCAAATGGTTCTTCTGCTTCTGTCTCTCAAAGTGCTGGGATTACACACATGAGCCACTGTGCCTGGCCCTGTTCTATACTTTATACTCCTGCTGGCACCTGCTTCTAAATGCCCCCTCCTCTGGCCCTTTTCTTTTTCTTAATGTTTGCCTTTAAAATCCCCCAGGTTTTACTTTCTATCTCAGATTCCTTCTCTGCCTAACAATCCACCACCTTTGCAACATAGTTTGCCATGCCTGGATCAACATACAACATAGAAACTAATGGCCAGGGGTAAACGGATTGAGATACATGTTTGCTGATGAAGTTTTACAGAAGTTCCTATGGTGAACTAGAAATCATTTTGTCATATTCTAGGTAACGTAGTGTTCAGAAGTGAAATAGAATTTAAGTACTAACACTCGTAATAAACACTGGAAGAAAATCCAAGAAATAAAAGTAGAATAGCTTTTTTTAGTTTTTTGAGAGGTCTCACTCTGTCACTCAAGCTAGAATGTAGTGGTATAATCAGGGCTCACTGTAGGCTTGACCTCCAAGGGCTCAAATGATCCTCCCACCTTGGTCTCCCAAGCAGCTGGGAACATAGACAAGTGCCACCATGCCCAGCTAATTTTTTTTGTAGAGACCAGGTTTCTCTATATTGCCCAGGGTGGTCTCAAACTCCTGGGCTCAAGCAATCTGCCTGCCTCAGCCTCCCAAAATGCTGGCATTACTGTGCCTGGCTGAGAATAGTTTTTAAAGAAACAATGTATCACTAATGTTATTGATGGCACAAAAAGATGATATTGGAGTAAAAAACGTGGACATAAATTTTAATCAGAAAGTGAATGAGAAGAGCTGGACCCTCAATATGATGAAGTTATAAGAACACTTTAAGCCATTTATTTTATATATATTACATGTGTACAAAAGAGGCTGACATTAATCTATGTCCATATCTAAAAGAGTTGTCACAGTCATAGTTTAATTGACAGTTTTTCTTGGTGCATCTTAGATCAGATAAAACACAGAATTTTACCTGGCTATGGTAAAAAAAAAAGTGAAACACTCTTGACTTTTCTGAGGAAGATATAAAATTAATCTGAAACAAATTACTTCAAAATGTATAATGTATGCCTTTATGACTCTATAAATACATCTGAGTTTTGAAGACTATTGTTAAACATCTATATTAAGTAAGAATCAACTGCTCTAACAGCTAGTTAAAAGTGCAGGCTTGAATCTGGTGATTTGGTTCAAACTATGGCTATCATCATTTAATAGTTATGGGCCTTGAGCAAGTTACCTACCCTCACTAGGTGTTAGATGTTTCTCATCTATAAAATTAGGGTTAATAACAACTATCTTCACAGAATGGGCTGAGTGTGGTGGCTCACGACTGTAATCCCAGTACTTTGGGAGGCCAAGGCAGGCGGATCACCTGAGGTTAGGAGTTCAAGACCAGCCTGACCAACATGGAGAAACCCTGTCTCTACTTTTTTTACCTACATTTTTTTTTATTATTGTTTCTCACAGACAAGAAGAAACCCCATCTCTACTAAAAATACAAAAGTAGTCAGGCATGATGGTGCATGCCTGTAATCCCAGCTACTCACGAGGCTGAGGCAGGAGAATCTCAAAAACAAAAACAAAAAAACTAGGGTGATTTTGAGAAGTAAATAGCCTATGTAAATGTATTCTTGAAGACAAAAAATAGACACTCAAATGGTGGTATCTTCCATATATGCAGTCAATAAAGCCTCAAAGAATCTTCTGTAAGCTACTAAAAAGCCAAAAAGATTTAACATTAAATATTTTAAAGCAGCTCCTTTCGATTAGTGATGTAAAGAACTGAAATACATATAATTTAAATCAAACCCACTCAATGATTTATATTGTATGCACTCAATGATTTACATTGTCATTCTTAGTTACTACAGATGTATTATTTATAACAAGTTTAAACCTTTCATGTAACCTTAGAATAAATTTAGCAAGTTAATGAAGCAGTGAGAAAGTAAGTAAACAGAAATGATTCTAAGAAGTGGTATGGTTAATTTCTGATTTTGAGAGGAGAGAAGGGAATCTATGTTATGTATACTCCATAAAAACATTCTGTACTTCAGTGTATAGTTTCCCATGTGAGAGAGTACACCAAAAGTCTAGCTCTACTTCCATTTTTATTCACTACAATGAGGAGTCCCATAGGGACCCTGAGAAATGTCGTGGTTCATATAACTCTGCTTCTAGCAGTAAGAGCAACATTTCTATGTGCTGATGAGCAGCTCCTATTGGAGATAGCTCCACACTGTAACATGTGCTAATATCTGCACACTGCTTGCCTGGCACAGTGCCTCCTGTGATCTTTGCCACATACCCTAATATAGCTGTGGCTAAGGAATGAAAACACAAGGGTGAGGAGCCACAGGAGGTCCAGCCTCACTTCCACTTTGTATCCTCACTGTTGGTCCCTACCCATGATACTCTTAAGACATCCCCTTAAGAAAAGCCTCTTAAGAAATTCCCTTTGAAAATTTTAAGCAGCTTATCCTCTTTTAGGAAGGAGATGTGGATACTAACTTCTTGCTCCGGGATATTTGTGAAAGGTTCAAAGTGCCTTACACGTGTTTTAAATACTTTAACGTAAATCATAGTTGACGTGTATCAGTGAATTTGGAGGGGTTGAGAGCCAGATCTAAGGGAAAAGAATAAAAAGCTATTTGGTGGATCTATTGCTAGTTCCTAAGTGAGAAGAAAAACGAATTGACCCAAGGTGATATTTTGAATTCTGTATCTACTAGATTAATAAAAGTCAGTATTTTTGTTGATTTCTGTTTTTAAAAAACTGACCATTGATTAAAAGCTTTGGAAATTTATTCAGGAAATGACGTTAGGCCATCCTACAGGGGAGATGTCTTCAGGAAACCAGTCTTACATACTAAATAAAAAATCGTGTTTCTTTCAACCCTTATGAATATACATCTATCTCTTACCAAGAGTGAGATCAATTAATTTCAAGCCCATTCTCTTATTTACAGGGTAATAGCATTATAATCATTATAACCTATTCAATATAGAAATGAATGTTTTTATCAGGCCTTCTATAATTTGATTTAACTTTGGAGACAAAAATGCCACTATTTCCTTGCATAGTAGGTCATTTAAGCAAAATTCACCCTAAAAATTGTTTAGCACAATATGTAGGGTTGTTGGGAAACAACATAATAATTAAAACAGAAAAAAATCTCTCTAGGTACTGGCAGAATTGAAAAAATGCTTATTAACAGATTTTACCAAAGCTACAATTGTGTGAGAAGATACAGATAATTTTACAGTAAAATCTGTTCCAAATTTGTCATAAATTTTCATCTTTTTGAAACCAGTAGTAATCAATAATTTCACTGGCCATGATTTGAATCAGAAAATCTTTGTGTTTAGTTTAAATTTGTTTTTGAAGAGGAGGCCAGAATCAAATGATGTAACATCAAAGTATTTAAATGTTTGTTAATAGCATGTTAGCTGTGGCAGAATCATCCCTATCTACTTCGTTTATTTAACGTACATATAAGCTATGCAAATAATATGCAAAGGTAAGGGCTCTGATAAAAAGTATTAAGCAAATGATCTAAGCAAAGGGAGATGATAATAAGTGAACAAAGCCCAGAATAAATAATAGCTTAGTCTACTACTGACTGCTCAGCTATTATCAATATTTGGTTTTCCTTCTAAAGCCTTTCTGATCAGACTTGATGGAAGCAAAAGTCTTGTATCTCCAAGACCCAAATTCACTGGCCAATGTGATGAAGTCTGGCTGTATTCTAACTCCAGATTAGTTCAGCAAGAGTCACCATTTTAGCTACAGAAAGACGACACAACAGAAATCCCTTTCAGCAGGATATTTGCTGTGTTGTTTTTTTTTTCTAGTAAAGTAACAGTCTTAAGCATATTCATCACAAAAACTCAGCTTCCCTTCATCTAACACTCTATTTTGTAATCTGTGCCTTTGAAAGAATTTTTCTTCGTAAGATATTGTGATGTATGATATCAGGACCAGAGACTTGGGCTTCCTTTACCTAAGTATGAATTAACTAACAAAGGCTATTCAATTAAAATGCTGTAATGGATAGGGGCTTTGTCTTCCATACCACAGCAATATTCAGACTCCCACTGTTAGGTTTTTCAAACTGAGCTGTAATGTCTTTTTTCACATGTGCTATTCCTCTGCTCCGTTACCTCAGGGGTTACGACTGGCTATATGCAGTTATATATAAGGGTGTTGAGAATGCCACACAGAGATCATTGAAAAATAGGTGACTACTTTTAAAATACTTTAGAATATGGATTAATAAGAACTAGTGATAACTGGATTATGCTAACCAAAAGGAAAAGTTGGGATGAAATTATTTACAAGTCTGCTAAAGTATAGATTAAACAGATTTAAGTTATTGTTCCAAGGGTCTTAAACATCACAGCAAAATTTGCAAAACATATTTCAAGATGCGGAATAATTACAAATATGAATGGACAGATAAAGCAGGAAGGATCTTTACATTTCTGTTTGAGGATATGGAAATAACAGACATCTATCATTAATACTCGAAAGACTTTACATTGTAGAGATGGACGACTGGATGCTCTGTCTATATTTATATGAAAAGTAAATAATTTTATAACATTTTATAAACATGGCTATCTGTGGAACTATTTCAGGCCTTACTATTAATATTTGCTAGAATGCTTTCTATGGATGAATGCAGATTCTACTAAAACTAAGCTCTAAGTACTAAAATGTGCTTCTATAGGTTTACTTCCCAAATGACTACATATCCCAAGCTTGAGAGGGGCTTTTATCATATACATTATGGTCATGCATATTAGTGAACTGCTTATGTAAAAGTTTTATTTTATGAGCTTGTGATGTTATATTTTTCCTTATCTTTCAGCCAGTTAAATTATATCTCCATGACTATCACTTATTTATAAAAAACAAACTAAAGTCTTAGGAGACATTGTATATAGATATGGAATCATATCTGCCATGCTGAGTATTCTTCAAGAATTAAAATGACTTGTGGCAACAAACTTCATATGCAAGCTAAAAAGTGTTGATCTTTTCAAAGTAAATCACTCTTTCAAATGCATTTTTGTAAAAGTGAATAAATTCAAGAAGAAACAAACATTTATTTTAAATTCCATTTACTAATACTGCTTAACATGATATTCACAGAAGATCTGAACAAACAGTACTAAATTACACTCTGAATTTTAACACAGAATATCTCTGCCTTAAATTTTTTAGCAATGAGAACCATATGACAAATATCTACATAATTTAGGCATTGATACATCTTAACTCATGGGTTTCATCTGGAGAAGATGTAAAATGATTAAGGAAGTGTTCATTTGTTATCTGCATTACAATTTGCATTTCTAATTTATTTAGATATGTGATGCTAGTATTGTGATGGTCATGTACAACTAATTGGCTATCAGTTTGTGTAATTTCTGGACTTAAGCAATCAATGTATTAAATGTAATAAATCAACATCTATTGTCTTTTATGTATCTAATATTTTAGAGGATACAGATGCTATAGTCTAGTAAACTAGAAATATCTTTATTTTTATTTCTTTACACTCAGAGTTAAATAGTGAAAATTTTCTCATTTCTTTCATCCCAGTCTTTCTCTATGAATTCTTTCTAGTTGTCACTATACAACCTCAGATGAGGGCATTAAAACACCTAATTGTCTCAAAGGCCAAAGTAGACACACCTCCCTCTGCTGGAGTGCTTTTCCCCACTTTACAGGCCAACTTCTATCCACTAGAAGGATGAGTTATGTGTGATTCCACAAGCAGCCTACTTTCATGATCCAGCCATACCACCGCCTGCCCTCTTCCCTCACTTTGATCTCTTCTTTCATGGTACTTTTCACAACAGTAATTATATACTATGAAATTATTTCTCTTATTCCCTCACTGAAGTTTAAACACCATAAGAACAGGGACTGTTTATTTTTTCATTAATGTTTGTCTGGCACTCGAGTATTTGTTGAAACTGTGTAAAGGAAGTATAACATCAGAGAATGTTGAAGTAATTATAGAGAGAGCTTGGGGACTCTTTGAGTTTCCAGAGCACCCCATGGATCACCACCCTCTCCATCACCCTTACTGTTTATATATTCTGCTGTCTCATGAAGCTCCTTGAGGGCAATCTTATTCATCTTTGACCTGGCACAAAGACATGCTCCATACTAATTTTCAACTAAGTATTATTAAAATGGATCTATGCATGGATAACTGCCAAAGAGCTGCTCATGCTCAGTCTGGTCACTAACTGCTTGTGTGTGTGCTTATGGTGATTTTATATACATAACTTGCTAGTTAAATGATTTCCAAATCATGTTGATTATATACACACGCCTATAAAAGACTCCACAAAGATAACTGTTCTTTCCAGGTACTCCTAGACTCTTGATATGTTTCAGTCACTGGTTTACAATAGAACTACTTTTGAGCTCTTTATTTTCAAATAGAATTTAGAACCTAGTTTTGAACCATTAGAACACTATTTTGCAGAATACCTTTGAAGCTATGTTACAAGTTCCAATTTCAAGAAATGGCTTTTGTTACAAAGTCCCCCCGAGATGCTCTAAGGTTGCTATACCTTTATATGCAAATCTGATAACTTGTAGGACAAGTGTTCCAAATGTTTGGTTATGCTATGCTGATTTCAGAAACATAAAGCTTAACTCTCAGCAGAACTGAAACCTTTAATCAGCTACTTGGTAAACATGCAGACTGGTTTCTTAACTAAAAAGAGCAAATAAAGCATATAAGGAAAATTTACTATGGCCTATAATAATGTAAAATATCCAAATCTAAGATTCTCTAATATTTTTGCTTTGTAAATATAAACTACCCATTACATAATCCAAGAATACTATGAGCACACACACACACACACACACACACACACACACACAGAGAACCCTGTTAAGATTTTTTTTTTTTTTTCTTTTGAGAAGGAGCCTCGCTCTTGTTGTCCAGGCTGGAGTGCAGCGGCACGACCTCCACCTCCCGGGTTCAAGTAATTCTCCTGCCTCAGCCTCTCAAGTAGCTAGGATTATAGGCACCTGCCACTACATCTGGCTAATTTTTTTTGTATTTCTTTAGTAGAGGCAGGGTTTCTTCATATTGGCCGCACTGGTCTTGAACTTCTGACCTCAGGCGATCTGCCTGCCTCAGCCTCCCAAAGTGCTAGAATTACAGGCATGAGTCACTGCACCTAGCCGATATTTTTCAATGTAAATAAAAAATCAATGTACACCAGGCATGGTGGCTCACACATCTAATCCCAGCACATTGGAAGGCTGAGGTGGGTGGATCATTTGAGGTCAGGAGTTTAAGACCAGCCTGACCAACATGGTGAAATCTTATCTCTACTAAACAAACAAAAATTAGCTAGGCATGGTGGCGTGCACCTGTAATCCCAGCTACTCAGGAGGCTGAGGTGGGAGAATTGCTTGAACCCGGGAGACGGAGGCTGTAGTGAGCTAAGATCACACCACTGCACTCCAGCCTGGGTGACAGAGGGAGGCTCCAACTAAAAAAAACATAAATAGATAAAAATAAAGTCAACATGACCATGCTGACTTTAATTGAAATGCACAGTATTTTCTTAATCAAGTTAAATGCCTACAGACTCAATACTAATTGAATTTCAAGAACACATTTTAAAGATTCATAACTTATTTTTGCATCACATAGTAAATCAATATTGTTAATGATCATCTTCTTGATATTTGGTTTCCATATGGTGACTTAAAATTTCTTCAAGACAGGTTAAGGAAAGACTGAAGTAGAGAAGCAAGGGATTAGAGTCAAGTTCTAATTCTGGTACCTATCTATACATTTTAGAAAAATTCCCTAACCATATGCTTTGGATTTTGCATGCTGAAAAAGTAGAAATCATATCCATTCTACTTCCCATAAGACAATTGTAAAAAAATAAAATAAAATGAGATAAAACTATACAAAATAAAAATTATGAAAACATAGGATTAAACAGAAAACCAAGTAGGCCCTTTAATGAATAGACTTGTATACACTATGCCATCTAATTTTAGTATAAAGAATAGTGCTCACTACCTAGCACTCAGTTTTATACTGCTATTCCTGAATAAATGGACGATCTCTCTCTCTTTTTTTTTTAAAGGCTAGTCAAGTAAAGCAGTGGGAGGGGAGACAAGATGATCTCTTAACGACGAAACATGAAGAACAACAAAGATGACTGTTTTCTCAGTTGTTATCTCTAACTTCAGGGAATTAAAAACAAATGATGATAGTCTTCCCTGGCCCTTTTGGGTATAATGCTTTTTTTTAAAGTTAGTCTAGAACTTGTATTAAGGACCGTAAGGTATGACTCACAGGTGAGATATCAAACACTACTCCTTGGAGCACTAAATATCTATAGTATTTCCAAGTATAGCAGTATATCAGTTATTAAATGCTTACATCTTGCTTTCCCAAAAATGGCATAATTGACTTCACTATTTTCCATTGGTTGATATCATGTTTCAAAGAGAGCCACTAGACAGCACAAGTTGCTTTTTGGTTTCTTTTTGCTGGTTATGATTTAATACTACTAAAATCCATTCCCAAATATAGAAGATTTAATTCAATCTATAAGCTTAGTTATTAATCTAGTTTGAATCTATAAGCCTAGTTATTACACAGCATTGTAGTTCAGAAATTTATCCCATTATAATAATCCATTCCAGGATATTATGAAGTTTTGCTGTCTCTTGTGCTAGTGCTCTAATTTTACATTATTGTTGAAAAGTAGTAACTGATGGATCACACATTTTTAATCCATGGTGCCATCTGGAAGGAATTTCAGTAATTTTAATTATGCATGTGCATAATGTAAAAGCATAGGACACTACTTTTTTCCCTAATGTTCTATTTAAAGACAGAAATGGCTAATCTGCCTTATGTAATGAGTTGTTTTATATAGCACAGTAACATTACCAGTGTTTTAATGATTATAAAGGCAGTATTAAATCTCAGTATTAAATACTTATGGAAGGCCATAAGAGGATATTTTATTCATTTCCTAGACTAAAGGCAGGATCACTTTAAGATAATCAAGATAAGGAGATTCAGAAATCATTACCCACCTGACCATCCCTTTTACTTAATATATGAGGAAGCTGTAGCTCAAAGAGATAAAGTCTTTTGTCTAAGACTGTGAATACGACTGGTGGCACAGCTAGAAGAACTCAAGTACAATCCTTTTATTTTTGAGAGACAGAGAGGATAGTAGGAACATGTCATATTTTTAGAGACAAACAAAATAATGACAGACCATTGTATTATTCATATTTTCTCCCAGAAAATTATTTTTTCTTGAATTTTATCAGGTTCAGAATGCACTCTATAAACTGTTCCCATAATAAAATGGGTACTGATACTCATAAGTTTTAAATACCAGAAAAGCAATACTGTTAAGCTAATGGCTAACACTGTTCTATTTCTTCCTTATTTCTAAAGTATGTTTTCACCAACTTCAATATTTGCTTTCCATAATAGAAGAGCACACATGTTGTATTAATATCATATTTTGGGAAGGAAGTACCTTTTCTCTAAATATTTTAATTAAAAAAAACTTATTGGTGTTAGATTCCGGAAGAGGTATAATTAAATCTCAACTAAATAAAGGGGGAAACCAGACATTTTTACTTTAGCTTTTCTTTAATTGTATAAAAGCTCTTGGTTAAAAAAAAATATGCGACATTTCATGCAAATTAGTCTTTATACAAGGATACTCATTGATAAATCAAGTACAACTGTATTATCTTCCATTTAAAAATGTTACCTAATATCTTCATAATTATAGGAAAGCATTTGTAAACTATAAAATAAACAAAATCTTATGATTATAGGAACTACCCACAAAGAGACAGGCAAGAGTTATTATTTCTGAACTTTTCTTAGGAACATTTAAAATTTGCCTCACAACATCCCTGTGAGGTAGGGAGGTAAGTGTTCTCATATGACAACAAACCAAATTGATCAAAATATTAGTATCTGGTTACATGCAGAAAACTGGCTATATTTTTATATCTTAAAAAGAAATAGCATCTATGAGTCAGTTCTACAAAGAAGTCCAGGAAGATTAGGTTGCTTATTTTTCACTGTATTTATCAGGAATAACAGCTATTTTGATTTTCAACTCACAGAAATCTTTCTCTATTGAAGGCTTTTAAATCCTCTAAAAAATCAGCAGAGCAAGTATAATGGTATTTTGCCAAAGAAACAAAATGCAGGATGCCATGTCAAGTCATTCTCTTCTTCCTCTACATGGAGATCACTCAAATGCAATCTAGGCATACACAGGAATCCAAGCAGTTAAGTGTCTTCTTTAAAGATACTACTTCTTTTTTCTCTTCAAAGGTAAAGCTGTGTTGATTGTGTCTTTTAAAATTTTCATGTTTCTTCCATATTAGTTTATTTCAGGGACTATTTGCGTCTTTTCAATTAGGATAAACTGTAGATCCTCTTCTGTGAGAAATGGTGACTCCACTAAGTTCCAAAACTAAAGGTGATTAGAGATGTCATCCGCCAAGGCAAAGTGGCTGTCTCCGAAGTAGGAAAAAAAAAATCTAACTTGGAGAACTTATCTTTTCTGACTTTCAAAAATATATCCAGTAGATATAAGGATGTAAGAGAGTAGAGTCCAGCTTTTTCATAAAAAGACAAATGCTCAAGCAGAAAAATTTTAAAAAGTGGTAACGGGGAAAGGGAAGGGAAACCATTTAGGTGTGTGATGCTTTTCTTTTTTCTTGTTTTTTTTTTTTTTGAGACAGAGTTTCGCTCATGTTACCCAGGCTGGAGTGCAATGGTGCGATCTCGGCTCACTGCAACCTCCGCCTCCTGGGTTCAGGCAATTCCCCTGCCTCAGCCTCCCGAGTAGCTGGGATTACAGGCACGCGCCACTATGCCCAGCTAATTTTTTGTATTTTTAGTAGAGACAGGGTTTCACCATGTTGACCAGGATGGTCTCGATCTCTTGACCTTGTGATCCACCCGCCTCGGCCTCCCAAAGTGCTGGGATTACAGGCGTGAGCCACCGCACCCGGCCTATGCTTTTTCTTTTTCTTTATTACTTACTACTCAAGATAATTCACTCTGCAAAAATATCCAGATGTGAATAAATACCTAGTATTAGTTCAGGGCTGAACATCTAGTAGATAATTTGGGTTGCGAGACTTCAAAGTTAAAGTACAGTTATAGATCAGCTTCCGTCCTTGCTATGGAACCTAAGACTTTCTGACCAATACGTAAAATGGCAGGGTAGTTTATCTGTTCCAAAAAGCTGAAAAGATGTAACTACAAATAATAGCAGTGTTCTTGGATTCAAGTAACACCCATGGCATGGTTCTTCATGTAACTTAACAAATTACAAGTATCCATTCTCTGTAACTCTAGAGAAAAAAAAATCTATTATTTTGTAGAGCCAAAGAGGCCTTAGGTGGTCTCTTTAATAGTAAGTTAGATTGTGAGTAAAGCATACCCTAAAATGATCCAATTACAAAAAACAGTTAAGCCCTAGGATCAAATATGCTTTCTGAAGACACTTTTGCTGATATGAAGTTCCAACAGCCTCATGTTACAGACACCAATGTGGCTATGAAGGGTACCTTTCTCTATTAACTATGTCTCATTAAGTGTCATGGAGAACCTTTATTATTTAAAGTTTAAAAAAAACAAAAACCACTTTTTTTTAAAAAAAAGGCAAATGAGACTAGAAAGATTTGGATTTATTATTAAAGGGATACAAAATAGCAAATGCTGGTAAGGATAGGAAGAGGGAAGTTCACAGCCTGTTACGGGGAAGTTATATTAGTAGAGCCACTATGAAAAACAGTGTGGATGTTCCTCAAAAGACAAAAAATAGAATGACCATATAATCCAGCAATCCCATTGCTGGGTACATATCTAAAAGAAAGGAAATCAGTACATCAAAAAGGGTATCTACACTCCCATGTTTACTGTAGCACTATTCATAATAGTCAAGATATCAAATCAACCTAAGTGTCCATCAATGAATGGATATCCAACAATAGTACCACATTGTATATATGTGGTATATGTGTTATATATGCACAATGGAGTACTATTCTGCCATAAAAAAGAATGAGATCCTGTCATTTACAACAACAGGAATGGACCTAGAGGACATTATGTTAAATGAAATAAGCCAGACATAGAAAGACAAATATTGCATATTTTCATTCATATGTGGAAGCTAAAAAACAATTTATTTCATGGAGGTAGAGAATAGAATGGTTACCAGAAGCTGGGAAGGGTAGTGGGGAATGGGAGATAAAAGGGAGTTGGTTAATGGAAACAAAAATACAGTTAGATAGAAGAAATAAGATCTAGAGTTTGGTAGTGGACAGTAGAGCAACTACAGTTAACAGTAATTTATTATATATTTCAAAATGACTAGAGTAGATGTGGAATGTTCCTAGCCAAAAAAAAAAGATAAATGTTTGAGGTAATAGATATTCAACTAACCAGATTTGATCATAATACACTGTATGTATCAAAATATCACACATACCCCAATAAATATGTACAACTATAATGTATCCATAAAAATAAAAAAAATTTTAGAATTATTTAGTGACTTAGTTCTGTACCTTGTACATACAGCAACCTTTAAACTGTCCTTTGACATGATTATGGCATTGCTATACTGCTTGAAGGTTAACATACAAGTATGCTGAATACTCAAAATGACATGTATCCAGAAAAACAAACCTTCTACATTAAAAACTAGGTAGAACACTGTCTATGTAAAACAAGTATTGACCATATAACTGGTCCTTTAAAATAATCATCAGCCAACATTTATATAATACAATAAGGAAAAACATAAGCTAAATCTTTTTCTAGAATAATAATTACACCAGAAATCAGAGTTATTTGAAATGAATAATTTTTAGGATGTGTATTTTTATTCATATTTAATAAGAACATACTTTATATTCATTGGAACAATGCTGTAATTTATCCAGGTTTTTGTGTTTGTTTTTTTTTTTTGGAGGCAGAGTCTTGCTCTGTTGCCCAGGCTGGAGTGCATGGCAGGATTTTAGCTCACCACAACCTTCGCCCCCTGGGTTCAAGTGATTCTCATGCCTCAACCACTGAGTAGCTGGGATTACGGGTGTGTACCACCATGCTCAGATCATTTTTGTATTTCTGGTAGAGATGGGGTTTCACCATGTTGGCCAGGCTAGCCTCAAATTCCTGGTTTCAAGTGATCTGCCTGCCTTGGCCTCCCAAACAGCTGGGATTACAGGCGTGAGCCACCAGGCCTGGCATTATCCACTATATTTTTAAAGGAATGTTTACAATCTCCTTCTTTTTTTAAGAAACATTGTAAACATTATTTGTATTATTTTCTTTCAATTAAAAAAATATTGAAGGAAAAAATACCAACTAAACTTCTTTAAAAGTCAAACAGCAAATGTACCCCTATTCCCACTCTCTATAAGAGCTACTTCACATACTTTGGAGAGATAAAAAGCCAGAAGACAGGAAGATTTCATATTTTTACGTAGGAAAACTGATACTCAGTGAGGAGCTCTTAAAAATAGCGACGTTTTAGTAAGAATTCTTCCTCCTTAACCCAGTTTTTTTTTTCCTTTAAAATAACCCATCAATTATCTTTTAAGAGATAAACATAGGAAAGCATATTGCTCTATTTGTCAGTGAATAAATTCCTAAAGCCACCAAGTTGTGAAGGTATAGGGGAAATTAATCAATAGGAATAGATATTAATAGAAAAAAAATCACTAAAAAACTAGAAATATAGGGGAACTTTCTCACCCTGATAAAGAACATCCATCAAAAATATATAGCTAACATCATACTTAATGGTTAAAAAAAAAAAAAAAAAAAAACTCAATGCTTTCCTTCTATCAGGAACAAGATTAAGATGTCTACTCTATTCAACATTGTACTACAGGTTCTAGCTAGAGCAATGAGTTTAAAAAAAAAAATTAAAAGGAAAGAAAAAGAAAGAAAAGGAAAAATATCCTGATAGGAAAGGAGGAAGTAAACTATCTTTATTTACAGATGACATAATTTTATATATAGAAAATCTAAGGAACCCACTAAAAAAATGATTAAGACTAGTAAATGAGTTCAGTAAGTTTGTGGGATACAAGATCACTATACAAAAATCAATTGTCTTTCTATATATTAACAATGAACAATTCAAAAGTAAAATTAAGAAAACAATTTCACTTATAATAGCACCAGAAAGAATAAAATCAGAATAAATTTAACAAAAAAAGAAAATTTATACTCTGAAAACTAAACAACATGGTTGAAATTAATTAAAGAAACTCCAAATAAATGGAAAAACAGCCCATGTTCATGAATCACAAAAGTTAGCATTAAGAGGAACATTTTGGCCATGAGCTTCAAACTGATCTTCATATTCAATACAATCCTTATCACAATCCCAAGTGGTCTCACTGAAGAAATACACAAGGAAATTCATACGTAATTTCTAGGCACTAAAATTCATATGAAAATTCTAGGTACTGAGAAGAGTCAAAACAATTTTTAAATAATACAGAAAGGATCATACTTCTCAATTTCAAACTTTACTACAAAGATACATTAACTAAGACAGTGTAGGCTGGGCACGGTGGCTCACACCTGTAATCCCAGCACTTTGGGAAGCTGAGAGGATCACTTGAGGTCAGGAGTTTCAGTATAGCCTGGCCATCATGGCAAAACTCCATCTCTACCATAAATACAAAAATTAGTCAGGCATGTTGGTGCATGCCTATAATCCCAGCTACTCGGGAGGCTGAGACATGAGAATCACTTTGAGGCATGAAAATCACTTGAACCTGGGAGGCAGAGGTTGCAGTGAGCCAAGATGGCCCCACTGCACTCCAGGTTGGGTGCTAAAGCAGGACTGCCTCAAAAAAAAAAAAAAAGACAGTGTATACTGGCATAAATAAACATCGAGATCAATGAGACACAATTAACGGTCCAGAAATAAACCCTCATATTTACTGTCAGCTGATTTTTGACAAGGGTGCCAAGACAGTTCAGTGGATAAAAAGCAGTTTTGTCAACAAATGATGCCGGAACAACTGGATAGATGTGGGCCTCTATCTCATATCACATGTAAAAATCAATGGACCAAAGACCTAAATCTAAGAGCCAAAACTATAAAACTCTCAGAAGACAACATATGTGTCAATCACGGTAGCCTTAGATTAGGCAGCAATTTCTTAGATATGATACCAAAAGTTAAGCAAGAAAAGTATGAACTGGACTTATTTAATATTTGTTTGCAAAGCACCAAAAAAAAAAAAAGTACTGAAAAGACAACTGATATTTAAAAATCAATTCTCTGGGAGGGGGCTAATAACTAGAATTATAAAGAACTACAACTCAACAACAAAGAGACAAACAATCTAATTAAAAATAAGGAAAGGATCCGAACAGCCATTTTCCCAAAGAATATATACAAGTCACTAATAAAGCACATGGGAAGATGCTCAGTATCATTAGCCATCAAGGAAATACAAATCAAAACTACAGTGAGATACCATTTCACACTTAAACCAGGATGGCTATAATAAAAAAGACAGACAATAACAAATGTTGATGACATGGAAAAATCAGAACCCTTACATACATGCTGGTGGGAATGCAAAATGGCACAGCCGCTTTGCAGTTTCTCCAAAGGCTAAACATAGAATTACCATATAACCCAGTTATTCTACTCCTAGGTATATACTCAAGAGAATTAAAAACATTATGTCTGCACTAAAACTCATACAGAAATGTTTATAACAGCATTATTCATGATATTGAAACTTTCAAAAAGTGTAAACAACCAAAATGTCTATCAACTGACAGATGGATAAATAAAACATGGTATATCCATAGAACAAGAATATCAGACAAGAAAAGGAAATGAAATACTGATACATTCTACAATATGGATCAACCTTAAAAACACGGCTGGGCACAGTAGCTCACACCTGTAATCCCAGCACTTTGGGAGGCTGAGGCAGGTGGATCACCTGAGGTCAGAAGTTCGAGACCAGGCTGATCAATATGAAGAAACTCTATCTCTACTAAAAATACAAAATTAGCCAGGCATAGTGATGTGTGCCTATAGTCCCAGCTACTCGGGAGGCTGATGCAGAAGAATCGCTTGAACCTGGGCGGTAGAAGTTGAAAAAAACACATGCTGGCTGGGCGTGGTGGCTCACACCTGTAATCCCAGCACTTTGGGAGGCCAAGGCAAGCACATCTCCTGAGGTCAGGAGTTTGAAACAAGCCTGGCTAATATGATGAAACCCCGTCTCTACTAAAAATATAAAAATTAGCCAGACATAGTGGCATGCGCCTGTAATCCCAGCTACTTGGGAGGCTGAAGCAGAATTGCTTGAACCTGGAAGGCGGAGGTTGTAGTGAGCCGAGATCGTACCACTGCACTCCAGCCTGGGTGATAGTGCAAGACTCCATGTCAAAAACAAACAAACAAACAAAAAAACACATGCTAAGTGAAAGAAGCCAGTCACAAAAGACCATGTATTATGATTCCATTTATATGGAATGTTCAGAAGAGGCAAATCTATAGGGACAGAAAGTTGATTAGCGGTTGCCTAGGGTAGGTGGAGGGACAGTGTGGGTGTATAGGGAGAATGACGACTAATGAGTACAGGGCTTTTTGGGGTGGGGAGTAATGAAAATGTTCTAAAATTCACTGTTGTGCTGGTTACACATCTCTGAATATACTAAAAACCACTGAATTGTATACTTTAGATAGGTAAGTTATTTAGTATGTGGGTTATATCTCAATAAAGCTGAGATATAATAAAACAGAGTCCTAAAAGTTAACAATTTGGTCAACAGTGAATATATGGCCAAGCTAAACTCTAAATGGAAAATGGCAAACTGAGAGAAAACAAAAGTACAATGTACACTTATTTAAACTGTTTAGTCATATCTACACTTCACACATTCTACAAGGAAGGCAGTCCCTGACGAATGACCACTTTCAGTATCAGTGATTGTGAGCTTATTTCCATATGAACTGTGAGTCTTACCTATTATCCACATGAAGCAAGAGCTGTGTCCAATCTTTACAGGGATTCCTTTAGAAGGTTTAGACTAGAAACTAGATGGGTTACCTAGTCTCCAACCTCATCTGGCTTCATTTTAAAAAGCTTTAATATGTTTAGGTGAATACTGCACCCTGCATTTTACTGAAGACCTCATCACTCCTTACTGTCACATATATCACATATGTCACATATTTTGTGGCTTGCCTGGCCTCTGCCTAGGTTTACACCTTGATCTTGGCCCTAACCATGTTGGTAAGAGGAAAGACGGCCAAATTCAAAGGAAAAGAAAAATTATTCCCTATGTCCTAGAGCAAAACTGTCCATGTCACCTACCTCCCTTTCAATAAAATCCCCACTATAGCATGCTAAGAACAGAAATGGAGGGGAAAAAGGAATTTTTTAAAGCCCTCCATAAAAAGGAGATCATAATTAATCTAGGATCAATCTGTTCCATGGTAAATGACCAAACCTGTAATTCCAGCTAGTCTTGAAAAGAGAAACTGCCAATCACTAGGAATGGGTTGAACATTCTTTCCCATTAATTGTTACAGTAAGGCAGAGGTGGAGAAAAGGAAGAGTCAAATCGCCATTGGAGGTGGGTTAATAATGTCTTCATCTCACATGAAGAATCATTTTTTTCTTGTGAATAATCTGTATCAAGTGATAATGTCTGACAAAACAATTTAGCAAATTTTAACATTTTCCTCAAAATCTTTAGAGAATAAAGGTTAGTTTTTGAAAAAAAAATCAAGATAGGAAAATGTAAATATATCTGTACAGAAAGCTAATGAACACTCTAGGTCACTAAATTACATTTCTTAAATCATCTTATTTTAAAATATATAAATTGCTTCTAGGCTCAGCACGGTGGCTCACGCCTGTAATCCCAGAACTTTGGGAGGTCGAGGCGGGCAGATCATGAGGTCAAGAGTTTGAGACCAGCCTGGCCAACATGGAGAAACCCCATCTCTACTAAAAATACAAAATTAGCCAGGGATGGTGGTGCATGCCTGTAAAACCAGCTTCTTGAGAGGCTGAGGCAGGAGAATCACTGGAACTGGGAGACAGAGGTTGCGGTGAGCCGAGATCGTGCCACTGCACTCCAGTGTGGGCAGCAAGAGCAAAACTCTGTCTCAGGAAAAAAAAAATTGCTTCTCAGTTTCCAGAGAATGCAGAACAGTATACATGACCAAACTACTACAGTACTTCTTATAAAATACTACCGTTCACAATTAGGAAAAAAATTCTGACATCTCTAAATTGTTACGATGCCTCACAAGTGTTCCTTGCCTTCAAATTAATCTAGAAAAACCTAGTTTTTGAGATTTGATGGTGGAAGAATAATGATATTAATTATTAGGGAGAATCCTACAACTTAAAATTTTCACCTATAATTTTATCAACAATAGTCACTTCTTGTGAAATGAAGTCCCAGCTTTATATACTCCAGTCTTATCCAAACAAAAGTTATCCATAGAAATTACTCTATTTTAGTTTATTACTATAATCTAAGATTTGCTTACTACCCATTAAAAAAAGTAACATGTCACAGTGTGGAAAATATAGTACCTGAGAGCTCTTAATAGCAATTCACTGTTTTCCTGTCTTTATCATCTTCAAAGTACGGTAAATCCAAACTATATTTAAGATTAGGATAAAAAATAAATAAACAAAAAAATTTTAAAATTTAAAAATAAAAAACAAAAAAATAAAAAAATATATATTAAAAAAAAAAGAAAGAAATGAGAACCCCCCCCGCCCCATACCCCCTCCAACACACACACACGAAGATTAGGGCCAGGCGCAGTGGCTCACACCTGTAATCCCCTTTGGGAGGCTGAGGTGGGCAGATCATTTGAGGTCAGGAGTTCGAGACCAGCCTGGCCTACATGGTGAAACTGTGTCTCTACTAAAAATACAAAAATCAGCTGGTCGTGGTGGCATACACCTGGAATCCCAGCTACTTGGGAGGCTGAGACAGAAGAATGGCTTGAACCCGGGAGGCAGAGGTTGCAGTGAGCTGAGATCGCGCCACAGCACTCCAGCCTGTGGGACAGAGTGAGACTCCGTCTCAAGAAAAAAAAAAGATTAAACATTATTTTTGTATTTTAATTTGTATTTATTCTGTTAAATATAAAAATTTTGTACTTCTTTTGGTGTATTTGTATTTAACTAGCATTTAGTTAAAATGCTATGTAAAATTTCCAGTGAAACTTAGTTTTTGAAATTGCACAAAAATTCCTAGTTACAGTTTTAAAGTAGGGGCTTTCTAAAACTTTGATAATAAATATAAATGGAATAAACCCACACAGATGTCATACATTTTGATAAAACTGTAGTTATACTGATTTAAAGCAAAACTAATATGCTAGAAAGTGACATTTCTGCATACATCCTTTAATGATTATTTGTTGGAAACACATAAAGTGGCAGAAAACAATCTCTTAAACAGAATAGAAGGTACATGCAATATCCCCAAAATACATAAATTCTAGAAGCACCATGAGAACACATTATCTAAACATTGAAGAATCTAAATATAATCAGTGTTTAAAAGAGGCCATGTTCTATTAATATAATCAAACTGTTATTAAAATTTATCAGTACAAAAATAGCTTCACAAACTAATGTATATATGTCTTTTCTGAACTCTCAAAAATATGGTAACAATTATTTATCAACATAGTACTGTATATCTGAGGATCAAAAAATTGTAATGAACAAAATAAAAACGTTTAGTTTTCAGTATTACTTTGTGACAGCACTGGAATACTATAAAATCAACTATTTCCAATATAATTTTCAATGACTTTAAATTTTTTAACAATCTATTATTTATTATTTATTTTAAAAAAGAAAGTAAATTCTAGAATTCCAGACAATGGATGCTATGAAGCAAACAATAATTCCCTGGAAAGAGAACAAAACTTTCCCTCTTATGTATATGCCAGAATTATTAGTATATAGCAACTTTACTTGACGTATAGCTAATCTAAGATTAATTTCAAAGGATGTCCTAAAGCCTTCAATTGGTTCAAGTGTATACCTCCTCAATCTCAAAAGACATTATAATTTAGGTTAAAAAAAATTTTTTAGAGAGAAATAACAATTTAGATAAAATTTAATAACATTTCCCCCCAAAAAATCAGTACACATTTCATCCTCATGATCTCCCTTTTCTACACATCTCTAAACTTTAAAAATAAGTATACTAAAGTAGTATGAATTAACTGAAGCTTATTCAATAAGAATGTTTTTGCATAGTTTATGACAAGGATATAATACAGTACTATGGCACTTCACTAATGAGTATTGAGCCGCTTATACATTTAAAATTTAGTTCAGCGGCATAGCTAAAAATCAAAGAAAGTAGTAATGATTCAAGGTAATCTATAATGCCACTAAATCAGAAATAATATAAAAAGTTTTAACAGCTTAGTGAGTAAGTTTTTCAAAAGTTCAAAAGTAATTTTAGAAAAGTATTTGTGGATGAAATTATGCCTGGGATTTGCTTTAAGAACAACACAGTGGAGGAGGAGTAGATGAGGGCAGAGATGAAATAAGACTGACCATTTTTTCATAAGTGCTGAAAGCAGGTCACATGTTTACAGGAGTTCATTATAGTATTTTCTCTCTGATATATGCTTGAAATTTTTTATGGTAAAAGGTTTTAAATATTAAAAATGTTTTAAATCTTGCTTATTTCTCTAAAGCTAAGTAACTTTTTAAGAAAGACTTAACTAACTGTAACCACCTTACTAAAACTTTCAGAGCTAAATGAAAAGCGGGACCTTCTTTTGATACGTTAATTAACAAATTCATGAGGTTTAGTCATAAAATTTGCATTTTAAAAAAAGAACAAATGGCTTGCTAAGTAGCTATTACTACAGTCAGCTCTTAATTAATTTGACTAGATCACTGTTGCCTATAGCCCCCCATCTTTTTTTTTTTTTTTTAGCACATAGACATTCTAGTGATTTTGCTCCTTATTTAGCAGTAAAATAGAATCAACCAAAACAGAGAAAAACTGGCCAAAAGTTTTTCTGCTACTCATTCTTTTCTGCTATAACACATGATGAAGAAGGAAAGCAATATAGTCTAAATAAGCCTTAAAAATGTAAGATTTTAATTGTGTTGGTTACAATGGGAAAAAATAATAGTGTGTCCAGTTTAAACACTTGTGAGTTTCAGATTTCAATTAAAGTTATTTTAATATACTGTCTCTAATTCATGAAACACAGATCTTATTTCTATATAGGTCTCCTAGGATAGTAACAGTTACTAACTTCCTGACACAAGAATGTGCTTGCATTGGATATCTGCCTAATGTACTGTATCTGACAGTGCATACCAGGGTCAAAGAGCTAAGCTGTAGACTCGAAGTTGTTACCAATGAACTATGTGACTTAGGCAACTCACCTAGCTGCTGGGATTTAGTCTTCCACATGCCAAAGGCACATGCTTTCAAACTTTGACATTTTACACTACAATCGGCATGCACACATATATGTATACTACTGAAACAGTTTCTCTTCTTAATATGAGTTTTACTTTGATGTTTTCTCTTTGGTTTTATTATATTTCATTTTTCAGAAAGCTACAAATAGCCTATTAAATTGATATCAAACTACCATAGTTTGGAAAATCTTGGATTATATTACCTCTAAGGTCTCTTCTAGCTCTGATATTCTGGGATTCTAGCATTAACTTAAAATATTCAATGTTCAACACCTCTGGTGGAAATCTTGTTTTCAGTCAAGTAACTAGTTGAATACTGATTAATACTGATTAATGTAAAATCACAAGTTCTGAAAATGGCTTATAAAATCCTGTGAAGTACTTTTAAAATAATAAGAACTACAAGATTATGTAATACTCTTCACATAATTAAAAACTTAAATTGACCTGCTAAGTTTTATATTCAGAACTCTGTCAAGTATCTCCATGACTAATCTATGAATTCTCATTGTGAAAGCAGCTATGTACTTCAAGTCAAAGTACCTCTAATTAGACTCTTCAGAACAGACAAAAATCAGCAGAAGACCAATTCCAAGTAGTAATTCCAAATATTAAGGATTAACAAAATTGAAGAAATTTAGAAAATTTTAGGCTTATAAACTAAAAATAGCTTTTACAAATGTTAAATACAAAATTCTTATTTCTAAATGCTACAGTATTCAACACAGATGGCTCAATTTAAGTGTTAGTCCAAAAATATCAAATATATAACTATGTTCAGTGAAGTTTTAGGTTTATTAAATAGATATGTTAAACAATTTAATAGGAAGAAAATTTTTCCTTTCCTCAACATAGTAAAATATTTTTTAAAATTGCATATTAATATCATTATTTAATTGTAACTGCATATTTTAAAAGACTATGTTTAACAAATCGATGTAAATGTATTATTCAGATCAGAAGAACTAAAATTTTTCATGTGTTCAGTCATCTTTATCACTATAAAAAGAAAATATGGTTATACGGCAATAAAGCAATAAATCCGTAACTTCAAAGTATGTCTACTGTTTCATATAAAATTATTATCACTGTTAGCAACAAATTAGAATAGGCTCACAGTCAGTTTTCCTCTGTTCATTCCTAAACAAATCTTTTCTGTTTTTTAGAGTCAAGGTCTTACTCTGTCACCCAGGCTGCAGTACAGTGGCACAATCATAGCTCACTGCAGCCTTGGATTTCCAGGCTGAAGTGATCTTCCTGCCTCATCCTGCCTCAGCCTCTCAAGTAGCTAAGACTATAGGTGTGTGCACCACCATGCCTGGTTTAAGTTTTCATATTTTTTGTAGAGACAGGGGTCTCACTATGTTGACCAGGCTGGTTTCATACTCCTGGCTTCAAGTGATCCTCCTACCTCAGCTTCCCAAAGTGCTGGAATTACAGGCATGAGCCACTGTACCTGGCCATTCCTTTAAAGATCTTAACTAATTTTTTCTTCTTTCTCAGCCTGACAATAAGGTCTCTCAATGTTAGCCTCTACTATATTTAATCCTATGCCCTTAATATTCAACAAATTTCAGCTGAAATAAAAATTCTCATGAGAAACAGTTGAAGAGTATCTCACTTCATTTCAACTTAGCTAACATGCCAAAGGATTTTTTTCAAAAAATTGGTCCCTGAAAGAAATGTACAATAAAGGAAAATTGTTTTCCTAATTTTAACTAAAATTAACCTAGTGAAAAGTTTCCAAAGAAGGATAAAGATTAACTTTTAAACAGATGAGTGATAGGTATTTGTTATACATTTCCAAGACTGCAATTGCACAGACCTCCTTATACCCTAAAAACACCAAGCATGGCCAATAATTAATATAACTGGTTTGGAACACATTTAGGATAAATTATATATTTTCAGAGTATCAAATTCTTTTAAGATTTTAAAGCAAGTGAAGACTTATTTCCTGTTAGCTGGTGTGCAAAGATTGCTGCCATTAACACGAACAATCCCATGTTAGAAGTTATCTCACTGTTTCCTTCTGTGAAATCATGTGGTCGCCTCGAAGACTATGATAAAACTTAATTTCAGAGTGGAAAGCCTACTTAAAAAAAATTGCAACTTATAACCTTCAGGAACATACACAAAAACAGAAACCAGGTTAATAAAGGAGGCCTTTTAGAGGCCATGTTAAAAGACAGGTAGAAGCAACTTACACTATTTTATTCCACTGAAAAACATTTGTACTGTAATTAGTTTAGTGCTCCTTTTTCTACATAAAGGATATGTTCACTGCAGTCCATCTAGGCAACTACAAACTATAAATTAATAAAAAGTCTGTGTATTTTGTTTCTGAGGTTAACAGAAGCAGTTAAAAAAAAAAAGTCAAAGTCAATCTAGAATTTTCACTTAAAGCTTGTAACTACAAGGGTTCCTGAAAGCAAACATTTCCATATTTACACATTTACTTAATCATGATTGCTGAATTGAATCTGTACCTATGTGAAAATGGCAATGCATTCTGAGTTGGTTCAGCCCTTGGCTCTGAATTCTGTGTCACATCAGGTGTTCTTTCATCATCTGTCCCGTTGATACTTTCTGGAGTTAAAGGAGACTGAAGATCCCCGCCTGCAGATTCCTTTAAAAAAAAGTGGGGTGGGAATAAAAAATAATTACACTTTTGTTAAAGTGCACACGATATCATCTTGAGGTTAAAACTGCCTTTGACGTATGCTTACTGATGAACCAAATTTCAGCTGAAATTTGAGTCAAAGACTTAAAAAATAAAACTTGAAAATTTTTATTTTTTATTCATGGCAACATATGAAAAAAAAAGCTTTTTGAAGCTGGGCAACTCAAAAAAACTCTCTGAAACATACAATTTAGAAATGGAAACACAACATATTTTAGAAACATAGTTTCAAACAATTGAAAAACGTTTGGTTTATATAACTAATTCGTCAGAATAAAAGCTATTCAAAGAATTACTAAACTTCCAAAGAAAAGACTCACGAAAATGCGAGAAGATGTGATTTTGGTGGAAGAAGTAGATAATGGAAAGAGTACAGGAGAAGAAATGGGTGAGGAGAGGAGGAGGCCAAGGGATGAATGAGATTTGCAGCACCTTTTATCTGCCCTACTTTTCAATCCCTATAGTGCTACTTAGAAAAACAAGCAGAAATGCCTCTATAACCTATTATCTATAATGATGTTAGTGCATTTCAGCTTATCTTGTCTGGTACTCATAATGGAATTATTTTTCTTCACAAAATTTCCTGTCTTATTTCTACTTTTCCTTAAGATTTGCCTTTCAAAGTAAATTTATTTAAATAACATTAAAATTTATTTCATTTTAAATAAATTGAATTTAAAATGAAGCTCAAGCAGACACTTATGTCTGCCACCATCAGATTATCTAAATTTGTTATTGGAAATCAGAATGAGAAGTCATTTGATAGACCTATTAACTAGGGGAGGCGTTAAAACCAGACTGTTAAAAGAGGAGCTTGGTGGACCTCTTATGATCCCTTGGCAATAAAATGTCACAATTGAAATATCTGTCTATGTTTGGGGAAAAAAAATAAGTGTCCAACAGGGGAGTGGTTAGAAATGGTTATAATTTGTCAACTTAAAAGAATACAAGATTTCCTCTAATAAAAGACAAATATGAGCAATGTAGCAAAATACATATAATTTTAAAATATCAGAATGTAAAGCAGAATCTAGGTTATGATATTTATATATTTCACATTTAGAATGTTACACAGGATGTGCTAGAAAAAATATGTAAAATATTAACATAATGAGACTTGTTTTGGGGACTTCTGGTTTTATACAGCTGTATGTATTTTATTTCACATTTAAGTGTTTTAACTAATAGTTTCATAATGCTATAAACTATTCAAGCTATTAAAGATCAGAAGGACAGTTTCTTAATTCCACATTATCATTTAACCATTTTTCAATTTTCAGTACAAACTGCATTTTGACTTTTAATTTCATTTTTATTAAATCTTTCTCCTAAATCCACTGCTTCCATTAGCTGGCAGTCAGTTCATGAATAGAATCTACAGTATAACGTGACAATATAAAAATGTTTTACAACAAAGTCAAAATCCTATTAAGTGAATAATGGGAGCAGCAACCACAAAGTGACTACTTCTAAGTCAGTTATGGACCATATTAATTAGTCAGAAAATATTTAACCAGCCAGTAAGAAACTATAAAATAATCATCTTTGGTATTAATAAATCAGGCCTATTTCTCTCCAAGACAGGCCAAGCCAAACTAAATTAATGAAAGGTTGAATGTACAATCTGCTAAACAGTTAAACTGGTGAAGATTCAATTCAGTAGAAATGACAACAGAAACAAATTACTGGCTAGGGGTGGTGGCTCATGCCTACAATCCCAACACTTTGGGAGGCCGAGGCGGGCAGATCACCTGAGGTCAGGAGTTCGAGACCAACCTGGCCAATATGGTAAAACTCCGTCTCCATAAAAATGCAAAAAAAATTAGCTGGGCATGATGGCAGGCACCTCTAATCCCAGCTACTTGGAAGGCTGCGGCAGGAGAATCGCTTCAACCGAGGAGGCAGAGGTTGCGGTGGGCTGAGACTGTGCCATTGCGCTCCAGCCTGAGCAACACAGCAAGCCTCCATCTCAAAAAACAAAAAACAAAACAAATTACCTTGTTAAACTTAAAGGGCATAACCAGGGTTAGCAATCAAGGATTAACTCAGGGATTTACTGGAACTGGTTGTCAAGAGTATGCAAAAGTACACTGGGATGAAAAGAGAGAGAGGAAGAGGAGTAGCAGTTTGCCTCATGGTTGTTATCATCTTCTGGGATAAATGCTCCCGTCACTTCAAGAGTAAAATAACAGGGAGTAGGGTTTGAGGCATGGGACTTGGGGAGGCTACAAATCTAAATGCTGTTAAAGTAGACTGTTCCCAGGGGCAAGTTAAGAAGGAGA
The DNA here is from genome assembly GCF_049354715.1 of Callithrix jacchus. NCBI lineage: Eukaryota > Metazoa > Chordata > Mammalia > Primates > Cebidae > Callithrix > Callithrix jacchus. The sequence goes on along the minus strand of NC_133503.1, from coordinate 131,517,676 downwards.
GAAAGAGAGGTTGTAGCAATTTCAACATCTCAATGCAGCGAGCTTTTCTTCAGAAAACTTAATTAGCTACATTTAACTAACTGCCTAGTTATCCTAGATCCTAGATCGTTATGCCTAAAATGAAAAACAAAAAGCCCACCCAAAGCATGGTATTTTAGTTTTTTAATTTCATTTTTCGTTCTGAACCAACTGAGAAATTGGGTTTTTTAAAAGTCAGCTTTAAACATATAAAATTAGTATTTACTGATGAAAAACAAGTAAAAATTCCAACAGTACATGAGGGCACAAAAGGAAAATGAAACCCTCTTTCCCTCCAACTACCCCAGAGGTAGCCAAAAGTATTCTGTAAAACCTTCCAGAAATTTTACATATGCTAAAAGTAGTACTTGAAACGTTTTTTATTTAACATATTCTAAACATCTACTTCTTTTTTCATCTAAGTTTTGTGTAATTTCCTAAACATCCTACTTCAGTTATTCGTTTTTGGTGTGTGTACCCAAAGCTGATAAGAAAAATGAAAAAAAGCAAAAAATAAAATGAAATAAAAACAGATCAAATGAACCTTTCTATACCCTTTATATCCTTGCTTTGAGAAAATAAAACCACTTACATCTCATTTTGTTTCTGAGAAACTCTCCCTATACCTCCCACCAAAACAAATAATCTGCAGGAAGAAAAAGGATAATAACATTGAAGAAAAAATGTATTTTTGGAAGTAAAAATCTGAGAGAATATCAAAGAAATCAAAACTAGCAGATGCAACGTATTATAAAAAAGGCGCCTAAGCACAGATGTGAAATTCAGAAAATGCTTAAGAATTCTCTCTCTTCCTACCCATTTGTGAAGTGGGTAACCTAAGTGAAAATTAAAATAAAACCCACAGCTGAAATTTTGGCTATGAAAGCCAAAAAATGAGAAATATTCTGAAACACATGGAAAAAAAATGACCTTGACCCTCACTCTGGGACAAGCCTTTAGGATGGTATCGCAGACCTACTCTGTATTAGAAGGGTGGGCTGAGGAGGTAGGCAGCAGCACTCCCATGATCCACTATACCAAATAGCACTGCCATCTTCCATTTCATGCCAATAAAACCTGAAATTAAATTCCCATTACAGTTTTATCCTCGTTGGCTTAAGGAAAACAAGGCCCTTTCTTTACCATTTAACAAACATTCATGAAAGACTCAGTCCACTCTAGTGTTTTATACTTAAAGATGAGAACACTACTCTTTTCTGAGCAGAGAGTCGGACAGAAAAACTGGGGGAGGAGCTAACAGTCTTGAGATCCCATAACAGTGGGAATGGAAAGAAAGAAAAAGGAACCAAAAAGACAGCAAAAGGATACGTAAAGGAAGATGAGGCTGAGATCTCAAACAAGATCCCCATATCCTCTGTCACACATTCTTCCTATAGTTGGTCACCATCTACAGCCACCTTTCTGAAATCCATTTTGTAACAATCACAGAAGTTCTTATAATCTGACTTTCTGGATTAATTTATGCTCTTCCTTTGCTATGTAAAGTATACTGGCTGATTGATGCTTTGGGTTAGTGGGTTAATTGTCACTCTGCTTGGATGTTTTGCACCCACCAGCTGCATTAAATGCTTATCAAGAGTCAGCTGCATGTGTTCCAAACGTGATTATGCCAATTCTATTTATATAATTATATAACTGAATTAAGTACTATGTAAACTGCTGATTTTGAATGGAAAACTAGAGTGGTTATTTTAATGAAAGCCAGGCTAAATACTATGAAATGACTAAAATGTAAATGGCTAAAAATTAAAATAAAACCTATACCTGAATTAGGCATAAATAATATTCTATAATAAAATATCTAACATAGGAACAGCTTTAGCATCTCCTAGAAAGTTGTTAGAAATGCAAATATTTGGGCTCCATCTTAGACCTACTAAATCAGAAACTCTGCGAGTGAGGCTCACCAATCTGAGTTTTAGCAAGTCTTTCAGGTTATTCTGATACAGAATTCTGATGTATAGTATTTTTCAAATATATATATATACATAGTATAAATACACAATTAAGGCATCTGAATTTTTAAAGATAACCATTAGTGCCAGACACTAGGTTGAGGCTTACATCATCGTTCTCCCCATTACAACTAAAATGAGTTGTTAACATTTTTTAGGCATTTACTACTACATGCTAAGCACTTCCTAATCCTCATTTAATTCTCACAATATTCCTAATAAGGACATACTGTTCTCATTCTCATTTTACAGAGGAGGAAGAATAGTGACTTGCCTGTGCTCAGAAAACTATTAAGGGTTGGAGCCCAGATTCAAATCCAAATTCTAGAGCCCCTAATATTAACCATGACCTGACATTGTGTAATTATCATACTTATTTATTTCAATGATCCTATAATACTCATGTTATAAACACATGAGTATTAAACACACTTGTGTTAAACAACCAAGTGTAATACATAGCAACAAAAATAATTTATGTCTAGGTTTGTCAGACTCAAACTTTTAACCGGTCTCTTATACCTCCCTCAAATAAAACCAAAAGCTATGACCAACCAAGTTTCTACTACTATTGATTTTCCTATTTAACCTATTATCAATTATCCCACTTAACAGTTCTTTTGCTAAATTCCAGAGTAATGTTACATTCTTCAGGCAGCATTAATTCAGCAGATGGCATTAAACCAGTAAGAATCAAGTAGGGCAAGGCCAATGATCATACAATTCGAACTAAAACAGACACATTAGATATAGATATTATCACCCAGGCTGCAGTGCAGTGAGGTGACTGTAGCTCACAGCAGCCTCAAACCCCTGGGTTCAAGGAATCCTTCCACCTTAGCCTCCTGAATAGCTTGGACTATAGGTGCCTACCATGCCTGGCTGACAAATGCTTTTTAAACAACAATTCTCTCTGGCCTCTGCATATTAAATTGACAATTAGACCTCAAATGTTTTCATAAGATAAATTTAGGTCTATTTATTTTGGTTATCAAATATCGATAAACAAGATATTTCCTTATTCTTTGTATTTCATAGTATTTTTCAAATATAAGCCTCCTCGATATATTCTTTTAATCAAAGCAGAGGCTTAAAGTCATTCTTTCCACCAAAGAGGAACAGGTGTCTTAGCAGGAACTTACAATGGTTCATGAGCAATTAAACAAAAATGGAAGTTATGATTAGAGAAACAGGAACTAATTACAATGGTAAAGCTTAATCCATCGCAATTTTATTAAAATTGCATGAGTAGTGACTCACGCCTGTAATACCAGCATTTTGGGAGGCCAAGGCAGACAGATTGTGAGGTAAGGAGATCAAGACCACCCTGACTAAAAAAGTGAAACCCCGTCTCTACTAAAAATACAAAAAAATTAGCTGGGCGTGGTGGCACACACCTGTAGTCCCAGCTATCGGGAGGCCGAGGCAGGAGAACTGCTTAAACTCTCTTACTGAATGTGCTGTTTGTTGCATCTTCTTGCAACACTAGAATCATTTAACAGAGGAATTAGAGCTCCCAACATGTATTGGCACTTAATTTTAAAAGTGCTTTTATGTTTAAAAGTATCACTACACGTTCACAGCACTCAGAGAAGACAGATTCAAGAGAAGTTTCAAAATGATCATCTAAGTTATTCCAGGTGCATGTACAGACATATAATGGAAGCTTTGGCTTCAATCTGGAGTACACCTTTAGTCTATGAGGGAATACATACTTTAAGCACATTTGACAGAGCTCTCCTTTATTCTTATAAAAAAAAAAATCAACTCTATACCAGTAGAGTTTACCAAATACAGCTGAGTGATAAAAGTGAAGAGGGAGGGCCATGAGTAGTGACTCATGCCTGTAATACCAGCATTTTGGGAGGCCAAGGCAGACAGATCGTGAGGTAAGGAGATCAAGACCATCCTGAATAAAAAAGTGAAACCCCGTCTCTACTAAAAATACAAAAAAATTAGCTGGGCGTGGTGGCACACACCTGTAGTCCCAGCTATCAGGAGGCCGAGGCAGGAGAACTGCTTAAACCCAGGAGGCAGAGGTTGTGGTGAGCCAAGATGGCACCACCGCACTCCAACCAGAACAGAACGAGCCTCCGTCTCCAAAAAGAAAAAAAAAAAAAAAAAAAAAAAAAATAGAGAGGGAGATAAAGAACAAATAATTTTCTGAATTGTTCCAACCATTTGGTTAGTCATTGACTTCCAACACAATTCCTATCTTCAAGGAATTGCCTTCAAGAAAGTTCCATGTAAATCTGCTACTACTGACATTACTCCAGAGAAACATTTGTAACATCTGATTCTTGCTTTCCATAAAAGCTACTGAGTACAGTTCAGAAACAATTACTACAGGAGAACAGCACAGAGCTGAATCCTACTCTTAAAAACACAATTTAAATAAAAATTAATTTTAGAAAAGCCTACTATTAAAAAGCTGAAAATATTGGCATTCTATATGAATCAGACAGTAAAACCCTTGTATTATAAAAGTACCAAATGTAATTTAATCGACTTTACTTAGAGATATAATTCCCAATGAAGAAAGATTATGATGCACAAGTAAAAGGTCCTTTGGTAAAACAAAAAGTGATACTTTTGTAAAACCTATAACCATTGTCTCAGTACTCAGCATAACGATGTTCTGTCAGATTTAAGTATATTTTAAACATATGTAAAACAGGCTGGGCGTGGTGGCTTATACCTGTAATCCCAATACTTTGAGAGTCTGAGGCGGGTGGATCACTTGGGGCCAGGAGTTCGAGATCAGCCTGGCCAAACTGATAAAACACCACCTTTACTAAAAATGCAAAAATTAGCCAGGTGTGGTGGTACATGCCTATAATCCCAGCTACTCAGTAAGCTGAGGCATGAGAATCATTTGAACCTGGGAGACAGAGGCTGCACTGAGCCAAAATCATGCCACTGTACTCCAGCCTGGGTGACAGAGCAAGACTCTATCTCAGCCAGTCAGTAAATAAATAAAGTATGTAAAACAAACCCTATTGTTTATGCATATGTGTGCATGCATGCATATTTTAAATTTATGTATATTATGACATTTTGACATCTTTAAAAAACATTTCCTGGCTGGAAGGTGTCTGCTTCTTCCCTCTAGGGCTAGCTAATTCTTAAGGACAGCAAGAGCCCAGTCCAGAGTATGCCTCTGATATGTAAACTAGCCAATCCAGAGCCATGTCTCCTGTATCTGGTGCATACATCCCAGGAGACAATATTCCTCTAACTTAATAATTCCATGGCCAGTTACTAGGCAATGATGGACCACCTCTATAGTTTAGAGTCCCCGAAATTATTCAAACCAGCCAATCCTAAACTATTTTTTCTCCTCTGGTTTGTTGTTCCCATGGAAATTCCAATAAAGGCTCTACCTCGGCTTTCCCCTCACTCCTGCTTTCTGTCTCTTGACCACCGTAAGACTTTCCCTGTTTCTAGGACCTGTGAGTATAATAAACTTGTTTTCCTGAACTTTTCCTATGACTCCCCTTGTGCTTACATTTGACTGATCATCACATGATCTTTATGTACTTTTGCTAAGTTACAAGCACATTAAGTAATTTGAATTTAATTACTAAACTGAAATTTTGATTAAAAATATTTGTGTAGACATTGGCATGTAGAGAAACCTTTTTCCACCAGCACAAATTAACTAAAGGGTACAAGGGTACATTTCTCTCTCTCTCTTTCATTGTTTTTTTTTTTTTTTGAGACAGGGTCTTGCTGTTGCTCAGGCTGGCACAATCATAGCTCACTGCAGCCTTAGTTGCACTCCCAGGCAAGTGATCCTCCTACCTCAGCTTCCCAAGTAGCTGAGACCACAGGTTTGCACCACCACGCTTGGCTAATTTCTTTTTTTTTTTTTAATTTGTAGAGATGAGGTCTCCCTATGTTGCTCAGACTGGTCTTGAACTCGTGGGCTCAAGTGATTCTCCCACCTAAGCCTCTCAAAGTCCTAGGATTACAGGCATGAATCACCACACTAAAGGGTGCATTTCTATGTGTGCTTTAGAGATTTAATTCTGGCATAAAGGATACTATCTGAAATGAACAAGGCTCATAATTAAGAATAGAAATTATATACCTACCTGTGAAGGTGTACTGGTAAGTTCCATCTTCTCCTGTGATTTTTCCTTTGCTAGTCGAGCAGCTTCTTTAAATTCCTGAAACTTTTCTGCAAACTGAATGTATAAAGACTACATACATTAACCAACCTTTACCTTAATAAAGTTATTCATTTTCTGAATAACTGACTCTATACAAGCAACATAGCCTCCAAATCAATTATAGCTTCTAATATGAAAATGACAGGAAATGAAACCTAGTTCCAAAACTTTGTCTGTGCACTCTGAAGTATTCTGACAAATCTTATTTAAAACATCATGATATATCTAAATTAGACTTCAATGTCAGCTAGCTTACCTAAAGGCCTCCTGGTTGTTCAGAAATAATTTACTAAGACCAAGGTAGGGGAAAGAATCAGTAAACATAAGCATACTGTGCTATCTTTATCATTGAGAAAACTGAATTTCACAAATATCCACTTGTAAATATCACAGTATTTAGAAAATGTTTTTAAATTTTACTAAAATATAAACTTTCATAATACACAAGACATTTTATTTTCAATACAAATAATATTTAGTATTTGCACTAACTGACACAACGAAAATTCATTTCCAAAGATTCCTAAACAGCTCACATATAGCAGCAGAAAGGAATACTCAACGGTCTTTAACATAGATAACAATTTCAAAACAAAAATTATTGTACATGAAATGCTAATTCTTAGGAGCTTATAGGAAACTATAAAACATCCTGGCCACAAAGAGTATCTGTTTATATTTTGGAAATGAAAGCTAGACTATCACTACTATCAGAGAGAATAAAACTACACAATAACTACATTTAAAACCCCCAATCTCTATACTTAAAATATCTGTTAGAGTTGGCAATTAAAACATGAAATTATATTCTCAAACTGCCATAAACCAACTCTGATTTAATTTCCATCTTGGGAAGAAAAATTTTGCAAGAAAGGCTTGTGATATTCTAATCTTGGAGAGATGGAGGAGGGTCAAAATTAAAGCTGTCATTATCACAACTTTTCCTTCTTACCTTAAACCTTGTCATTTCTACCTATAATGTGTAGCTCAGGAAAGTGAATTCGTGCTACTATATTTTTCTAATTGAACAGAGTATCTCCAAACAGCACAAAATCTGATTACAAAGTTACAAGGGTCTCAACTCACAATGGTAGAAACGAAATCAAAACAAAACTTCTCTTTATGTTATATGAAATAGTACACAAGGTTTTTCTGACACTAATTTAACATTTAATAGTGAATGTTTAAAATCCTTCACAACTTCATAAAAATCTACACTATTGCTAATTTTTATATCCTGAGTTTTCAGCAAAAGAAAAAAGTGACAGCTTAGGTTTCCATGATAACAAAATACAACTTAGTAAGCACTCTAACAATCCAAGCATAGCTGGAATTTTGTTCATACCAGTTAATCTTAGACCACATTTTTTTCCCAATGATGCTACTTTCCCTTATTTTGAGATGTCTTTGTCTAGAATTGCCTTCCCCAAATACTTACAATGTTTTGACTTACTCATGATTTAAATGACGAAACGAGCTAGAATATTTATGCACTTGCTTCGTTTATGTAAAAGATTACAAACTCCTTTGAGCCTTCTACAGTCTACAAAACACCAAAATTAGTCTACAAGGTAGCCTGAAACAATAAATTGTGATTTTGACATCTTTGATCAAAACATTCAGGAGAGACTGATCTTAAGCTCCTAGAGCCAAGTTCTGGGAATATATAAGCTTCAGTTGGCTCCAAGAGCTTAATAGCTGTTTCCCAATATTCAAAGCACCCTCAAATACTAGGAGATTTGCCACCAGTAAGACTGGTCAAAAGCATATGCTAACTTTAAAGAAAAAAAAATTTTTTGAAAAATAAAAGCCATTCTCAGAGAAAAGCTGAAACAAGGGAAAAGAGTAGAATTGACGGAAGTTAATAAACTATTCCTTTGCTTAATTAGTTAACTGCTCAGTAACCTGAAAGATATAATGAAGAACTTAATTTATAGACAAAATTACTTAGCCCAAAAAGCATTTAAGGCAAGTTTGAGAAAATAATCCACGATTTAGTTCTTGTATTGTCAAGTTAAGAAATTCAGCAAGTGGTTATATTTATAGATTTTTTTTTTTTTGCTTTGGTCTTTAATAGACAATCAAAACAAACAAACAAACCAAAAAAACCCCAAGTTCTAATAAGGTTCTGAATGATGGCAAAAATATTAAACATATAATTTCTCAATAGAACTGTTTATGGAAGGGCAAAATGTTCACTGGATACCTGTATCCTAGTTATGCTGAGATACTTTGAATGTAAAACTCTTATCTTCACCACAGTTCAAGAAATATATTTAAAGAATAAGATGTATATAAGAGAAACCAAAGATAATATTTATTTGTTGTTGTTTTTTTTTGAGACAGAGTCTTGCTCTGTCCCAAGCTGGAGTGCGGTGGCGCAATCTTGGCTCACTGTAGCCTCCACCTCCCAGGTTCAAATGATTCTCCTGCCTCAGCCTCCCAAGTGGCTGGGATTACAGATGTGTACCACCACACCTGGCTAATTTTTTTTTGTATTTTTAGTAGAAATGGGGTTTCATCATGTTGACCAGGCCAATCAACTCCTGGCCTCAAGTGATCTGCCCACCTTGGCCTCTCATAGTGCTGGAATTAAAGGCATGAGCCACCATGCCCGGCCTTAATATTTGTTTTAATCATCCGACAGAAAATGATTCATAATCGCCAAGGCAAAAGTTAAAATAGCCTTAAAATTAAGATTTAAACTATAATTCATATCCAAAAGATAACAAAAACACTTGAAAACAGTGTTAAGAAATGTTTATAATTAGAAGGAAACAAAATAAATTCAATACATATTCACAAAAGTGTAAGATTTCTAAAAAGAACCCAGTTTTAAGAATTTGAATACAGAATAACTTCTGTAAAGAAAAATGGCTTAAAGTTTAATGTGACTATAAACAGTGTATATTTACAAGAGCCTGATTTCTCTGCACTTGAATAATTTCAGCTCTCTAGTCTGAGTTTTAGTATCGGATCCTGCGTATATCAAATCACATGTAAAGTATTTTAAAAATCTGGTTATCCTTTTAACTGAATACTTCAAACAGAGGTTTTAAGTGTAAATCTTTAGGTCTGGTAGGCCCAAGATTTGAAGAGGAAAGTGAGTGAGATTGTTTCTTGTGTAACATCCACAAGAACCCAAGGTGCTGGTGGTATAAACATTACGTGGCTTTTGCTTATTGACAGAACTGTTTTATTTCCATTACTTAGCCTGCAGATGCTCTGCATTTTATTGGCCTTTCTGGTCAATTTGTATTATCTAAAAATTCCTCATGATATCTACAGTATCTCAGTCTGCACTGCATCAAAACTCAGAATATTCCACATCTAGATAAAGCACAATTTTCTCTAAACACAGTAATTTATATGTACCTGCTGTCACATCAAAATGCTGAAATCTATATCACTGTCCGAGTGAGTTTTCACAATTCAAAAGAGCTTGGTATCTGCCTCTCTTGCAGACCATCTCCAGTTAAGGGTGCTAATCTCTGACAAAAATCTATTCTGAAGTGATAATCCTCACCTTTTCATTCCTATCATACAGATAATTAACCACACAAATCCTTCTCAACCAATGATGCCTGTTTTTAACGTGTACGATACATATTCCGAGTGACAGTAGAATCTAATAATCACTTGCTTCTTGCTCTAAAGTTGCTACTGTTGTTCTGAGAATATTAAATAAATTTCTCCTCTATTTTATACTCTCCATTTGGTATCATATATTTAAAATATATGACTTGAAGATTTTCATTCAAATCTTATGATTTAACTCACTTTCGAAAGATGATGCTCAGAGGAGAATCCCAATCCATAAACAGTGTTTGCCCGGCTATCGGCCCACTGGCCAAACTTCTGAGATGTTTTAGTAAATGTCATGTTTGGGGTGATGGTACTATTTATTATTGCCTGGAAAATAAAGCAAGTATGAGTAACCAACAAAAAATGAGCAAACAGGCATTTAAATATAAGACCATTTTGTTACATAAAAACATAGATTTATTAATAAGCCACAATCTTAAATACAAAAAGATAGTTACAGAAACAGTTTCTGGCATTGTAAGTGACAGTGTGGAAATAATGTTAACTAAAATATAAATATGATGACACTATCAAAAATTTCAACATTTTCACTCAATAAGTTTACCTATGATCCAAAAATTGTCAAAGAGTTTTTAATGTGGTCAGTTTTTTCTTTTTGAATGTTTAGAATCAATATTTGTTAACTTTGGATGATAATCACCAGAGGAAAGTAGGCCTTAATAGTGATTTATTTAAAAGTAGGGTGTCACCCTCTAAAGAATCTTTCAAAATATATACATAGAAAATATGACACTGATTTTCTAAAATCCATAATTGAGTTTTCTTCAAGCTGATTTATCTGAAATATATTATGATAAAGAAAAGACTTTCAATTGTTTAGTACTTTTTCCCTTTACTAAAGGAAAAAAACAAATCTCTAAATATAGAGGCATTCCTTGCTATGCTTGGGAGATTGGTTCCAGAACCGCTGTGTATACCAAAATCCAGGCATACTCCAGTCCCATAGTCAGCAGTGCAGAACCTGCATATACGAGGTCAGCCATCTAATACTTGGTTTTCACATCATACAAATACTGTATTTTTCGATCCATGTGTATGTGAACCTGAATAGTTCAAACCAGTGTCAAGAGTCAACTGTTTACTCATTTCTTTTCTCATAAAATGGTATATAGATTCATGATGTTGAGAATTGATATCATTTTTAACACATAATTTCTTAGAAAACTAGCATTTTAAAATGTTACTAAATATTAACTTTGGTGATCACCATAATAAATTTCAATTGTCATAAAATATTAACTCATTCTCTCTTCCAATACCATAAAAGTGAGTAATCTTTTTTTAGTCTAATGCACTCCAAATTTAAGATTACAAAGTGATTCCAATATTAATAGATAGATGTTAACAAATCCATAAACAGTCATCTGCTGAACTCTTAAATGTGGAATGAAAAATGAAGCATTTTCTGAACAAAACTAAATTTGCTTACCATGTGAACAACAGTATAAAAGTAAATATTTATGGGCTATGCGGGAATTGAAGAAGTCATAAAAATGAATGCATGATACCTGTCCTACTAAAAAAAAAAAACAGAGTGGTCCCTTTCTCTCAAATAGAAGATGTGTCATCTATTATGATGTAAGAACCCTTATCCTCAATTAAGTGTTTTTACCTCAGACAAAATTTACATATTCATGCTTATACAGCTTCCTTAACCTTCAGTTCAAAAACTGCTTTTCTTAGTATGTCATTTTGGATCTGTAAAATGTGGCTAATAACTTCTCTAACTTGAACAGCATCAAATGAAAAGACTAAACGGAAAAGAATTTATTAACAAATGGTAAGAAATCATTCGTTTATTCAACTTTTTTATTGAGTACCTTTTAAATGCCAGGCACAGTTCTAAAATTTGAGACACAGCAATAACAAGGGCAACGTAATTGTAGATTGCAGTCTAGAATAAGAGGGGCCAGTAAACACGCAAGTAAATAAATAGCTGACAGGTCAGGCACAGTGGCTCATGCCTGTAATCCCAGCACTTTGGGAGGCCAAGGCAGGTGGATCATGAGGTCAGGAGCTCAAGACCAGCCTGACCAACGTGGTGAAACCCTGTCTCTACCAAAAATATAAAAATTTAGCCAGGCATGGTGGCACACACCTGTAATCCCAGCTACTTGGGAGGCTGAGGCCCGAAAATCACTTAACCTGGGAGGCAGAGGTTACAGTGAGCTGAGATCGTGCCACCGTACTCCAGCCTAGGTGACAGAGCAAGATTCTGTCTCAATAAATAAATAAATAAGTAGCTGACCAATGTAATTTCAGAGAGTAGTAAGTACTGGGAACACCAGATGTGACAGAGTGAAAGGCAAGAAGGTCAAGACTGGTAGGCACTGTCTTAGATTTGCTGGTCCTGAGCGGGGGCACATCTCAGCTGGGATCTCCATGTTTTCTAAAAGATAAGGGCATTTTATATGTGCCCCTAATAACTCAAAAGTGAGTCAACAACAGGTTTTATAGGCAACTAAGAAAACTGACCAATGTGCTGTTAATTGGTGACTAAGCCCCCTTATTTTAACTATTTCAAATTTATTTATTTCTGCTTTTATAAGTTTTATTTTAATCTCTAATCTGAACCTTTCCTTGCCTCTGTATTACTTGTTCTTTAATGAAGAAAACCTTAAAATGATAGATAATCTCACATTTTTTTTTTTTTTTGAGGCAGAGTTTTGCTCTTGTTCTTTTTAGTAAAGATGGGATTTCTCCATGTGAGGTCTCAAACTCCTGACCTCAGGTCATCAACCCGCCTCAGCCTCTCAAAGTGCTGGGATTACAGGTGTGAGCCACTGCATCTGGCCCTGATCTCACACTTTTTAAAAGCTTGATTTCTTAGCTTCTTTGACTTGTTCTTTAAAATAAATATATCTCTCAACCCTGGAGTTCTAGTCCTATTAATGAAGAGATAGAAATGCAGTGTCATTACTACCTCATGAACGGGTCACACAGTATGCCCTGATCCTGGCGCATGGCCATGCTGATGTCTCTGTAGCATAATCAGAAAACCTTAAGGCAAACTTCGTATGCACAGAGAGGCACTAAGTGAGAACAAGTGCACATTTTCTAGGCAGGGCACCTAAGGGCTTTCCAACTGAATCATGAAGAGCAGAAGTGGGGGTGGGAAGGAGAAAACACTTGTTTAGCTGAGTGAAACCACTACTGATGACTTAAAAAACAACTACTCCTGTAGGAACTGCAGCAGTTAAGACCATTAGTTTAGAAAATAATTAGAAAATAGAAAATAGAACTTTGCTACAGAAGATAGAAAACAAAAAGCTTTTCCAAAGACTTATTTATGATTCTAATAATTATAATCAGTAAAGTACATTCAGAATGGAAATGCCAGAGCAACAGTTCATATTGCTTTGGTGGGAAGAATACATGAGGATTATTTAATCACTAAAATTCCTTCCTTTAAAATAACTCAAAGTATTTTAATCTGGTAAAGGTTAAATTAGCAAATGAAATCTATTTAATCACTTCCATATGGTTTCGTTTCTTGTACATGGGACTACTTCAGCTGACCTTTACTTGTCTAGAACATTTAGCCTTCCTTTTTAATAAAGGAGGATTGTTATCTTTTTCTGTTATCTCTTTTAATCCTCCCTTCTAAAGGAGACATGTTGTCTGTCATTTGGGCCCAGAAACAAAACAGACTGCAGAGAATTCAAGATTCAAATATGGCAAAAAGAAATAAAATAACACTCTAGAGTCTCAGGTTATAATATCTAATATCTGTCAAACTTCACTAAACCAGACAGTTATAAAATATGACAAAATTATTCTTCACTAAATAAAGCGTCACAGAAATGAACTATTCCTATTTCTCAAGTCCTTTAAATCCTCCAAGTAAAAATGAAAAAAGATCAATTATTCAGGTAAATACATGTTAATTACTTATGTACCAGACACAAAGTGCAAATAGCCCTTGGGTTCTTATAATCTAGTTAAGGAGATAAGGAATGAGTACACAGAAAAAACAGATGAAAAGTTTAGCATTAAGTTATTTTTTATTCCCCACAAAACACTAGGCAATAATCACCTGGTAATAGTATAAATAACAATAGCAGTGTTTGTATAGTGATTACTGTACACACTGTGCTTTTGCCTAAATTTATTTACTCTTTACAACAACCCTTTGGTGTAATGATGTAGGTATTTTTATTCATTTCTTTTTACAGATGAGAAAAGTGAGGCATAGAAAAGTTTTGTTGTTGCTGTTTTTCCCTTAAGAGACAGGGTCTCGTTCTGTTTTCCAGGCTGGAGTGCAGTGGTGTAATCATAGCTCACTGCAGCTTGGAACTCCTTAGCTCAAGGGACCCTTCAGCCTCAATCTCCTGAATAGCTAGAACTACAGGCATCCACCAACACACCTGGCTGATTTTTTTTTTTTTTTTTTTGGTAGAGATGGGATCTCACTGTGTTACCCATGCTGGTCTCAAACTCCTGGTCTCAAGTGATGCTCCTGCCTCAGCTTCTCAAAGTACTAGAATTACAGGCAGAAACCCTAGTGCCCAGCCCTACATGCAGAAGCTAAATACTTTGCTTGAGATGGGATGCTGATATGGTTTGGCTCTGTGTCCCCATCCAAATCTCACCTTGAACTGTAATCCCCAATGTGTCAAGGGTGGACCCAGGTGGAGGTAACTGAATCATGGGGGGACAGTTTCCCCCATACTGTTCTTGTGCTAGCGAGTGAGTCTCAGGAGATCTGATGGTTTTATAAGCGTCTGACATTTCCCCTGCTTGCTCTCATTCTCTCTCCTGCCGCCCTGTGAAAACATACCTTCTGCCACGATTCTAAGTTTGCTGAGGCCTCCCCAACCATGTAGAACTGTGAGTCAATTAAACCTCTTTCCCTTAGAAATTACCCAATCTCAGCTATTTCTTCATGGCAGTGTGAGAATGGAGTAATACATATGGCAAGCAGGTGGTAGAAACAAACATTTCTACAGTCTGTGCGCTTAACCCCTTTATTTAATTGCTAAAATTCCTGGAAGTGGAAAGGCCTCATGGCTTTAATAAATTGAAGACCTCATCTTTCTATACCCTTTAAATCTACAATCTTAGAATCTGATTTTTTTTGAAATTTCTCAAAGTGAGTTCTACACAGTTCACTGATGATAAAAAGATCCCCTGCTGGGGCACAGTGGCTCACAAGGTCAGGAATTCAAGACCAGCCTGGCCAACATGGTGAAACCCTGTCTCTACTAAAAATATAAAAATTAGCAAGGTGTGGTGGCACATATCTGTAATTTCAGCTACTAGGGAGGCTGAGTCAGGAGAATGGCTTAAACCCAGGAGGTGGAGGTTGCAGCGAGCCGAGATCACAACACTGCACTCCAGCCTGGGCAAAAGAGAAAGACTCTGTCTCAAATAATAATTAATAATAATAATAATAATAATAAACTCATTTAATCCTTAACAACTACCAGTACTGAGTTGAGAACAATGAGGATCAGAGATGTAATCTGCCCAAAGACAAAACACTCAGTAGATGGTGGAGTTCAGATGTGAACCCAGGGAGACCTTGCTCCCAACTGTTATACTATCTGCCTCTCCTAAAAATAAAACAGTAAGTTTTGTCCTTATACTTCTCTTCAGATAAGAAATGTCAGCTTTAGTATTGACATTGGCAAACTTCCTAAGACGTAGGGACTTTGAACTGCTACCAGTCTATAGCAGTATATCTGAAAAGAATTAGAGCTCCTAGAATTCTAGACCATGTCTATTCTGTCCACCATTATATTCCTAGTACCTGGCATAATGCCTGACACAACAGATACGCAATGAATATTAAATAAATGGAATGACCTCAAATTTATAGACTATTTTGGCATGTAACAATAAAGTGGTTAATTAAAGTAATTTAGTGGACAAAACATGTTGCTATCTTAATAATCAGTTTTGTTTCTTAAAAGCTTTAAGAACTCAAAAGGAAACATTTTATTTAAATGAAGGTAAAATTCTCTGAATAAAACTAAAATGCCATACTGAAAAAAGAAAAAACAGCCAGATCATTAGAAGTAAATGTAGCTTACCTTTGAGCCATCTAAACTGATTATCCTATACACATTTCTTGTGCTGTCATAGAAATAAGACACAGTAACTGCATGCTTGCTGGTGGGTACCCAGTTCTTCTTTGTGTTTGGGTCAATCTGGAAGACATGAGCTCGAGTGCTGAAGATAGGTTGTTCCCTGCAGGGCAGAAAAGAAAATGATGGACTGAAAGCAGCCAGTTTTATTTCACTAGACAAGAGAACATGAAAACTGCAAGGATGATTCTGCTTAATCAACAATTTCCACATCCCTAAAAGAGAAACTTTCAAATCTGCATATTCTAAGTATTCAATCATAAGCTTTCTAAAAACTATTATAGTCAATCCTCATTATTTGAAAATTCTGTATATGTGAATTAACCTACTCACTAAAATTTATTTGTAACCCCCAAATCAATACTGCAGCACATTCTTAGTCTTTCACAGATACACACAGAGCAGTGCAAAACCATGCGTCGCTTGACGTGGCACATTTCCATCTGAAGCTGAACAAAGTGACATTGCCTTCTTGTTTCAGCTCTCATACTACATACACAAGTGTCCTTTTTGTGGTCTATTTAACACCATGTTTTTCACATTTCACATTTTATTGGTGCTTTCACTGTTTAAAATGGCCCCTAAGCATCATGCTGAAGTGTTCCCAGATGCCAGCTGTTCCTAGGTGCAAAAAGGCTGTAATGTGGAGAAAATATGTGTGTTAGATAAGTCTCACTGAGACATGAGTTACAGTGCTGTTGGCCATCAGTTCAATGTTAATACATTAAGAATATATATTAAGCAAGGTGTCTTTAAATAGAAACACACATAAAACATGGTTATACATTGATTAGTTGATGGAAATGTCATGACTAGAAGCTTGTAGGAACATGACACAGTATTTTTCCCTAAGGTCAATGGTTCAGTACAGTATCTGCTAACTTAGTGTCGCTGGCACCTTCATAAAACATAACTACGGTGAATAATGAGAATAAACTGTGCTTTGTTAAAATATAAGTATCTCATATTCGATCCTCACAAGGTAAATATTTTTACCCATTTAAAACCACATTATTCTGGGAATAGGTAAAGAATTTACTGGGATAGTGTACATTTACTATAATCTCTACTATGCTTTAAAGTATATGGAAAACAAAGTTGCTGAAACCACAAATACCTCTTACTTAAATCAAGCAGGGCCTTAAAGATAAGGAGATTTTAAAAATTATAAAGAACCAAAACTAGTAAAAAATACTTATTTAAAATATCATTACAGAATTCTTTACAGTATGAACAACAAGCATAAGATGATGTATATATAGAAGCATTATAATTCAAAAATTTCCAATTCTGAGTAAAAACTCTTTTGGAAGCAGAATTTATCAAGCCTTTTTTTTTTTTAAAGAGCCCAAAGAAAGCTCATTTCTTTCATTTCACTACACACTTTTCTTTTCTAAAGAAGTTTAAGGTCATAGCGAAAAATTTAATATTTATTAAGTAAATTGATTTTAAAATTATAAAGAATTTTTTAACTTCTAAAATTTTAAATCTGAAGAAAGGAAGGGTGAATATGGAGGGGAAAAATTAGAAAAATGGGCAAGACAAATCTGAGTCCATGCCAAAATGGCTCCTAAGGTTAATAAGAGGTTGGGTGTCTCCTATATCCATTTCAGCCCTTACAGAGTTGGTGTGAAAGGGCGGTACCTTCCCTGTAGGTAACCTGGCTCTTTCCTAGTTTTATTTCTGGAAACCTTCTATACAACTTTTTTTTATTAAAGACTCTTTCTTAAAAGAAAGTGATATATTTTGTGCCACTCCCTAAAAAAATGAAGTGGGGCCATTACTTCTTGTTTAACTGCCATCATATACGGATTCATTTAACAAATAATTATGAACAATCTGGCAATTATCAGGATGATGAACTCTGAATTGGGAATAGGTCTTATTCATTCCCTGTTTCCCCATCCTCAACCACTGACTTTCAGTGAGCTGGTGCTATAGCTTGGGTTATCTTCCAAAAGCCCTGCAACCCCTATTTTTCTATCTTCTAATTAAAGTCTGAGGTAAAAGCATTGTTGGTCAAGCTGCGAGTGGCTAGTTCCAAGTCATAGGAACATCTATTCATACACAACTCTATTAAGGCACATATAAGGAAGGGAGATAGGACACTCTATTTTTTACTAACTTGATTACTTGATTTTTTGTTGTTGTTTTAATGTGACAGGGGTTAAATTTCCTAAATTCACCTAAACAACACAAGTTGGTAATTATAGGAGTGTGTTCTAATAAACATATATTCTAAAATGCTGAATTAGTATTAAGATAATAATATTGCTTTTGCAAGCTTTCTATAATCAACAAATCCTTACTCAATGGAAGTGCAATGTTTTTAGTATGGTCAAGACTTTCTACATCATATTGTCGTATATTTAATTAATCCACACAATTTAATTTTTTTCAGAATAAAAATCTTTAAAGTAAACTAGCTATCTCATAAGCAAAGATATTTGAATATCAACTAAGTACTCAGCTTTCTTCAATTCTCTTCAGAATAACTGGTTTCTTAAAGAAAATTATAGTTTAAGATTTCTGCAGTCAAAAGCCTGCACTTCAAAGTCTGTATGATAAAGACTAGGGAAATAATTTTCACTATGGATACAGGAAACAGAACTCCTAGAAGTAATGAGGATGTTATGGCATCTGACAGGGCATACTAATAAATGATTCAAACTTTTATTGAATATCTATCACATACCAAGATGTAGGATCGAGATGGTCCCTGCCCTTGAAAAATTCAATTTGGTGAGAAAAGATGGATATGTTAAAAACAAAAACCTCTTCACCATGATAGATTCTCTAAAAATAAGTAACTGACAGCTGTGATAGAAAACAGATGCTTAAATAGAGTTTGAAACAAACTGTTGCACAGTGGGAAGATGGCTACATACACTGTGTGGCAAGAACCTTAGCACAGGTAAGTATGAGTGCCTTTGAAGAATGAAGTTAGAATGAAAAAAAGAGAGAGGACAGTTCATGAGGATCTCTACTGAAAGCTACTGAGAGATTATAAACAAGAAACAGTTTTGCTTTTTTTTTTTCTTTTTTAAGAGATAGGCTCTCCCTATATTGCCCAGGCTGGTTGTAAACTCTCGACCTCAAGCAATCCTACCTCAGCCTCCTGAGTTGCTACGATTGATTACAGGAGTGAGCCACCTAGCTCAGCACCAGCTTTGCATTTTAGAAAGATAAATTTGGGCCACGTGCAGTAGCTCACGCCTGTAACGTCAGCACTTTGGGAGACCAAGCTGGGCAGATCACATGAGCTCACAGGTTTGAGACCAGCATGGGCAACATGGCAAAACCAAAATTAGCCTAGCGTGGTGGTCCACACCTGTAGTCCCAGCTACTTGGGAGGCTGAGGTGGGAGAATGGCTTCAGCCTGGGAGGCGGAGGTTGCAGTGAGCCAAGACCATGCCACTGCACTCCAACTTGGGTGACAGAGCCAGATTTTGACACACACACACACACACACACACACACACACACACACACAGCAAAACAAAAGAAATATAAATTTGGAAGCACTAAAAAGAAGGTGGGTTGGAAAGAAACACTGGACACAGGGAGACTAGTCAGAGCCCTACTAAAGAATCCCTAATATTAACAAATAAAGAGGATGGGATGTTAGGGAACAGGATGAAGATATGATTAGGGATTAAAGGTAAATTTAGGCAGTCCTATCAGTAGGTAAGTAATGGATTGGACATAGGGCAGTGGTTCTCAAACTGGGGTGATTTGTTCCTTGGGACATTTCACAATGTCTGTACACATTTTTGGTTGTCACAATGAGGGAAACTGCCATTGGCATCTAGTGGGTAGCATCCAGGGATGTTGCTAAACATCTACAATGCACAGGACAGCTTCCCACAACAAGAAACTTTTCAGCTCAAAATATCAATAGTGCCAAGGTTAAGAAATCCTGGTATATAAGACAAGGAATCTGAGTCTCCTGGGTTTCTAGTTTGGGTAACTGAAAAGACAGTGCCACTAGCAAGGATGGAACACAGAAAGTAGAGTCTGAGATTGGGGAAGAAGAAAGAGAAGATGAGCCCAGGTTTTTTTTGTTTTTGTTTTTTTGAGATGGAGTCTTGCTCTGCCGCCTAGACTTGAGTGCAGTGCCACAATCTCAGCTCACTACAACCTCCACCTCCCGGGTTCAAGTGATTCTCCTGCCTCAGCCTCCCAAGTAGCTGGGACTACAGGCACCCACCACCGTGGCCAGCTAATTTTTGTATTTTTAGTACAGACAAGGATTCACCATCTTGGCCAGGCTGGTCTCAAACTCCTGACCTTGTGATCTACTGCTGTGGCCTCCCAAAGTGTTGGGATTACAGGTGTGAGCCATGTCTGGTCTTGAGCTCAGTTTTGAAGGAGCTGAGATGCCTATAGGGTTTGCATGTAGAACTCTTGGGTCAGGAACTTAAAAACACTAGTTTGGAGCTCAGAGAAAACCACGCTGGTGTGCAGAGTTTGGGGAATCACCAGATTTTATGATGGGTATGTTTCAATGCTAGGCATGCTCATAAATTTCATTTAGAAAAAAGCTGTATAAGCAGCAGTATAGAAGCTATATCTAAAATCTTTAAAGAATTTACATTTACCTGAAATCTTAAAAAGCTAGCTCTTAATCTCTTAAAAAAAAACCTATAATACATTTGAAATTGATCGTTCCAAGTGTCCAAGCATTAAAGTTAATATCTTTTCATAAACTGTATGGCACTCATAAAGGTTCAACACTATACAACAATTCACACAAATACTAACTAGATCAAATACCAGCATTTTCCAAAGTGTATTTATACTGAACAACTCAAGAAATGAATGCTTTATGTTTAAATAACTTTTGTAAACACTGTTATATCTTATTCTAAAATATTTATAATCTACATTAGTATGTTAAAGGTTCTAAGAAGTTCTGCAGTAAAGATATCAATCTAACCCAAAATAATCTAGCATCTGGTAAATTATTTGATCATAGAAATCTTTCACATAATATATTTACATGTCCTAGGATTTATATTTATGACTACAATACGAGAATCAAAAGACAAATTCTGAGGTAAATATCTCACTGAAAGTTGGTCTAGATAATCTACCATCTTTACTGACATTATTAATTCTATTTGTAATATAAAATTCAAGCCTAATTCAGTAATGACTACAGTATTATTTTGTAAATGGATACTTGCTAAGAACACTCAAAGTAACTCTGCTAAGAAACTAAAAAAAAAAAAAATTCTTTAAAAATTACTCTAAAAATCTATTTTAAAAACAAATAGAACCATGCTGGGCACAGTGGTTCACACCTGTAATTCCAGCAGTTTGGGAGGCCAAGGAGAGTGCAATCACTTGAAGTCAGGAGTTCAAGACCAGCCTGGCCAACACAATAGAACCCCATCTCTACTAAAAATAAAATAATTAGCTGGGCACAGTGGCAGATGCCTGTTATCCCAGCTACTTGGGAGGCTGAGGCAGGAGACTCACTCAAACCCGGGAGGCGGAGGTTGCAGTGAGCCAATATCACCCACTGTACCCCAGCCTGGGTGACAGAGCTCCATCTCAAAAGAGAAAACCAAATAAAAACCACAACTGTTCTGAAATGCTTTAAACTAGCTTAGAGACGCAAACCCCGCCCCCCCTTTAATCATAGAGCGCCATCTATTCCATAACTTCTTACATCAATAACCAGAAAAATAAGTAATTCAAACTACTTTACTGATATAAGAAAAGCTTACTGGAGTATTTTTCTATTGATTCATAAAATAATTCTAGGAAACTGGTATAACAATCATTCTCAAGTTCTTCTTCTGGAGCTACAATTCTGTAAAAGTACTATATATAGTGATGAATGGTAAAACTTACCATGGATTTGGAAAACTAGAAGAATATTAAGATAACCCTGAGAAAAAAGTAGTAAAATCAGATTTTATTTTAAAAATAAGACTTATTCAAACTCACTACAGTTGACATAAAGAATACTATATTTAGCTCTCAGGCATCTGTGTAATAAGAAAGAAATTGAGGATCATAAAAAACTAGAGCAAAAAAAAAAACTATTTTCCAGAAAATACATAAGTTCTAGGTCTAAAAAAAAAAAAAAAAGCAGACAGCTAATATTTGTCACTTGGATAGCTTTGATTTTTAAAAATCAATGATAATGCTGTTTTAAAGTTACCAAGGAAGTCTATACTTTCACAAATATTATAATTACCCAGTAAATCTTTATTCCAAGAGAGTACAAAGGCATAGGTCCAATAAACACAATCAAACTCAAGGAAAGGAAATTGTATATTTCCTAGTCTACCTTTAATGCCTAGAAGTGTGCTTTTCAGATTTGTAAGTACAAACGGCTACTGTAGCAAAGGGGATTACAAAGAAGGTTATGGTTTCAAATAATTCCCTTTCTTTTTAATTTTCCAAAAGAAAGTAGCCTGGAAGTATTCTAAGTATTCTAAGAAGTATTAGAAATAAGGCTGGTAATATTTTCCACTGAGGATTTGACTCTGCTGTAGACCCTGTTGGCTATCTACGAACTATTCTTCCATACTGCTCCTCAATAAACCTCAGATACTCTACCCTCTTCTATGTGACTGTGAGCTTCACTAAGGATAATCATGGTAATCCCACTATTGCCAGAAGCTGGGTTAGAGATGGACCTCTGAAACAATTCCAAGAAATAACCAAGAAAAGTTTGCTAGAAACTTCTAGGTACACTCACAGACAGTACACATGTAAGAAGGAATACTCTCCAAAACAATGTGTTTGCATGTGACATCAAAACCTGAAGAAACCCTCAGTACTGTGAGGGGTGCATACTTGAGAACAAAGCCAACATTCTCAGTTAATAACAGCAGATGGAAAAACAAAGACTCTGGTTCCTTGATGGTATCGCTAAACCAATGACTGAGCCTATCTCCAAGCCTCTATGTGATAATAAGTTTGCTAACTGTTTCAAACAGTTGTCATTTTAAAAACTATGCAAATGAAAACTGAGGAAGAGGTTTACTTACAATAAACTCTGAAATAACATGCCCACCCTCCCCCGCAAATAACATGTGATTGATGGCAGTTCAGAACTATACAAGCTACACACTGGTCATTCATTCACTTCATACCACCACCCCATATATACACAATTTAATTTCAGCATCCCCATTTAAAACTGTAGAACCAACAGAGAAATTTATAAGAATAACTGCATTGAGGTGGGTGGGAAGAGGAGGAAATGGAAAGCGAAATGTGGTATGACAAAAGTTTACTACCAGTTGACTTTCTGCAATAAGGATTTAAAATCCAAAGTTTTTAATTTAAAAAATAGTAGCATAAGAGCTTATTAGAGCTATGGAGGCAACCACCAAAAGAAATAAAAATTACAATTTTTAAAAGTAGTTGCCTCTGGGAATGGGACTCAATGAAGGAAGGGATGAGATGGGAGCTATTCTCTTTCTTATCCTTTAAGTATTGTTTAATTTTTCTTAAACTTGATAGGTATTAAAGTATCTTTCTAAAATGGCACTGTGAAGAAATTACACTTACATAACAATTAACAATGGAAAATAATGCTTGAGGGGCCACTTCTGAAGACTGCCAAAGAATCACAGAATGACAGTTTTAACAGGTTTGAACTCAACTGAGGAATGAGGGAAAGTAGGAGAGGAGCAGAAATCCAAATATAACTAACTGTAGGACTGCAGGTGCTGAAGGTACATCCAATTCCTGACAAAAAACAACCTCCTCTATTTGAAGCAAACAGGAAAGTAAGACAAAAAACATTCTACCTTCAGCTTGCTTTCGGGGGACTGAAGTAGCATGAGAACAATACTTGTTAAGGCCAAAATGAGAATGGCAAGGGTAAGTCCAGGAACAGACAGACACTAATTACCATTTAACTTGATAGGTAATGGCTGGAGAATTTAGTTTCAGTGCCGCTATGAAGTGGCATAGCATGACTTCAGATGCATCAGCACAAGCATTGGAATTTCCCAGAAAGAATTATCCTGTACAACTTAATAACATAAACTGAAATTGTACATGATTATCAGAGAACCGGTTTAAATCTCAGCACCCCCTCTTTCTCATATATAATATAAATCCTACCCTAAGAAAAATCTCATTAAGATACCTGTTTTGATGCTACTCAGAGATTATGACTGCATAATCTAACATACTACCAACCGTATGTTCCTATTACCATGATATGTGTAATAAGCTGATTGCTTATACATACAATGTTCTTTTTTAAGAACTACATATACAAACTTTGAGAAATGCAAAGATTTTTCTACTAATGGCTACCCAACACATAGTTATACTGCAAGAACTCCATCTAGTGATGAACCAAAAATATAGCAGGTCCATGTTTTTTAAAACTTGGAAGTTAACTCTGCAGCAAATACAAAATTGTAAACTGACCTTGCTGTAACAGAGGTATCAAGACTTAAAAATATGACACCCATAGCTACAAAATGTCTTCTGGAAGGATTTTTTTAATTGTATAATCTGGCCAGGCACAGTGGCTCACCTGTACAGTCTTAGTGCTCTGTGAGGCCAAGGTGGGAGGACAGCTTGAACCCACGAGTTCCAGACCAGGTTGAGCAACAGCAAGACCTCACCTCTACAAAAAATTTAAAAATTAGCTGGGTGTGGTGGCATGCGCCTAGAGTCTCAGCTACTCAAGAGGCTGAAGCAGGAGGATCATTTGAGCCCTGGAGTTAGAGGCTGCAGTGACCTATGCTTGTGCCACTGCACTACAGGATGGGTGACAAAGCAAGACCCCTGTCTCTTTAAAAAAGAAAAAAAGTATGATCTGAATTTCTTGATCTTTTAATCCTTTAAGTGAACACTGAAATTCAAGGTTTTAAAAAATCATTGTTTGCATTACAGTTCTTTCATGACATTAAGTATTTACTTGGCATATTTGAAGAAAATATCAAATCTAAAATTTCCATTTGGAAATTAAGATTCTTAAATTATAAAAATATACTTAAAGAGTAACAACAAGGCTGGGCACAGTGGCT
Organism: Callithrix jacchus; assembly: GCF_049354715.1. Taxonomy (NCBI): domain Eukaryota; kingdom Metazoa; phylum Chordata; class Mammalia; order Primates; family Cebidae; genus Callithrix; species Callithrix jacchus. The sequence goes on along the minus strand of NC_133503.1, from coordinate 131,492,795 downwards.
CACACCTGTAATCCCAGCACTTTGGGAGGCCGAGGCAAGTGGATCACGGGGAGTTCGAAACCAGTCTGGCCAAGATGGCGAAATCCCAACTCTACTAAAAAATATAAAAATTAGCTGGGAGCAGTGGCAGGCGCCTCCAATCCCAGATACTTGGGAGGTTGAGGCAAGAGAAGTGCTTGAACCCGGGTGGCAGAGGTTGCAGCGAGCTGCGATCATGCCAGTGCACTCCAGCCTGGGCAAGAGAGTGAGACTCCATCTCAAAAAAAACACACAAAAAAACAAAAATGAATGAAATGTTATAAAGACCGTTTAAGTGCTAATATCACCTTCAAGGAAGATTCATAATACTCTTTAGGTACACTTTTCTTTTATGCTACAAACTGAGTGGATACTCAGTCCATACAATATCTGAACAAAAAAATATTCTAATAAACTCAGAACTGAAGAGAAAGATCAAGAGATACTTGAGCAAAATGTTAACATTTGTGAAATTTGAAAGGTGGATACATGTATATTATTCCCTATATTATTGTGAATATTTAAAATTGCTCACAACAAACAATAAAACATTACGGCACTTCTCTAGGAGTTCTTATTGACAATGCAAAATTTGAATAATCCACCACATTTTACTTTTTTGAGATGGGTTTTTGTCCTGTTGCCCAGGCTGGAGTGGTACAATCACAGCTCACTTAAGCCTTGACCTCTCAGACTTAAGTGATCCTCCTGCCTTAGCCTGTGGAGTAGCTGGGACTACAGGTGCACATGCACCACCATGTCCAGGTTTTTTTTCTTCTTTGTAGAGATGGGATCTCACTATGTTGCCCATGCTGGTCTCAAACTCCCGGGCTCAAGCGATCCTCCCACTTTTCCACCTCCGAAAGTGCTGGGATTAAAGGTGCAAGCCACCATGCCCAGCCTAGGCCTCAAAATGATACGTGCTATGATTATAATTACACTGTCCAATATGGTAGCCACTAGCCACCTGACCACTGAGCGTTTGAAATTCAGCTGGTGCAACTGAGAAAGTGAATTAATTTAAACTTTATCTGATACCCAAGTTAGTGTCTGAAAAACTTTTAAGTATATATGGAACAACCTGGGTATGTGAATCTACATTCCAATAGAAATTTTATGAAATTTAAATTAAGATAAAGTTTTCCAATAAACATTTAACATCCAAATTGAGATGTGCCCTAAATGCAAAATACATAATGGATTCCAAAGAATCACTTTTAAAAAGATAGCATTTTGGATAGACTGTCAAAATATATAAAAATTAATTTGTACTTCCTTTTTAGAAATGTAAAAGTAAATTTCAAATTACATATGTTGTTCACATCATATTTCTAGTGGGGAATGTTGGACTAGACAATATTTTCTGTAGTCATTTCCCTACTGACAGACATATAGGTAGTTCTCATTTTTGCACTGTTACAAAATAGCATTACAAACAATGTTCCTGTGTATTTTCTTGTGCACACATGCAAGAGATACACTAGAAGCAGAATTCCTAGTCATAGGGTATTGGCATAGGTCACAGCACCTGTACCAATTTATACTCATTAGTTTTATACTACACCTTCCCAACATTTGGAAATGTCCAAATAACATCTTTAATTTGTGCCAATTTTGGACATGAAATGGTATTTCACTGTAGTTACAATCTGCATATCCCTGATCACTAGTGTGCTTCAGCAGCTATTGATGTATTTCTGGGCCATCTGAGCCCAATGAGTTGCTATACTCATTTCTGAGCTTGTTTAAAACCTTATTTTAGCTCCAATAGTGAAAAAGCCAGAATTGAAAGCTCAGCACTCAAACCACATCTCATATATTCAGTTCTCACCACATAAAAGTAAATTGCCGTCCTTTGGCATAAAATTTAGTTTTTATTTTTCCATACCAAAATGTTTCCAATATTCCTCTAAATTATTCCATTGTGAAAGGGTGAACTGGTAGAGGTAGTAGAGGAGTAAGTAAATGCATGTTAGTCAAACTTTTAACTTAGAGCTGTTTAAAATGTTTTCCTGGCTCAGTATCAAAAAACAATTTATACAAAACCTATTTAATGTTAAAATAGAGGTCAAAAGTAACACAGTTCTATTGCCAAATAAGTTAAACTCCTGGGTGTTTTTCAAACAGTAAATTTCCCATTTTCTCTATGCATTTTTCAATCCAACATCTCTCAAAGTTGAAAGTGACTTTAACTTTCATCTGATCAAGTTTTGTCTAGTCACAGCTACTAATTACAGCTGGCTAAGTCTTTTCTGCGTGGTCCTCAAGTCATCTAGCTATAAGTCAACCAATGAATAGCATCTGTTATTTTATGTATGGTAGTCATATAGTTTCAATTTCCCAAGACTATTCCAGATTTCATATTTTTTTGTTGTTGAAAAGAGACTGTATTAAATATCCCTAAATGTGACTTATACTTTGCTCTATTTTTTTTTTAAGAGATGGGGTTATGTTGCCTTGGTTGAACTTGAACTCCTGGTCTCAAGGGATCCTCTGACCTCAACCTCCCACTGGGACTTTGGACAGAAGCTACCTTGCCCCATGTTACTTTCTATTTTTGTCAGCTTTTCATGTAACAAAAACTATAGACAAAACTATTTTGTCAGATAATGTCTCAATTTGGGCTCTTGCAAATATAATCCCTGTAGTGATGTAGTGTTTGTGCTTAGATGCATTCAATGTATTTCATAAAAGTGGTGTTAATACAACCCAGTCATCATGGTATCATAGAAACCCAAATGCACTTTCTGACTGTGAAAAGCAATTGACATTTTTCACCAACCAAAAATATGATACAGGAATACAATAAGCTAAGTGGGAGGCTTTTTCCCTATTGGCTTTTCTGAAAGTGAGTTTTATTAGAAGTAGAGAGAGGCTGACTTCTGAGCTACTGGAGAGAGGTAATCCCACAGACAAATGGGCACCTTAACAAACAAGCTTACTACAGTGTTTTTCAAACCCTAGGTCACAACTCAGGGAGTCATGGTCAATTTAATGGTTAACAAGGGGTATTTTTAAAACTGAATGAAAATGTAAACTATTAGAAGTGCATGATACTTGGTGAGGACATATATGTTGTTCCAAGAAACTTTCAGCCACATATTTATATATGCTTGCCACAATGTAAGATGAATTTTTTTTAACTGCAGATTATGGTCAAAAGGTTAAAGACCTGGGCATATGAAATGCTTCTATTTAATATTCATGAAAATGCTATGAAGCAGATACGTACCACCCATCTTACAGTATGAAAACAGGGTTCCTGAGTGACTTCAAGTCACACAGCTAGCAAATGATAATAAGCCTCTTTTTTTCTAACACCTTGTCATACCACTGATTGAAGCAAAACAATACAACACAACATGCTGCCACTTCACCCAAAAGCGGTGTTTTCATTCTCCCCTTTCTTGATGGCTCAATAGGTCATTAGCCACAGGCCCATTGAGTGCTTTTAAAAAGGGGGAAGCCTCTTGTTTAATGCAGATAAAAATGGAATTAAACCTTACTGGACATCAAAGAACTAAAATTAAAACCATGAGTTATCTTTTTTTACCTGTCAAAATAGAAAACATTTTTAACAGCAGAATTCAATGTTAGTGAGAACTTAAGGAAACCTGACACTTTCCAAAGCAGCCGGTGGGAGTATAAATTCGTAAAGTCTTTCTAGGAAACATCTTGGCAATGCATATCAAAAGCCATTATATAGCCATGAGAAAAAAAGCTGTAGCATATCCAGTGACATAAAATGTCCAGTAAAGAAAACAGTTTATAAATTAGTGGGTACTGTATAAAAATGTGTCTCTAAAGCATAAGAAAAAAATGCATGGAAGAAACACTTCAGCCCTTGCCCTGCCTCCCCTTCTCTCAACACAGAGACCAGAATGATCCTTCTCAAAACTCAACCTAGCATTGAAATACCCTAGGAAAAAAAAAATGGGGTGGGGAGGCAGGATAAAGCCAGCATGGCAAAATGCAGATGGTTTATTAAAGTGGGCTGGATGATGGGTCCTTTTCTGTATGTCCAGAACATTTTTGTCTTTTTTTTGAGAGACGGAATCTCACTCTGTCACCCAGGCTGGAGTGCAGTGGTGTGATCTTGGCTCACTCCAATCTCCACCTTCCAGGTTCAAGCGATTCTCTGCCTCAGCCTCCCGAGTAGCTGGGACTACAAGTGTGTGCCACTACCCCCAGCTAATTTTTTTTTATTTTTAGTAGAGACAGGGTTTCACTGTGTTAGCCAGCATGATGTCTCTCTCCTGACCTCGTGATCAGCCCGCCTCAGCTTCCCAAAGTGCTGGGATTACAGGTGTGAGCCACCATGCCCGGCCTAACATAGAGTTTTAAACTAATAAAACACAGGTAGATCATTCCTCAAAACTCTCCAAAGGCTTCCCATCTCACTCACAGTAAAATACAAAGTCCTTAAAATGGCCTAAAGGAGGCTGGGTGTGGTGGCTCACATCTGTAATCCCAGCACTTTGGGAGGCTGAGGCGGGTGGATCACCTGAGGTCAGGAGTTCAAGACCAGCAAGGCCAACATGGTGAAACCCCATCTCTACTAAAAATACAAAAAATTACCAGGGAATGGTGGTATGTGCCTGTAATCCAAGCTACTCAGGAAACAGAGGCAGGAGAACTGCTTGAACCCAGGAGGCAGAGGTTGCAGTGAGCCAAGATGGCGCCATCTGTATCCAAGCCTGGGGAATAAGAGCAAAACTCCATCTCAAAAAAAAAAAAAAAAGGCCTTGTACCAGTGCTTCTCAACCCTGGCTATATATTAGAAATCAGCTTCTACCCCCAGTATCAGTGGCCTGGGTGGGGAGCCCAGCATCAGTGGTTTTTTAAGAGCTTCTAAAGTAATTCTTACATGTAGCCAGGATGGAGAACTAGAGGACACTACCCCCTGCTCCCTGTCCAACCTCATTTGTCTTTTGCCTCTTTTGTTCCAGCCACGGTGGCCTTCCTGATGTTTCTCAAACATGCCAGGCACTGTCCTCTTCAAGGCCTTTGCCTGAAGTGCTCTTTTCCCTCAGGCCTGCCCAGCATCTTCCTTTGCCTCCTCCAGGTCTTGGCTCAAATGTTACCTTCTAAGTGGAGCCATTCTTGGTCACTCTATGTAAAAATTACAGCCCCTCCAGGCCTCTTCCAGGACTCCCTCTTCCCTTTATTTCTTTTACTCTTCCCCACGGTACTTATCGCCATCTGACACACAACATACTTTCTTATTTATTGTCCTTTCCCCCAAGTAAGTGTAATCTCCACAAGGGCAAGGATTTTGACTGTTGTAATCACTGCTATATCCTCAGCATCTCAAATATCTGGCACATATTAGATATTCAGAAAATAATAAATGAATGCTTATACATCAAATTGTTTAGCATTCATGGCAGTAGAATTACAAGTGACTTATTTTTTCTTACCTCAATTTTCTATGTGAACATACATTTATAAGAAAAATTTTTTAAGCAAATTTTAATCCAATATATTTGCTTGCTTTTAAAAACACAGATAATGGAATGTTGTCTTAAAAAATACATAAATATCCATTGAGCTGCAGATTTGTGCACTTTACTGAATACGACATGCTTTAAATTTTTTAACAAAGTAAATGCCAGTTAAAAATATTATAGCCATAGACCAGGTGTGGTGGCTCATGCCTGTATTCCTGGAATGGAAGGCTGAGGTAGGAGGATCACTTGAGCCCAGGAGTTTAAAACCAACCTGGGCCATGTAGTGAGACCTTGTCTCTACTAAAAAAAAAAAAAAAAATAGCCAGACATGGTGGTGCACGCCTATGTCCCAGCTACTCAGGAAGCTGAGGCAGGAGGATCACTTGAGCCAAGAGTTTGAAGTGATAGTGTGCTATGATTGTGCCACTATACTCCAGCCTGCGCAACAGTGAGACCCCATCTCTAAAATAATTTTTTAGAATTAAAAAAAATTATAGCCCCAGTGGCAGTAGATTCACCTGGCAAACAGATTTGGGGGTACTCTTGTCCAGAGAATGTTTCTTACAAAAGAAATCAGCCACAAATTTCCAACTGATGGAAGTTTTGCTATCAACTGTGTCTGTTCAGAATTTTCTCTGTAGTGTTTAATAATACCTAGAGTTATCCTACAAAAGTAATCTTTAACTACCGACATAGCTTTAATTTTGAACAAGTAAGCCTTGCCCTGAGGGATCCCATAAATATCAACTTTAAGGAAGCCAATCATCTAAAGTGGGACAAAAATTCCTGACTGTTCTCCAGCTAACACAGCATAACAGATGGTTTAACTAAACAAGTAAAGATAAATAATACCTGACCCAAATTATAAATAGAAAAAGTATCAATTCTACTCAAGCAAGCTTGCCAACCCATGGCCTGTGCACTGCACACGGCCCAGACAGCTTTGAATGTGGCCCAACACAAATTCGTAAACTTTCTTAAACATTACCAGACTTTCTGTGATTTTTTTTTTTTAAGCTCATCAGTTATCGTTAGTGTTAGTATATTTTATGTGTGACCCAAGACAATTCTTCTTCTTCCAACATGGCCCAGGGAAGCCAAAAGATTGGACACCCTTGTACTAAAGCCTTTGTATTTGGCAGACATTTTACAATATTTAAATCAATGGTATTAATATTAGAGCTTCAATTTCCATTGCCTCAACCAACCATTTAAGAACCAGTTACTTTTACTGCTTTTAAAATTCATGCCCCAGAGTCTGGACAAAGTGGTAATACCTACTCTCAAATCTTTGTTAATCAAAAACGGCCTCTCATTATATGAAAAAGAGTTCCAGAATCTCAATCAAGTGCTCTTCTGAGACACTGGAGAAGAACGAGTTAATCTTGATTATTTCTTAAGAAAAGAGAAAGGAGTGGTGTAAGAATTACAAGGGTACTATAAACAACAGCATGAGCATAATATACCACCGTGCAACAATTTCACATCATGGCAATAATTTTAAAAACTTTATTCCAGTAATAATAAGTATGGCTAAACTATGGTGAAATATGCAAAGTTCATGTAAATTTCTAAGTTATACCCTCACATTAAAAAGAATTTGACACTATCCTATCACCAGTATATCCTAAATGTATACTTACTCTTTTCTGTTATTTAGGTACTTTGGCAGAAAGAGCAAAAGTATTTGTTTTAGAGCCTGTTAACTATTCTGAACTTTTTTAAAAAAGAAAAACATAGAGACAGGCTCTGACTGTGTCACCCAGGGTGGAATACAGCAGCATGCTCATAGTTTATAGCTCACTGCAGCCTTGAACTCCTGGGCTATGTGATCCTGCCTAGTCAGCCTCCCAAGTAGCTGGGACTAAAGATGTGCACCATCATGCAACTTTTTTTTTTTTTTTTCGGTAGAGGGTCTCACTTTGTTTTCTACAACTCCTGGCTTGAAGGGATCATCTGGATCATCCTGCCTTGGTCTCCCAAAGAGCTGAGATTATAGGTCTGAGCCACACTGCTCCTGGTCTTTCTAAACTTTTTAAGATGAAATTCTTTCCCTCTTTATTAGTCATATAGTGAGATGGCAAATTTATGATTATCTTAATTCCCTAAAAGATGTCTTCACTGAATTAAGATTTAAAGTTCTCCCTTGAATTGTTTAACAGATTGATAAAAGAAACTTCCATTGGATCACGATATCACTCAGTTTTTTTTTTTTTTTTTTTTGGAGACAGAGTTTCACTCTTGTTGCCCAGGCTGGAGTACATGGCGCGATCTCAGCTCACGGCAACCTCCACCTCCCGGGTTCAAGCAATTCTCCTGCCTCAGCCTCTTGAGTGGCTGGGACTACAGGCTTCCGTCATCATGCCTGGCTAAGTTTTTTGTATTTTTAGTAGAGATGAGGTTTCCCTATGTTGGCCAGGCTGGTATCAAATTCCTCATCTTGGGTTCCACCCACCTTGGCCTTCCAAAGTGCTAGGATGACAGGGAAGAGCCACCATGCTGGGCCACCACTCAGTATCTTAAAGACAGTGCTAGGCAAAAAAATTGTCTGTTGCTGTTATACCCAAACAAGACTACACCTCAATCCACTCCTCACTCATTTGCCAAGAAACTCAGTCAGGTCGTTTTCCACTCTCATAATGATCTCATCTCAGGTTCCCGCTACGTCTACTCGTCTTTTTCTTTTCAACATTGTGTTCAACTATCCTGTTTCACCTTGTTCCTGATTTTATAAAATATTAAAAATTCTCTGCAGAAACTGAATGGTTACAGATCTAATATAAAAACTGCATAGCTTAACCATCATTGACAACGTTAAAAAAGTAACAGTGACAGGAAAAAAAAAGTTGATGACAGTTTTAACCTTCTGCAGTTGGAATTATGTGATGTCTCAGCAATTTTTCTTTCATATATTAATGAGCACACAAATTACTCAACAACTTCCATTATTTGTGTCCAAGGAGGGAAACCACAGGCTGCATAATTCAAACTTACTAATTTAAATATGCTACTCTTAAATCTGAAGAAAAAGGCCTAAACTTATAAAATGGATATGTGGTACATTCTTTGGCTATAATTAACATTTTAAAGAGCTTACTACGTGGTCAGACACTGTTCTAAGCACTGTGCCTGTGTTACTGAACTCTTGGCCTTTATGAAGTGGTTACTACTCTCCCTTTTTGAAGATGAGGAACCTGAAGCATGGAGACAGTATATAACCTCTCAAAATGACACATTATAGAGCTGGCATACAGTCTGACCCTAGGGCCCATATCTTTATCTTATACTGAGTCACTGGATGGGAGAATAATTCTTTTATCATGTAAACCTGAGAGTTCGTTGCTGTTACCAAACTCATGCCTGACCCATGCAAGGTGTTCAATAAATGCTGGAAAAAATTAAATTCTTAGACTTTTTTTTTTTTTTGGCCTGAAAGAAACCAAATCCAGGTGAGAAGAATAGCAGGGGAAAAGCAGAAGGTATTTTTGTACCTCCTACTTTATCAAAATATTCTATCATGTCATCCTTCTCAGAATACCACATGTGATAAGATCTAGCCAATGTCTAAAGCAAATATGAGATGCTTCGGAATCAACAACCAACTTCCAGTCTCAAAGCCTCAAAAGGCTAACACTATTATTTTTTATAATCTGTTACCGAAGTGGGATCATTCATCAAAACAGATTATTTTCCCTTGCAGAAGGAAGACTCACAAACTAGAATAATTGTAATGACTGAAAATAAGTTTTCAGAGCCTTCCAAACCACACTATCACTCCAATGAAGTACTATAACACAAACTGTCTTCAAAATACAGATAAAATGTGTTATCAGTGCACATATATACACCTCATGAAAATACTCAGGTACCCTTAAAAGTAATCATAATTATGTTGCTGTACTATCCCACTGTCAATAAAATTCAGTAGAGAGATATTTATGACCCATCAATAACTTGTCACTTAGTCTGGATGCTAGTACCATGCTCTTCACAGTTCTCTCAGCGTTGTTACTGAAATATTATACCTGAAAATAGTAATAACACAAAGCCCCCAAATACTATGTAAATAGGAGTCCAATCATCAACATCACTCAGGAATCTGCATTGATGGCATTGCTCATTTCTCCTCCTTTCCACATCTCTTCCAATTGAAATGATGAAAATGAAAGGGTTCTAAGAAAACAATTCTGAGTGGAAAAAACACGAACTCAAGCTTTATTTTTTCCCTCACACCACAACAACAATTAACACAAACAAAAGACTGTGACTAAATGTGGAGGATTTCTCCCCACCAATCAGCAAGCAATCATTTTTGTAGTAGACACCAGCTGGGTGTCCTCTAATTTAATTTAGACACTATCTATCTAGAAATAGTATAGTGTCAGATTGCACAGGCTGAGGGCTCAGTCCCCCAAAACTGCCCTCTCTTTAGACATGCGTTGCCACTCCGGGTCTCCAGAAATTCTGACCAACTGGCTTTGAGTTGGGGTTTTACAATCCCCTCTTTGAGTTCGATTAATTTGCTGGAATAGCCATAGAACTCAAGGAAACACTGACATTTACTGGTTTATTACAGAGGATATTAAAAAATACATAGATGAAAAAATGTGTAGGGCAAAAGGGGGACAGGGTGTGAAGACTCCAGGCTCTCTCTAGGCATGCTGCCCTCCAGGAACCTCCACACACGTTTAGCTACCCAGAAGCTCCCAAACCCTGTCATCTTGGGCCTTTTAAGGAGACTTCACTGGATAGCCATGAATGAAGCATGGATAACCATGTCAAAATGTGATTGGACAAAAACGGTGTAATTTAATGCTAATAAACTGATTGAGAAAAACCAACGAGGCCTGTCTCTTCAGATTTTTCTGGTCTTTCTGTGCACATTCCTCTCTCTAGAGTATGGGGCAGGACCCTCTCTGAAATGAGGATCTGGTCACTCACAGTCAGATCAGAGTCCTGCCTTGGGTATGTAAAAGGAGGACAAAAAAACAGGTGAGAGAGAAATTCTGTTTCCTGAGACCTGCTTCTGAGGCCTAAAGCACCCTAACATTGTAACAACATTATATAGACTATAACAAAGACTATGAAAGTTATGAGCCATGACAGAGATCCAAGATGGGCGATTAGGAGCAGCTCAGGATTGTAGCTACTAGTGAAAGCACAGGGGGTGAGTGGACGCCACATTTCCAGACGGATTTTTATTGCCCACAGACCAGGAGATTCCCAGGCAGAGGATCCCCATGGGTCGTCAGTGTGGCTGTTTCGGCCACTGTGGCTGTTCTGGCCGGCGCCCCAGTGCGACAGTTCTCCATACAAAATACATAGGTCTAGGTACCATTTTAGCTGGCGATTGGAGCTCGGGAAAGGCAGAGTTGCCCATTCAACTGATAGAAAAGGGAACTGAAACAGGGAGCCAGGCCAGGAGATTCCCAGGCAAAAAAGCGCCACGAATCTCAGCACGGCTGCTTCAGCCAGCGCACTGGGTCAACGTATGAGAAATCACACAGATCCCGGTGCCTTTTCAACAGATGACTAGAACACCTAGGAGACAAAAAAAAAAATGGCTCTGAGGCAGGGAGCCAGGTGATCAGGCTCAGCTGGTCCCACCCCCACAAAGAAACAGCAATCGGAAATGCTCTGGATTGAGTTTCACAGCAAGCACAGCTGAACCTGGGAAGGTCCAGCTCTGTGGGGGAGGGGCATCCCCCATTACTGAGGCACTCCACCACTACGGAGGTAGTCCACCATTGCTAAGGCAGCCTGCCATTGCCGAGGCAGCCCACCATTATGGAGAAAGTCTGCAATTACAAAGGTGGGTCGCCATTGCCGAGGCAGTTCTAACTACACCCGTATAAACAGGACTGCAGGGAAGTTCACACGGCAACTGGGCGGAGCCCACAGCAGCTCAGCAAAGACTCTGCAGGCAGACAGTGACTAGGTTGCCTCCTCGCTGGGCAGGGCAGACCTGAAAAAAAGCCAGCAGCACAATAGAAACTCACAAATAAAGCCCTAACTCCCCAGGACAGAGCACCTGGGGAAAAAAAAGGGGTTTATGAGTTCAGCTGCAGCAGATTTAAACGTACCTGGCCAGCAACTCTGAATGAACAACAGAGCTCACAGCTCAGCACTTGAGCTCCTAAAAAGGACAGACTGTCTCCTCAAGCAGCTCCCTGACCCCTGTATATCCAAAGAGTCACCTCATAAAGGAGAGCTCAGACTGACATCAGGTGGGTATCCTTCAGGGACAAAGACAGCAGAAGAAACTGGCAGCAACCCTTACTGTTCTGCAGCTGCTGCAGGTGATCCCCTGGCAAGCAGACCTCAGTAGTCCTACAGCAGAGGGGCCTGGCTGGTAGAAGGAAAAGTAAGAAAAAGAAAGAAATAACTTCATCATCAACAATCTGGACATCCACTCACAGACCCAATCTGAAAGTCATCAACTAAAAAGACGACACAAAGATGGGAAGAAACCAGTGCAAAAAAGGATGAAAACACCCAAAATCAGAACACCTCTCCTCCTACAAAGGATCACAACTCCTCACCAGCAAGGGAACAAGGCTGGATGGAAAATGAGTGTGATGAATTGACAGAATCAGGCTTCAGAAGGTGGGCAATGAGAAATTTCCGAGAGCTAAAAGAACACGTTCTAACTCAATGCAAAGAAACTAAGAACCTTGGAAAAAGATTTGAGGAAATGATAACAAGAATGGACAACTTAGAGAGGAATATGAGTGAATTGATAGAGCTGAAAAACACAACAGGAGAACTTCGCGAAGCATGCACAAGTTTCAACAGCTGAATTGACCAAACAGAAGAAAGGATATCAGAAGTCGAAGATCAACTCAATGAAATAAAATGAGAAGGCAAGATTAGAGAAAAAAGGGTAAAAGGAATGAACAAAGTCTCCAAGAAATATGGGACTATGTGTAAAGACCTAATCTATGTTTGATAGGTGTACCTGAATGTGATGGAGAGAATGAATCCAAGCTGGAAAACAATCTCCAGGATAATTATCCAGGAAAATTTCCCCAACCTAGCAAGGCAAGCCAATATTCAAGTCCAGAAAATACAGAGAACACCACTAAGATATTCCTCAAGAAGAGCAACCCCAATGCACATAATCGTCAGATTCACCAGGGTTGAAATGAAGGAGAAAATGCTAAGGGCAGCCAGAGAGAAAGGTTGGGTAACCCACAAAGGGAAGCCCATCAGACTCACAGCAGATCCCTCAGAAGAAACCCTACAAGCCAGAAGAGAGTGGGGGCCAATATTCAACATCCTTAAAGAAAAGAACTTTCAACCCAGAATTTCATATCCAGCCAAACTAAGCTTCATAAGTGAAGGAAAAATAAAATCCTTTATGAACAAGCAAGTACTCAGAGATTTCATCACCACCAGGCATGCTTTACAAGAGCTCCTGAAGGAAGCACTAAACATAGAAAGGAACAACCAGTACCAGCCACTCTAAAAACATACCAAATGTTAAAGAGCATCAACACAATGATGAATCTGCATCAACTAACGGGCAAAACAGCAAGCTAGCATCAAAATGGCAGGATCGAATTCATATATAACAATACTAACCCTAGATGTAATTGGGCTAAATGCCCCAATCAAAAGACACAGACTGGCAAATTGGATAAAAAGCCAAAACCCATTGGTGTGCTGTATCTAGGAAACCCATCTCACATGCAAGGATACACAAAGGCTCAAAATAAAGGGATGGAGGAAGATTTACCAAGCAAATGGAGGGCAAAAAAAAGCAGGAGTTGCAATCCTAGTCTCTGATAAAATAGACTTTAAACCAACAAAGATCAAAAGAGACAAAGAAGGACATTATATAATGATAAAAGGATCAATGCAACAAGAAGAGCTAAGGATGCTAAATATATATGGACCCAGTACAGGAGCACCCAGATACAAAAAGCAACTTCTTAATGACTTACAAAGAGACTTAGACTCCCACACAATAATAGTGGGAGACTTTAACACCCCATTGTCAATATTAGACAGATCAACAAGACAGAAAATTAACAAGGATATCCAGGACTTGAACTCAGACCTGGACCAAGCAAACCTAATAGACATTTATAGAACTCTCCACCCTAAATCCACAGAATATACATTCTTCTCAGCACCACATCACACCTACTCTAAAGTTGACCACATAATTGGAAGTAAATCACTCCTCAACAAATGCAAAAAAATGAAAATCATAACAGTCTCTCTGACCACAGTGTAATCAAGTTAGAGCTCAGAATTCAGAAACTAACTCAGAACCGCACAGCTTCATGGAAACTGAACAACTGGCTCTTGAATGCTGACTGGATAAACAATGAAATTAAGGCAGAAATAAAGATGTTCTTTGAAACCAACAAGAACGAAGACACAACATACCACAATCTCTGGGAAACATTTAAAGCAGTCTCTAGAGGAAAATATGTAGCAATAAATGCCCACAGGAGAAGCAAGGAAAGATCAAAAATAGACACCCTAAAGTCAAAATTGAAAGAGCTAGAGGAGCAAGATCAAAAAAACCCAAAACCTAGCAGAAGACAAGAAATAACTAAGATCAGAGCAGAACTGAAGGAGATAGAGACACAAAAAACCCTTCAAAAAATACATAAATCCAGGAGCTGGTTTTTCGAAAAGATCAACAAAATAGACAGACCACTAGCCAGATTAATACAAAAGAAAAGAGAGAATAATCAAATAGATGCAATAAAAAACAATAAAGGGGATATCACGACAGATTCCACAGAAATACAAACCATCATCAGAGAATATAACAAACAACGCTATGCACATAAACTAGTAAACCTGGAAGAAATGGATAAATTCCTGGACACTTACATCCTCCCAAGCCTAAACCAGGAAGAAGTTGAAACCATGAATAGACCAATAACAAGGTCTGAAGTTGAGGCAGCAATTAAGAGCCTACCACACAAAAAAAGCCCAGGTCCAGATGGGTTCACAGCCAAATTCTACCAGACATACAAAGAGGAGCTGGTACCACTCCTTCTGAAACTATTCCAAACAATCCAAAAAGTGGGAATCCTTACCAAATCATTTTATGAGACCAACATCATTCTGATACCAATACCCAGCAGAGACTCAACAAGAAAAGAAAACTTCAGGCCAATATCCATGATGAACACAGATGCAAAAATCTTCAATAAAATACTGGCAAGCTGATTGCAACAGCACATCAAAAAGCTTATCCACCATGATCAAGTAGGATTCATCCCGGGGATGCAAAGCTGGTTCAACATACACAAGTCTATAAACATAATTCACCATATAAACAGAACCAAAAACAAAAACCACATGATTATCTCAATTGATGCAGAGAAGGCATTTGACAAAATTCAACAGCCCTTTATGCTAAAAACCTGCAATAAACTTGGTATTGACGGAATGTATCTCAAAATAATAAAAGCTATTATGACAAACCAACAGCCAATATCATACAGAATGGGCAAAAACTGGAAGCATTCCCTTTGAAATCTGGCACTAGACAAGGATGCCCTCTGTCACACTCCTATTCAATATAGTATTGGAAGTTCTAGCCAGAGCAATCAGGCAAGAAAAAGAAATAAAGGGTATTTACATGGAAAAGGAGGAAGCCAAATTGTCTCTATTTGCAGACAACATGATAGTATATCTAGAAGACTCCATCGTCTCAGTCCAAAATCTGAAACTGATAAGCAACTTCAGCAAAGTCTCAGGAGACAAAATCAATGTGCAAAAATCACAAGCATTCCTATACACCAATAACAGACTTAAAGAGAGCCACATCAAGAACAAACTGCCATTCACAATTGCTACAAAGAGAATAAAATACCTGGGAATACAACTAACAAAGGATGTAAAGGACCTCTTCAAGGAGAACTACAAACCACTACTCAACAAAACAAGAGAGGACACAAACGGATGGAGAAACATTCCACATTCATGGTTAGGAAGAATCAATATTGTGAAAATGGCCATAGTGCCCAAAGTAATTTACAGATTCAACACTATCCCCATCAAGCTACCAATGACCTTCTTCACAGAACTGGAAAAAACCACCTTAAACTTCATATGAAACCAAAAGAAAGCCCACATTACCAAGTCAATTCTAAGCAAAAAAACAAAGCAGGAGGCATCACACTACCGGACTTCAAACTATACTACAAGGCTACAGTAATCAAAACAGCATAGTACTGGTACCAAAATAGAGATATAGACAAATGGAACAGAACAGAGGCCTTGGAGGCAACACCACACATCTACAACCATCCAATCTTTGATAAACCTGAGAAAAAACAAGCAATGGGGAAAGGAGTCCTTGTTTAATAAATCGTGTTGGAAAAACTGGCTAGCCATGTGCAGAAAGCAGAAATTGGACCCCTTCCTGACACCTTACACTAAAATTAACTCCAGATGGATTAAAGACTTAAACATAAGACCTAACACCATAAAAACTCTAGAAGAAAATCTAGGCAAAACCATTCAGGACACAGGCGTAGGCAAGGACTTCATGACCAAAACACCAAAAGCATTGGCAACAAAAGCCAAAATAGACAAATGGGACCTAATCAAACTCCACAGCTTCTGCACGGCAAAAGAAACAGTCATTAGAGTGAATTGGCAACCAACAGAATGGGAAAAAATTTTTGCAATCTACCCATCTGACAAAGGGCTGATGCCCAGAATCTACAAAGAACTATAACAGATTTACAAGAAAAAAACAAATAAGCCCATTTAAAAGTGGGCAAAGGACATGAACAGACACTTTACAAAGGAAGACATACATGAGGCCAACAAACATGAAAAAATGTTCATCATCACTGGTCATTAGAGAAATGCAAATCAAAACTACATTGAGATATCAACTCATGCCAGTTAGAATGACGACCATTAAAAAATCTGGAGACAGATGCTGTAGAGGATGTAGAGAAATAGGAACACTTTTACACTGTTGGTGGGAGTGTAAATTAGTTCAACCATTGTGGAAGACAGTGTGGCGATTCCTCAAGGACCTAGACATAGAAATTCCATTTGACCCAGCAATCCCATTACTGGGTATATATCCAAAGGATTATAAATCATTCTACTATAAGGACAAGAATGTTCACTGCGGCACTGTTTACAATAGCAAAGACCTGGAACCAACCCAAATGCCCATCGATGATAGACTGGACAGGGAAAATGTGGCACATATACACCATGGAATACTATGCAGCCATCAAAAACGATGAGTTCATGTCCTTTGTAGGGACATGGATAAACCTGAAAACCATCATTCTCAGCAAACTGACACAAGAACAGAAAATCAAACACCACATGTTCTGACTCATAGGTGGGTGTTGAACAATGAGAACACATGGACACAAGGAGGGGAGGAACACACACTGGGGTCTGTAGGGGGTAAATAGGGGAGGGACAGCAAAGGGTGGAGAATTGGGGAGAGACAGCATGGGGAGAAATGCCAGATATAGGTGATGGCGAGGAAGGCAGCACATCACACTGCATGTGTGTACCTATGCAACAATCTTATATGTTCTTCACATGTACCCCAAAACCTAAAATGCAATTAAAAAAAAAATTGAAAGTTATGAGCCAGGAACTCGGAAACAAACACCAATATATATACCAAAATATCACAGTAGTCTAGCCTCACCTGTAATTTTTTGTATTTCTAGGACTCTTTCCAAGCTGACGTTAACAATTAGGTATAGGCTGGGCGCAGTGGCTCACTCCTGTAATCCCAGCACTTTGGGAGGCTGAGGTGGGTGGATTACCTGAGGTTGGGAGTTCAAGACTAGCCTCACCAACATGGAGAAACCCCGTCTCTACTAAAAATATACAAATAGCTGGGAGTGGTGGCACATGCCTATAATCCCAGTTACTCAGGAGGCTGAAGGAGGAGAATCGCTTGAACCCAGGAGGCAGAGGTTGTGGTGAGCCGAGATAGCGCAATTGCACTCCAACCTGGGCAACAATAGCGAAACTCAGTCTCAAAAAAAAAAAAAATAGGTATAATCTAGAAACTATTTATTGGACAATTTACTTTTATTGGGTAAAACATCTTTTTTTTTTTTTTTTTTTTTTTGAGACAGAGTTTCGCTCTTGTTACCCAGGCTGGAGTGCAATGGCGCAATCTCGGCTCACCGCAACCTCCGCCCCCTGGGTTC
This sequence comes from Callithrix jacchus, assembly GCF_049354715.1. Lineage (NCBI taxonomy): Eukaryota > Metazoa > Chordata > Mammalia > Primates > Cebidae > Callithrix > Callithrix jacchus. The sequence goes on along the minus strand of NC_133503.1, from coordinate 131,475,148 downwards.
AGGCAATTCTCCTGCCTCAGCCTCCTGAGTAGCTGGGATTACAGGCACGCACCACCGTGCCCAGCTAATTTTTTGTAATTTTTAGTAGAGACGGGGTTTCACCATGTTGACCAGGATGGTCTCGATCTGTTGACCTCGTGATCCACCCGCCTCGGCCTCCCAAAGTGCTGGGATTACAGGCTTGAGCCACCGCGCCCGGCCCGTAAAACATCTTTTATTACAATACCTTTTAAGTGTCTTTAAGCTCATTGTTCAGATTTACCATTTACTTCCTATAAGAAGAGGAGATTTTTTTCTTTCCATGGTAATTTGGGCAGCATGGGCTGAGCTTTTCTCATTTACAAGATCTATCTTCCTCCACTATCCCTTCTGTTGGCTGGATATGAGGTCACTGGATATGGAGTTTTTTAGACCACAAACTTCAAAGGCAGCAGCATTCTGCCATAAAGCAATCTGTTCAAATCAAATAGGGAGGGTTTCAGATTATCCAGCATTTAAAGAGTAATCAATACAACGAATCGTCATTTAAAAATGTTTATGTTTGGACAAGAGTCTAAGGAAACTTCTGAAATGCATGACAGTTTTTGAGAGCCAATACCTGTAATTTGAGAGAAGGCAATGACATGGATGCTTCAGTACAACCACCTTTAAATTGTAATAAAAACAAAACAGAGATAGAAAACAGGTCCAAGATAAATTCTAAATCTAAGTTTAGCCAGGAGTTGTAAGCATGCTTCACAAGATTTTTTTTTTAAATCAGTCTTTATCATGGTTTTATTTTCTCCTTCCTTGCTATGAAATGTCAGCAGATAGAAGATGATGAAAGTATACCTAAAGGTATGCCACAGACTGAATAACAAAATGCTAAAAATGTCTGCATTGGTACAATAACTTATTTTCAGTTTGCATGGACTATCAATTGTATTCATAATTAATCTTGGGAAGTAGAAATGGCATTTGAACAAGACCAGTTTTATACTTACAACAAGGCATTTAGAGAGTCTTAGAAACCACATCTTCTGGTTCCAAAATCAGAATTCTGTTACTGTTCTGTACTGATTTCAATATACCTTTGCGGTAGAACTCCAACATATCTCACATGCATTGAAATACTATACTCTCATTTCAGAAACTCTTGATAATAATTAATACCTTTATGCATGGTGTTCAGATTATAGAAGGATAAAGAGGCCTGTAACATGCCAAAACTTGTTAAACTGGCCAATGAAAATTTTGCTAGATTGTTCAAAGGAAAGCTTTAGAATTTAGTTAGAAATATAAAATACTGAAAAGTTTGCCAAACAACCTGGATCATTTTAAACTCATGCTATGTGCAATGACCTTAATTTGCCTTAAAATGTCATTCAAAATTATAATTCCAATCTGTCAAAAATCAACCATAGGCTGGGCATGGTGGCTCACGCCTGTAGTCCCAGCACTTTGGGAGCCTGAGGCAGGCAGATCATCTGAGTTCAGGACTTCAAGACCAGCCTGACCAACATGGTGAAATCCTGTATCTACTAAAAATACAAGAATTAGCAGGGCATGGTGGTGGGCGCTCATAATCCCAGCTACTTGGGAGGCTGAGGCAGGCAAATCGCTTGAACCTGGGAGGTGGAGGTTACAGTGAGCCAAGATCGCATCACTGCACTCCAGCCTGGTGACAGACTCTGTCTCAAAACAAAAAGAAATACAGAAACAAAACGACAACAAAACAACCATAGTATCACTATTTCACAACATTCCCAAATGCATTAAGCTAAAATGTCATAGCTAGTCCACACTCCTCTGATAAAGAAGTTTTTCCAGGAAAACAACTTGCTTTAGTTTTAAAAATATAATTGTCTACTAATTGTACTTGTGAGAAAGTTGTATATATTTTATAAAAGCTTTCTGAGTACAGGATTACTACAAACACAGATATAGGCATGCATACACGCAGTCAGAAAGCCTGGATTCTGGCCGGGTGCAGTGGCTCACACCTGTAATCCCAGCACTTTGGGAGGTAGAGGCTGGTGGATCACCTGAGGTCAGGAGTTCACTGGCCAACATGGTGAAACCAGATCTCCACAAAAATACAAAAATCAGCTGGGCATGATGGCAGGTGCCTGAAATCCCAAGTAGTCAGGAGGCTGAAGTTGGAGTGAGCTGAGATCATGCCACCGCACTCCAGTATGGGTGACAGAGTGAGACTCCATCTCAAAAAACAACAACAACAACAAAAAAAGGCTGGATTCTATAAAAATAAATTTTACTATGGCCTATTTTAGAAAGTACTTATTATTAGTTCTTTGAAAATGATGCAACTTAAGGTAGGTTTTTTTCTTCTGAATCATCACAACTAAATATTTGTGATACAAGCAAAGAAGGAAAAACATATTTCACTGGGTGAAACCTCAAATAGAAGAGGGAAGATCAACAGAAGACTTCAGTAAACTGACAGACTTTTAAATGTAGGGCTGCATAAAAAACACTCTAGGCTGGGTGCAGTGGCTCAAGCCTGTAATCCCAGCACTTTGGGAGGCCGAGGCAGGTGGATCACGAGGTCAAGAGATCGAGACCATCCTGGTCAACATGCTGAAACCCCGGTCTCTACTAAAAATACAAAAAGTTAGCTGGGCACGGTGGCGCGTGCCTGTAATCCCAGCTACTCAGGAGGCTGAGGGAGGAGAATTGCCTGAACCCAGGAGGCAGAGGTTGCGGTGAGCCGAGATCGCGCCATTGCACTCCAGCCTGGGTAACCAGAGCGAAACTCCATCTCAAAAAAAAAAAAAACCAAAAAACACTCTAACATTTGAAAAGTCAGATTTGTTTATAGCCCCTTCAAATGAGTGTAGAAGGCTGACTGTGGCCCCCAAAGAAATCTAGAACTTTATAAGTAGAACCTGTGGATGTTGCCTTATTTGGCAAAAGGGATTTTGCAGATGTGATTAAGTTAAAGATCTTGAGGTGGGGGATTACCCTGGATTAGCCAGGGGGGCCTGAAATGTAATCATAACTATCCTCACAAGAGGGATGCAAAGGGACATTTAGCTACAGAAGCTGATATGATGAAGGAGATACAGATCTGAAGAGTCCATGTGCTGGCTTTGAAGATGAAGGGAGAGGCCATGAACCAGGAATGCAGTTCTAGAAGCTCAAGGAAACCATTGTCCCCTACAGCCTCCTGAGGGAGTGCGGGATTCTGACACTTTGATTTCAGCCCAGTTAAACTGCTTTCATAGTTCTGCACTCTAGAACTATATGAGAATGAATGTGTGTTGTCTTAAGCCACCTAGTTTGTGTAATTTGTATAGTAGATACGGGAAACGAATACAATCATAGTGATAGAGGTCTTCATCCAGCTAAAATCTATCAATTCTCCACCACCTAGAATTATTCTAAATTCTATTACATGTTTTTTATTAAAAATGTTTAATAGTGATACAATGACTGAAAACCAGCATAAAATCTTAATAAAAACTTTATACTTATTAAAGCAATTTTAGGCAGTATGTTTGCCAACTGGGTATCTTCAACTGCAGTGTAATCTGAGGAAAATTAAAGCTCAAGAACAACAAATTACTGTCATGGGACAAGTTATAGCAATTATTCAAAAGTAACAAGTATAGTTGAGTAGTAAAGTGTATTTTTTTCTTTTCACCAAACAGCAAACCAACATGTCACTTAGAAGTAGCACTGTTTCAGAGGCAAAAATAAAAATAATGAAATTAAACCAGAGAATAAGAAACAAGAAGAAAAATTTTTAAATAAAACAATGAAAAGTAGCAGCAACACTGTTACAAAAATAAAACATCTGAAAAGTGGGGGAAAGGTGGAGAAAGAAACATTTTGTTGAATTCCTATTACATGTAAACACCTTATGTATATACAGTCTCTACATTTCAAACAACTCTAAGATATAAAAGTAGAAAATAACGATAATAAGACTTGTTGGAGGAGGGAGCAGTTTAAATAACTGGCTGAAGGTCACAGCTAGTATCGGTATTCTTGAGATTAAAATCCAAGACTAACTCCAAAGCCTTTCACTACTGCCAAAGGAAAAAAGGTATCTGGTAATAAAAACTAAACTTAAATTTCTTCTTTCTTTACTTTTAAATAACTCAATGACCAACTCAAAAATCTCATAAATTATAAACTTTGTTACTGTCATGCTGGCAAAATAAACTCTATTTTCTCACTCCAAGACAGCCATATGCCCATATAAGTTATTGTACTTCCATGTAAATGTTAGAAAATATTTTATTTCTTTGATTAGGTCAGGCCCTTCTACAAACTGAGAATTTTAACTTAGCTCATGAAAACAAACTTTTCTTAACTGAAAACCCTCAGTCTGAAACACGGTCTTAGTCATTCCTTCAACATTTATTTATTGACTATCTACTTATGTCTTGTGTTAGACACAATGTCAAGTAAAGCAGACAGTTCCTAGCCTTGTCAAATTAATGGTCTAGTTGGGAGGAGAGGCAGTCTACTAAATAATCAAAAGTTATAATGTGTGATGTGTCATCAAAGAATGATGCAAAGAAACCGGAGTACAAAAAGATACTTTTCAACCATCACAATGCTCTATTTGCCCCACATAAAGCAATAATCTATATTAGTGATTACTAATCATTTATGACACAGATGTATCTAAAACACATTTACATTTCACACTTTCCATCTCCTTAATTGCTTTTTCTTTCAACACTTAGGTATGGGATGATTAATGGGCAGCACTTTCAGAATCTCCAAGTGAACACTCTCACAGCACCAGTTATCTCTCCTTCACGACACGTCACAGTTATAACTTTATTTTTGAGACGGAGCTTCACTCTTGTTGCCCAAGCTGCAGTGTAATGGTGCGATCTCGGCTCACTGCAACCTCTGCCTCTGGGTTCAAGTGATTCACCTGCCTCAGTCCTCCAAGTAGCTGGGATTACAGGCATGCACCACCACGGCTGGCTAATTTTGTATTTTTAGTAGAGACGGAGTTTTTCCATGTTGGTCAGGCTAGTCTCAAACTCCTGACCTCAAGTGATCTGCCCACCTCAGCCTCCCAAAGTGCTGGGATTACAGGCATGAGCTGCCATGCCCAGCCTACAACTTTATTTTTATCTGTGATATTTTCAGCCTCTACCCCCACATAGTTATGGAGTACCAGATGTATCCTCCCACCTTAAATAACTAAAACACTAGACAAAATATACCAAACAAGTTTTCAGACACTGCAAAATAGCACAGCAATGCGATCTCTGAGAGACAGGAAATAACCCTGCCCTACAAATATACTCTCGCTTACTGACTGGAGAGGGCTCCAGACCACAGCACGGGGAAGAGAGTCATAACAGAGCCCTGAGTTTAAGACAAGGTTGAAAATTTGGAGAGGTAAGGCAGCTAGAATCTGCACGACAGAGTATTAAAGAGAAGGGAGCTGAACACAGGTGAGCTGCACAGAAAAAGCACTCGAAATCAATAGAGGATTCCCCTCATGTTTTCAGCTTAGTGATCAGTACATACGTTTTTTTTTTTTTTTTTGAGATGGAGTTTCGCTCTTGTTACCCAGGCTGGAGTGCAATGGCGCGATCTCGGCTCACCGCAACCTCCGCCTCCTGGGCTCAGGCAATTCTCCTGCCTCAGCCTCCCGAGTAGCTGGGATTACAGGCACGCCCCACCATAACCAGCTAATTTTCTGTATTTTTAGTAGAGACAGGGTTTCACCTTGTTGACCAGGATGGTCTAGATCTCTTGACCTCGTGATCCACCCACCTCGGCCTCCCAAAGTGCTGGGATTACAGGCGTGAGCCACTGCGGCCGGCCATCAGTACATACTTTTGATGAGACAGTCTTAAGTCCAGAGAAGAACCACTAGGAAGAGCAAGTAGAAAAATCCCCAGGACTCACATAAAACAAGAAACAGTTCATGTTCATCCAGCCAGAAGGGAAAGGACATGGGACATTGGGTAAAGTTTCCACAAAGGCATCTCCTCAGTAGTGAGCTAAAATTAGCTGTAGAGTAAAAGATTGCTCTGGTCCCACACAACACAGCTTAAAAGCAAGCTTTGAAAACATCATACTATTTCCAAGCAACTTCACTGAGTCTCAGAACAAAGCTCAAGAATGTTTAAAAGAATACATGGCCAGGCATGGTGGCTCACACCTGAAATCCCAACATTTTGAGAGGCCAAGGCAGACAGATCACTTGAGCGCAGGAATTCAAGACAAGCCTGAGCAATATGGTAAAACCCCATCTCTCCTGAAGATACAAAAAATTGGCTGGGCGTGGTAGCTAATGCCTGTAATCCCAGCACTTTGGGAGATGGAGACAGGCAGATCGCCTGAGCCCAAGAGTTCAACACCAGCCTAGGCAATATGGTGAAACCCTGTCTACTAAAAACATAAAAAATTAGCCAGATGTGGCAGTGTGCGCCTGTAGTCCCAGCTAGTCGGGTAGGTGAGGCAGGAGAATCGCTTGAACCCAGGAGGTGGAGGTTACAGTGAGCCAAGATGGCGCCGCTGCACATGAGCCTGGGTGACAGAGCAAGCCTCCAGATAAAAAAAAAAAAAAAATTAGCTGGACATGGTGGTGTGTACATGTAGTCCCAGCTACTTGGGAGGCTGAGGTGGGAGGATCACTTGAATCCAGGAAGTTGAGGCTGCAATTAGCCATGGCTGCACCAGGGCACTCCAGCCTAGGCAACAAGAGTAAGACCCTGTCTCAAAAAGATAAAAAAAAATAGCCAGATGTGGTGGCTCACACCTGTAATCCCAGCACTTTGGAAGGCTGAGGTGGGCAGATCACGAGTTCAGTAGTTGGAGACCAGCCTGGCCAATATGGTGAAACCCTGTCTCTCCTAAAAACACAAAAATTAGCTTGGCATGGTGGTGTGTTCCCGTAGTCCCAGCTACTCAGGGAGACTAAGGCAGGAGAACTGCTTGAACCTGGAAGGTGGAGGTTGCAGTGAGGCAAGATCACGCCACTGCACTCTAGCCTGGGCGACAGAGCGAAACTCCGTCTCTAAATAAATAAATAAATATAAAAATAACACCCAATAAGATAAAATCCTAGGTATCTAACATTCAATGAATAAGTAAAACCCAACCTTTAATGAGCAGGAAATTCAGTCAACAGAAACACACCCAGAAATGGCACAGATGAGAGAACAGGTAGACAAAGACATTAAGATAGTTATTAAACCTACAGTCTACATGTTCAATAAGGCAAACGAACACAAAAGCAGTTACACTTGAACATATAAAAAATCCCCAAATCAATTTTTTAGAGATGAAAATGTCTAGATTAAATAAAAAGCAAAAAGACATTACAGGAAAAAAAAAAAGAAAACCAGTTAATCTGATGAGTTAAAAATCAAAACTATCCAAAATGAAGCATAGAAAATCACTGAAAAAAATATATATACTACCAATGTGATTGATTAATGTGGGATAACTTCGAGCAGCCTAATATATATCCAACTTAAGTCCTCAAAGGTGGGAGGGATTTTTTTTAAATTGGGTTTGGTGCTATAGCTCATTCCTGTAATCCCAGAACTTTTGGAGGCTGAGGTAGGAGAATCTTTAGGCCAGAAGTTCAAAACCAGTCTGGGCAACATAGCAAGACCCTGTCTCTATAAGAAATTAAAAAAAAAAAAATAGCCGAACATGGTGCTCACACCCGTGGTCCCAGCTACTCAAGAGGCTGAGGTGGAAGAATTGCTTGAGCCCAGGAGGTCGAGGCCACAGTGAGCTGTGAGCCACTCCAGAGCCTGGGCAATGGGAATATCTGTTTCCAAAATAAAATTTTTTAAAAGAATTTTGCTTAAAAAAAAATATCCAAATCTGATAATACTATAAAGCCATAGACCTGAGAAGCACAAAAAAACATTAAGAAAACAATACCAAAGGCAAACAGGCAACATAATTAAATTACTTAAAGCCAATGATAAAGCCTTAAGCACAGTCTTGGGGTATGGAGCACACTACATACAAATGAAGATAAGAATGGCAGCTGACTTCTTATTGGAAACAATGCAAACCAGAAGATGACAGATTATCTAATAAAGTATAGAAAGGAAAAAAACCTGTCAACCTAAAAATCTTCTACAGAGCAAAAAACATCTTTCATCTTTCAGAATTTACCCAGGTGAATTTAGGGTAATGAAAATGTCTTCGAACTACACAGAGGTGATGGTTACATAACACTGTGAATGTACTAAATGCCACTGAATTGCACTTTTAAATGGTTAACGGTTTGTGTTATGTGAATTTTACCTCAAAAAAAAAAAACTCTTAAAAACAGGAGAGTGGAATAAAGATTTTCTCATACATACAAATACTGAAAGACTCCATTAGCGGACCTGACTGTGAGAATATGTTAAAGAAAAGTTAGGAAGAAGAAAAGGTTTCCATGAAGATATCTGGATCTTCTCAAAGGAATGAAGAGCACCAATTATTTAAAAAGAAGAGGTATAGTTACTAAACTAACAAAAGAGTGAAATATAAAATAAATAATATGAAATATGATTTATTAAATAAATTATTAAAAAATACTTAATATAAAGTAAGGCAAAAGAGAAAAAGAGGAGGGGATAAAGAACAGATGGGGCGGCTGGGCACAGTGGCTCACGCCTGTAATCCCAGCACTTTGAGAACCCAAGGCAGGCGGATCATGAGGTCAGGAGATTGAGACCATCCTAGCCAACATGGTGAAACCCCATCTTTACTAAAAATACAAAAATTAGATGGGCATGATGGCATGCACTTGTAATCCCGGCTACTTGGAAGGCTGAGGCAAGAGAATCACTTGAACCCGGGAGGCGGAAGTTGCAGTGAGCTGAGATTGTGCTACTGCTCTCCAGTCTGGTGATAGAGTGAGACTCCATCTCGAAAAAAAAAAAAAAGAACAGATGGGACAAATCAAACATATATAAGACTTAAACCCAAGCATATTAATCATATTAAGTGTGTACATGGTCTAAACACCCACAATTAAAAGGCAGAGATTAGCCAGGTACCATGGCATTTGCCTGCAGTCCCTGCTGTCTGAAAGGCTGAAGTGAGCTCAGGAATTTGAAGTCCAGCCTAAGCAACACTGCAAGACCCTCTCTCTTAAAAAATAAACTAAAATTTAAAAAACAAAAGACAGAAATGGTCAGATTGTATATAAAGCAACCACCAACTATATGATGCTTACAAGAAAACCATTTAACACCACCTTAAAAGCCATTTTAAATATAAAGACACCTATAGGTTAAAAGAGGATGGAAAATGATATACCTTGCAAACATTAACCAGAAGGTCTGCCCCATCCCCACAATGAAATCTCCATGAAGGCAGGGGCCATGTGTATTTTGTTCACCCTGTGTCTCCAACAACCAGCAAGACCGCATACAATATCTGTTAAGTGAATGAAATCCTTTTAAAATTTGTGGGACCTTCTACCCCACATTACTATGATTACCAGGCTACAATGTCATCATTGCTCAAAGTTTTTTATTTCTATTTATTTATTTATTATTAGTTCTGTCCCTCCAGCGCTCAAAGTTTTAAAAAACTATTTCCTGTCTGAGGCCATCAACGGCTATTCTCCTTGCTATTATCTATCTATACCTCACTTCAAAAGTCTATTCTCTTTTCCCTGCCCAGTCTCTTGGAGGCTGAGAAACCTGATAACCAATCTTGTTAGAACTGTGCCAAAAGTAAAAGAACACTAGTACTGAGTGATGGTGTGTTTTGCTTTCCCTGAGTAAAGTAAATATACTTGGCCATTCCCTGAGAGTACTAAATAAGAAATATAAGAGATACTCTTATAAATATTATATTTATAAATATGAGAGTACTAAATAAGAAATATTATAAGAGACACTCTTAAAAATAAATAAGAGATACTCTCAGGGAATAGCCAAGTATATTTACTTTACTCAGTTGTCATGCTTTCTTGTCAACAAAAATATTTTAAGGACCAGCTAGAAACTTCTTGCCATGAACAGAGTGATAGAGGAATAGAAAACAGATTTGTAGGTTTGTGTTTTTAAAGTATGGGGAGGGTGAGTAGGGATTTAGCTATTCCAACTGAGTTCTCCTCCCACCCCAACATTTTTATGTATGTTTTTCTTCATCATATCCTCACCCTAAGCTAAGAAGTAAGGCATGAAATATAAGGAGTTAAAGGACTGACTCCTGGTGTTTCTGTGTTATCTGTTTCATTTTTTTTTCCCACAGTTTGGAACATGCTTTCCTTAGTGCAAATGTGACACATGATGTTTAGATTTGTAAGCAATAACACATTTTAACATTTCAACATTTCAATGCTAGGTACTTAGCACATAACAGGTCCTAACACCCATGGACTTTAAAAAATTACAGACTGTGGTAAGTGTTACCAATGAAAATAAAGAGCTACGAGAAAGAGAGCAAACAAAGGCAATGGAAAAAGAGGGACCTAACTGAAGTTGGTTAGTTTGCTAAAGAGTGGGAATCTGACAGAGAATAGTGTTTCAGGTTCAGGCAGCAACATGTGTATGGCAAGTACACTCCCAAAGACGGCTGCAACAGTATCTCCTGCTCCTCTTTTAGAAAACCTTATTATTCCCCCATCAAGAGGCAGAGTCTATGTGCTTTCCCCTTAAGCCTGGGTGGACTTTTGTGACTGCCTTGACCAAAATAATAAAGCAAAAGTTACACGGTGTACTACTTGAGTCTACATTGTATTGGACCATTCAGCTTCAGCCTGCTTCTCTTAGGCTACTCACTCTTAGAACCCAGCTACTATGTTGTAAGGACAAGCAGCTTATGGAGAGGAATCAAGACTTCCACCCTAGTTGACTTTCTGGCCAAGAGTAAAGACTGTCTTGCCAACCACGAGTGACCCGTTTAAAAGTAAACCCCACAGCCCTCAGTTAAGCCACCCCATGTGGCCAATGCCACATGGAATTGAGATGGGCTATCTCTCACACGATCTGCCGAAATTGCAAATTTTTAAGCTAAATGATTGTTGTTTTAAGTCACTAAATTTGGAATGATTTGTCATATTGCAAGAGAAAATGAGAACAGTGTGCAAAGATCTTGAGGCTGGCAAGTGCTTGGCAGGTCCAGAAACTGAAAAAAAGTACAGTGTGGCTGAACACGGAGATAAAAAACAACAGCATCAACACCATCAGCAACCACAACAGCTAACATTTGGTATTTGTTATGCTATATAGACATTGTTGTAGGTGACTCTAATCATAGCAATCCTATTGGTAGATACTATTAGAACATTAATTTTTGATATGAAAAAAATGGAGGAACAGGGCATTTCAGTGACTACACAAGATCACACCCCAACCCCAGTCTAGTACAAGAGCCCAAGCTATTAACAATGCCACACTGCCTCTCAAAGGACAGAATGGCATAAAATGAGGTTTAGAAAGCCAGATAAAGGTCAGGCTATGCAGATTGCTACAGACTATGGTAGGAAGTTTAGGTGTCAGTTTACAAGCAATGGAACATAAATGAGTTTTAAGCAAGGTAAGTAGTACATAATCCATTTTATATTTAAAAGATCATGCTGGCTGCATACAGGAAACATATTAGAAGGCATTAACATTTGACAGCAAAACACCCTTCGAGAATAAAATTAGAAGATCCAAAATATAATAGTTCATTGAAAGAATACATTTCAGCCAGGCGCAGTGGCTTACGCCTGTAATCCCAGCACTTTGGGAGGCCAAGGTGGGTGGATAACGAGGTCAAGAGATTGAAACCATTCTGGCCAACATGGTGAAACTCCATCTCTACTAAAAATACAAAAATTAGCTGGGTGTGGTGGTGCACACCTGTAATCCCAGCTACTCTGGGCAGGAGTAGCTGAGGCAGGAGAATTGCTTGAACTCGGGAGGTGGAGGTTGCAGTAAGCCAAGATCGTGTCACTGTACTCTAGCCTGGGCAAGAGAGCAAGACTTCAACTCAAAAAAGAAAAAAAGAATACATTTCGTAATGGCTGGATTAAGCTAATAACACTGAACCTCATCATCAACTTTAACACATAAAAAGAGAAATGGCAAGACAGACATTGTTATGTGCCTCCCTACATAACCCAACAGGCAGGAAGCATACCACACCACCCATGACATATTCTTGGGAGGAAAAAAAATTAAAACCTGAATCTCAGCATGCCCAGATCTAGCAACAAGTTGACCAGAAACAGAACAAAGGAACAGTTTAAAGGATACCATGAGTCTGCCAAATAAAGATTGTGAAAAATTTCACAGGACAAATTGGATAAACAAACAGCAAGAAAAGGAGGGGAAGGAGGCTGTTATAGATGAAAAGAAATCCACAAATACCAACCAAATATAATGTGTGGACGATGTTTGGAAGCTGATTTGAATAATCGAATAGTAAAAAAGACACTGATGAAGCAACGGCGGAACTTGATCACTTATTAGGTATTACGGAATTATTAAGTGATTTTTCTGGTATGATATTAGTACTGAAGACGTGTTTTTTTAAGAGTCCTTATTTCTTAGTAATATATGGTCATGTATTTACAGGTAAAATTATATGATGCCTGGAATTTACTTTAAAATAATCTAGAGAGAAGCAGGCAGTACAGATAATATGTGCCACATGTTAGTAACTGTTGAAGCTAGGTGATGAATTCATAGGGGTTATACAATCCTCCTAGGTTTTTATATACTTAAAATTTTCTGTACACTTAATACAAAGTTTAAATTTAAAACATTTTTAGAAGTCTATTTAAGCTCCCAAAATTCAACTAAAGTGAGGTTGTAAAACTCCAGCAGGAATAACAGGCTAATGACTAAGTATAAAACCTCCTCCAATGTTTCGCTGTCTGCTTTAGGAACACACAATCTGAAAGCTGACAGCATGTATGTAAGTTAGAACAGGGGATTTATGAGATGTGATTAAGCAGTGCCTTTAGCACTCTCTAGAAGAGAAGGGGTCCTGATGTAGCCAAGTGGCAGGTTGAGATTGATGCAAGAGATTAATGTAGTACTAGATATCCAATCCACTATCCTTATTCCTCTAGCAAGCTTCTGATTATAATCTGGCTTCCATTGTGGCATTTGTTTTCTGTGTGAGAGAATACATTTTTAATGACTTATTAATAACTTGCCATTCTAGTTTATACATTTATTGCCATTATAGTCTCTTTGAGTTTTTGTATGGTAAACCAGTTCTTAAAAGTCCCATTTAAAATGCATTTATAATAAATAGAAAATACATTTCAAATGTAATAATAAGTTACGATTCATTGAGTAACAATTAGTACATCAGGCACTAGATCCTTTGTATACATTTTACCTAAATCTTACCTGCATGGGGCACATATTCTCATTTTACAGATGAGGAAAACGATGTTAAATGACCTAATTCAAGATCACACAGCCAAGATGAGGATGGAGCAAAAATTCAAACCTAGGTATGATGGTATGCCAAACAGCCTCTTAAAATGTTCTAGACTATTAAATAGATTCCAATGGTTTCACATTGTTACCAAACCCAAAATATAATCTCTATGAGTGCATATTTAATAATTTGAGTACCTAGTGAATGCCAGGCATCCTGTCAAGAGCTGTGGGGAATACACAAAGAAGAAACATACAAAGACTTTATTCTCAAAGACAGTTCATCTAAAAAAAAAAAAAAAAATCTTGTTAATAGAAGATAATTACACACACACAGAGAAAGAAAATCAAAGTCAAGAATGATACAAAAAATAGAAGATAATTACAATATGAATGGAAAGCAATAAATGCCATGGGGAGGTAATATAAAGCACTATGAGGATTCAGGAGAGAGACTTCAAAACACCTTCAAGAACCAAACTCATTAATAGGCCAATTTTTAGGTTGACTCTGTACTAATTGGATTACTGTACTAAGGGGCAGACATTTCTATTTATTTATTTATTTTTTTAAATTGAGACGGAGTTTTGCTCGTTACCCAGGCTGGAGTACAATGGCACGATCTCGGCTCACCACAACCTCCGCCTCCTGGGTTCAGGCAATTCTCCTGCCTCAGCCTCCTGAGTAGCTGGGATTACAGGCACGTGCCACCAAGCCCAGCTAATTTTTTGTAGGTTTAGTAGAGACGGGGTTTCACCATGTTGACCAGGATGGTCTCGATCTCTTGACCTTGTGATCCACCTGCCTTGGCCTCCCAAAGTGCTGGGATTACAGGCGTGAGCCACCACGCCCAGCCGACATTTCTATTTCTTTTTTTCTTTTTTTTTTTTTTGAGACGGAGTTTCACTCTTATTACCCAGGCTGGAGTGCAATGGCGCGATCTCGGCTCACCGCAACCTCCGCCCCCTGGGTTCAGGCAATTCTCCTGCCCTCAGCCTCCTGAGTAGCTGGAATTACAGGCACGCGCCACCGTGCCCAGCTAATTTTTTGTAATTTTTAGTAGAGACGGGGTTTTCACTATGTTGACCAGGATGGTCTCGATCTGTTGACCTCGTGATCCACCCGCCTCGGCCTCCCAAAGTGCTGGGATTACAGGCTTGAGCCACCGCGCCCGGCCGCGACATTTCTATTTCTAAAGGAAAGAATATATGGCCAAGTAACAGAAGGCTAGGCTCTACCACCAGCTAGCCCAGGGACTTTGGGTAAAGTCCTCAGTTGCCTCACTTAAAAATAACATAGGCGCTGCACCTGTAATCCCAGTTACTCGGGAGGCTGAGGCTGGAGAATTGCTTGAACCCAGGAGGTGGAGGTTGCATTGAGCCAAGACTGCAATACTGCACTCTACCCTGGGCAACAGAGCAAGATTCCATCTCAAAAATAAATAAATAAAAATAAAAATAAATAAATAACACAGGCACCAATTTACAAGTGGCCATTCTGTACTTGAAAACAAATAAAACATTAAAAATTTTTAAAAGGCAGGATTATCTCTAAGGTTCTTTCCTTCACCTACAAGAAAAATCGACTTTAAAATGTTAATACACTACCATAGTAATTTTCTCTTTTGCTCAAGTTAGACTAAAACATTCAAAATTACTAAAAGAGAAAAACAGCCCCTCTAGGGTGAAATTAGTTCATTTTTTGCATAGATGCTACATTTTTTAGGTGAACTGAAATTTCACTCTGATACTTAGAATCCTTCAGAAATTCCCAAGATCTATACAGACTGACTCATGAGGGGACATATGAAGTTCCCTGGCATAGCTTTACTTGTAACCTCTATCTGAAACTAGCTAGGCAAGAGGTCTAGGTTGCATCCCTGCCTGAGGCACCTAAAGGTCATGGGGATGTCAAGCGCTGCAGATATAACTTACATAAAAATGCTATCTTATGAGGGCAGGGACTTTCTATTATGTCCACTGCTGTCATACTTCCAACATTTAGAAGAGTCCCAGGCACAAAGTAAGCACTCAATGGACATTTGTTAAATGAATTTATAGACAAAGTAATCCCTGCCCTCATGACACTTATAGTCTAAACTGGCTACCATAAGAAGTTAGAAACATATTTTTAGACAATATGAGCTTGTTCAATTTTTGTTTTTGAGACAGAGTCTCACTCTAACACCAGGCTGGAGTACAGTGGAGCGATTCTGGCTCACTGCAACTTCTGTTTTCCGGTTTCAAGCAATTCTCCTGCCTCAGCCTCCCAAGCACCTGGGACTACAAGCATGTGCCACCACGCCTGGCTAATGTTTTGTATTTTTAGTGGAGATGGGGTTTCACCATGTTGGCCAGGATGGTCTTGATCTCTTGACCTCGTGACCTGCCCGCCTTGGCCTCCCAAAGTGCTGGGATTACAGGCATAATTTTTGTGTTTTTTAAATTAACTTTTCATATATATTAAACCCCAGTCTGAATAAAGTAACAATATCTGACCTTAAAGTTTCCCATAACTGGTGAACAGGTTTAATAAGACCAAATCATATATTTAAATATTTTTCTGTAGTCTAATCAATAAGATGGCTTACCTATACAGAAGAGTTTTCATAAAAAACAGTATTACTTAAGTGTATCTTATAAAATTTATAACAGTAGAATTAGTGATTACTCATACCATAAATAATATTTAAACCTCAAATTGCTTACTAAGAAGTAGTATTTTCATGGCTCCACTACAGCCCCTAAAATCAGCATAATATTTCAAAAGAATCAATGAAGTCAGAACATTAAATAGATAAGCTCGTTGAACATGGTGGCCCACATCTATTATCCCAGCACTTTGAAAGGCTAAGGTGGAGGGACTGCTTGAGGCCAGGAGTTTGATGCTGGCCTGGCCAATAAAGTGAGACACCATTTCTACCAAAATAAAAATTAAAAAAATAAAAATAAATTAGCCAGGCATGGTGGCACAAGACTGCAGACCCAGCTACATGGGAGGCTGAGGCAGGAGGATTCCTTGAACCCAGGTGTTGAGGCTGCAGGCTGGGTGACAAAGCAAGACCCTGTCTCTAAAATAGGTAAGTAAATAAATAGACAAGTTTCTTGGAAATATAAGGGAAGAAAAGGAAAACAAAAAATTTTAGGTGGATTTTGATTGGAGGGAACAGATACATTCCATAAAATTACTTTTGGCCTTCAGTAGTACTGAATTTTTTTTTTTTAATGTTTTCATGTTCTTTATTTAGAAGTTAAAAAATTACAGGTCAGGCACCAGTGGCTCACGCCTGTAATTCCAGCACTTTGGGAGGCCAAAGCGGGTGGATCACTTGAGTTCAGGAGTTTGAGACCGGCCTGAGCAACACGACGAAATCCCATCTCTACAAAAAATAATAGCCAGGCATGGTGGAGTGTGCCTATAGTCACAGCTACTTGGTGGCAACGCAAGAGGGGAGGTAGGAAGCAGAAGATCACTAGAGCCCCAGAGGTGGAGGGTACAGTAAGCCAAGACTGTGCCACTACATTCCAGCCTGGATAACAAGAACGAGACCCTGTCTTAAAAAAAAAAAAAGGGGGGGGTTAAATAATACAATTCAGTTAAATACTAGAAATATAACTGAATACTCACCCCACTTGCTTAGGCTCTCTTTATGTTGAAAATCAGCCTGTGTTGCATATGTTGTTGTGAGTTACTGTGATACTGGCAATATATGTTTGGGAAAGAAATGAAAGGTTTTTCCTTCCAATCTCATTTCCTTTTTAATTAATACTATCACAGTAGTTCTAGAACTGGTTAGTCAACTTGTTGTTTTCCTTATATACCCAGTAAAGTAAAATATAGAAAAAGAAATCCATAGTAACAATAGCTATGAGTTATTGAGAAGTTATTATGTACAACAAACACTTTTAGCAAACTTGTTTGTTTATCCCTTAATCTTCATAACTGTATCCCCATTTTACAGATGAGGAAACTGAGAAACACAGAACATAAGTAACTTGCCCAAGATAATGGAGCTCATGATAGAATCACTAATTTATAGCCACTACCTGGCTTTAGAAACCTCACTTGATTGCTAAATTGTTCTGTCTGTACTGTATCATGCGACACTTTATCATAATTATAGCTTTTGAGGCCTAAATCCCTATCCCAAGGTTTAAAGTCATGTTTTATGTAACAAAGGATAAAGTAAAATTTCATGTTGAGGCCTCTGTCTCTTAACTATTTCTTATTATCATTTAACAAATATTGCTTAATGTAGTTAAATGCATTCCATCATCATGTAAGTCCCCTAGTTTAAAAAAATCCACGATTGAGGACATAATAGAATTAGTACACAGGTAAAGTTACTTTGGGTGAAACTACTTTGACTGAAAAGAAAAGTGTACCCCATCCAGAAAGACCTAAAACATTTACCAAGAATAAGATAGGATAACTTGTGAAACTGTTTCCAAAATAATAATATACTGAATTCTCAGTAAAAAATTAGAGCAATATTTAAGTGCTTACACCAATCGATTAACTTCTGTGACTTTCCTAGGTATGAAAAAAGGAAAAAAAAAACCACCTTATTAAATCATCCCTAATACACCTTGGTTCACAGGAGTGCAAGTGCTTTGTGTGTGGTATGTGTACTGGGCAGTAGTAGGAAATGGGCATACAAATATCAAATGCAGTCCCAGCCCTCAGAAGACCTCTAAGACTTTCCACAGGACTTGGTTTCAGGATGTTTTCCACAGAAAATACATCAAATGTTTTAAAAAATTGGTGATGTTTGGCAATTTAATACTTATCTTCCAAGATAAGAGAGGTTCTCTATAGAAGGAAAAGGTCAACTAAGGGGGGAAAAGTGATACATATATTAAAATAACAGAATAGAACACTACAAAAATGGGATGTACCCATTTCTTGTTTCATTTTCAGCAGAATGAAGAAAATAAAAACCCTTTTGGGTTTTTTTTTTTTGTTGTTGTTTTTTTTAGACACAGTCTCGCTCGGTCACCCAGGCTGGAGTGTAGTAGCACAATCTCAGCTCACTGCAACCTCCACCTCCCAGGTTCAAGCGATTCTCATGCCTCAGACTCGGGAGTAGCTAGAACTACAGAGGTGCGCCACCACACCCAGCTAATTTTTTTATTAGTAGAGACAGGGTTTCACTGTGTTGGCCAGGCTGGTCTCGAACTCCTGACCTCAGGTGATCACCCGTCTCAGCCTCTCAAAGTGCTTGGATTATAGGCCTAAACCACCGCAACTAGCTTGAAAATGAAAACCCTTTTAACACATTCTGCTAACCCTTCTAATTCTACTGTGCTCTTCAGGTACAATAATAACAAGATTTAGATGGTTTCAAGAACACCAGAATGTGTGGCTTCTAATCTCATCAGGGACCTTTAGGCTCCTCAGTACTGTCTCCCATTCTTCCCTCTATTCCCAAGGCTCTGACCAACCTTTACATCCCTACACTTAGCAGATGACCCTGCCTTTTATCATTCACTGGAATGTAAGCTCCATGAAGGCAAGACTCTTTGTTCACAGATCTCATGCACTCAGAACACTGCCTGACACATAAAAGGTAATCAATGAATGTTTGTTAAATCAATGAATGGAGGAAACAGAGTCCATCAACTAAGGAATTCCCTCACAGTCTCCTGCTCTTTAACCTACAAACTAGTCATATCCTTCCCTTCAGTCTATCAGGACACTATTCCTCTTACTGAAGGTTAACTCCTCCACCTGTGCTCCACATTTTCGCCCAACTCCTCAATAATTATGCCTCTCTACTGTAATTTTTTAAATATCACTTGCCATGGACTCCTTTCCCAGCTCCTAAAAAAATGCTTAATCCCATTTTGTACACAAAACCAAAAGAACTTCCTGAACCCCAGAGCTTGCTGAAGCTACTATTTCTAAGATGCTTGGTCTTAAAGGAGAAGCAGACACATTTCTAGTGTCTGCTCCTCATTCTTCAACACCTTCACTTCATGGCAATTTGATTTCCACCGTAGGCTTCTCAAACAAGGTAAGATTGTTAAAAGACCATTACTTATCCAATTTAATTGTTTCTTGCCTCATTTGATGTTTCTGCTACATTTGATCTTGGCTCCTACTTATTTCTTGAAACTCACTCCCTTTCTTGGCTCTTGTGACACTATTCTCACCTGACAGCTTTCTCAGCTGTCCCTTAAATGACTATTCCCAGAGATGCCTGATCTGCTTTTTCCTATAAATACCCTGCATGAGCTCATCCACATCCAAAGCTTCAACCAAAAATTATACATTCTAATGATTCCCAAAACTCTATCCGCAGCCCAGTTCTCTTTTCCTGAATACCAGACCAACAATATTCAACTATAAAGCATTCTCACGTGGTTGACCACAATATTTCAAGGTTCCTTCAATTTGTCATCTCATCTTGCTACAAACTTGTTTCTCTCCTCTTAGTTCCCCATTTCAACTAATGGCTGACCAAGGCAATCTCTTTTACTTCTCATAATATCTATCCAGTTCACTGTCAACTCTATAGACATTACTACTTAAATCTCTTGAATTCAAGCCCTGTTATATCATTTTAATTCAAGCCATTATGCTTGACTAAATCGCTGCAATTAACCTATCTTGCTATTAAATTTGAGTGTCTCAGCTGGGTGCGGTGGCTCATGCCTCTAATCCCAATACTTTGGGAGGCTGAAGCAGGTAAACACTTGAAGTCAGGAGTTTGAGACCAGCTGACCATAAAGGTGAAACTCTAGCTCTACTAAAAATACAAAAATTAGTTAGGCATGATGGCAGGTCCCTGCAATCCCAGCTACTAGGGAGGCTGAGGTGGGAAAAATCACTTGAACTCAGGAGGCAGAGGTTTCAGTGAGCCCAGATCACGCCATTGCACTCCAGCCTGGGCAACAAGAGCAAAACTCCATCTCAAAAAATAATAATAATAATGAAATTTGAGTGTCTCTAAGACCCCTAAGCATCTCTCTCTCTCTTTCACACACACACACACACACACACACACACACCCCTACCTGCCTTCTCCAAGTCCAAAACTTCCTCCATATTGCAGCCTGAGTAGTTGATCTAACATGCAAGCATGGTAATAACTACCAACTTGAATTGTTCTACTGCTCACCATTACTTAATAGCTTCTAAAGTTGTAAGCAGGAAGAAGTTATTCTCCTCTGTCATTTCTATTTTTATATGTTTTATGACAAACACATTAAATATGTATATATATTAATACAGAGAGTACATGTAATTTTAGAAACATACACATATGGAAGAAGATGTTCAAAATCTTTGAGATGGGTGCTGCATCAAAAACATTTGAAGGCCATTAATCTAGAGGAAGAGTACAATCCTCTTAACATGACATAGTCATGATCTAGCCTCTATTCTTCTAGTCACATCTCTCTTAACTACCTTAACTTTCTAATTAGCACGCTTCACCTCTGAAGCTTTACTTATGCCACCTCTCTGCCTAAAATACCCTTACAACCCCTCACACAACTTTCCCTCCCCCAACTCTTGTTTGTTAAGGCTCAAAACAAACATGACTGGCTATATGAAGCTTTCTCTGATCTTCCAAGGTGGAGGTGGGCACTTTCTTCTCTGTGCTCCCAAACACAACATATATTTCTATTACCGCACTTGTATCACAGTAATGTAACTTCTTGTTTACATGGCTATCTATTCATCTTGGTATTACCAGTGCCTGGCATGACTCATGACACAAATTAAGTGCTTCATGTTTTTTACAAGTGCTCATGAGGCACAGTGTTAGACAATACCTTAGTTACCTGACACAGCTGAGTCAGTGCTCTGTTTCCTTAGGTTTGGGTTGATGATCAATTTTAAGTTTTTAATTTTAAGATGTGCTTACATCATACACTGAGTTTTCAGGTGTTGGTTACAGAGAGCGATTTTTAGAAAGCCAACACTTTATCATCCACCAAATTCCAATCAATTAACTGTCAACAGTGTCAGCACATTCTGAAAGATGCCTTATAGAAATTCAAAAGCTAAGGGCTCAGTGATTCTGGACAAACATGGCAAATTAATTGTACTCATTTATCTTCCTTTTCCAAAATTCCACTAAATGAAAGTGAAGGGGAAAAAAGGTATTTAAACTTATAACACCAAAGACTGTAAAAAGCAGCAGTAGTTCCTAAGTAACTTTAAACAGTTTTCAAAATGTATTAAACATGGAAAATAGAAGAAATAATGCCTGCCTTGACAAAACCAAGGAAACTATAATAAAAATACATGCAAAGAGAGAACTAAGTGAACAACCTGCTGGCTAGAATTTAGAGGCAAAGGGACCACAGAGGAGGCATGAAGTATGGGATTGAAATGGAGGAGATGACTGAAGGTTTACATAACAGAGCAATGAAACTCCCACCCCTTCCCACAGTCATCAACTACCTTTTCCAACAGCAGAAGACAGGAGTGGGGCCTAAAATACGAGCACCAAGAGAAAGGCTACAAACAGAACCTTGCCCCCACAAAAATTTTCCCATTCCTGGCTTTCAGATTACAGCAGACAATTAGTAGAGACGGGGTTTCACCATGTTGACCAGGATGGTCTCGATATCTGGACCTCATGATCCACCCGCCTCAGCCTCCCAAAGTGCTGGGATTACAGGCTTGAGCCACCACGCTCGGCCCGACAATGTATCTTATAGGTATATAACAGAAAAATATACTTACCTTGATCTCAGAATGTCAAGATTAGAGCTCTACATGGGAAGATTCTCCTCTAAAGAAAATGAACACTGTCATAGAAAAACTTACAATCTTAGACAACAGATCTTCCCAGACTGACGCTTAGGGACTGGCCAAAAAAATTTAGGCCAGTTTACCACCTAAATCTCTAATACAAAGTCCACCAGTGACAGGACTCACTGATTCACAAAAAGCTTTTTTAGTATCATATACAATGAGGCTCACCAGGTATTCCAGGATAGCTTCCAAAATGAAATAAACTAAACCAACAATAAAGGAACACAAAAGAAAGATAATTTAGGGAATAGAAAAATTTCAGGCCAGACGCGCGGTTGCTCATGCCTGTAATTCCAGCACTTTGGGAGGCCAAGGTGGGTGGATTACTTGAGGCCAGGAGTTCAAGACCAGCCTGGGCAACATGGTGAAACCTCATCTCTACTAAAAAATACAAAAATTAGCCAAGTGTGGTGGCAAGCACCTTAGTCCCAGCTATTCGGGAGGCTGAGGCAGGAGAACTGTCTGAACCCTGGGGGCTACAGTGAGCTGAGATCACGCCACTGCACTCCAGCCTGGGTAACAGAGTACAACATTGTCTCAACAAATTTAAGGGTATCTAGACAGAATAAATTAACTTAGAAGTAAATAAGATTTCTTCCAAAGGCAGAAAACTTCAAAAGTCAAAGTAGTATCTGGTAGTTTAAAAAACAATACATCTAGAAATATCAAAAAGCAGAAGTGATTCTAACCAAGAAATGGGCATAACTGGTAAGTATTGTTAAAAGTAATCAGGTTTAAAAAGATTAGAGACCAATTTCAAGTTGTCTTGGATATTTTCGCTTATAAAAAATAAATAGGGGACCGGGCGCGGTGGCTCACACCTGTAATCCCAGCACTTTGAAAGGCCCGCGGTGGCTCACACCTGTAATCCCAGCACTTTGAAAGGCCGAGAAGGGTGGATCACGAGGTCAAGAGATCGAGACCATCCTGGTCAACATGGTGAAACCCCGTCTCTACTAAAAATACAAAAAATTAGCTGGGCACGGTGGTGGCACGTGCCTGTAATCCCAGATACTCAGGAGGCTGAGGCAGGGGAATTGCCTGAACCCAGGAGGCGGAGGTTGCGGTGAGCCAAGATCGCGCCATTGCACTCCAGCCTGGGTAACAAGAGCGAAACTCCGTCTCAAAAAAAAAAAAAAAAAGATAGGGTCAGGTGCAGTGGCTCACACCTATAATCCCAGCACTTTGGGAGGCTAAGGTGGGTGGATCACCTGAGGTCAGGATTTCAAGACCAGACTGGCCAACATGGTGAAGTCCCATCTCTACTAAAAAAATTACAAAAATTAGCCAACAGTGGTGGTGCACATCTGTAATCCCAGCTAAGCAGGAAGCTGAGACAGGAACATAATTTGAACTCAGGAGGTGGAGGTTGCAGTGAGCCAAGATCGTGCACTCCAGCCTGGGAGACAGAATAAAACTCTGTCTCAAACAAAAAAATGGGCAGCTCGATCAGGTTTTTCCCTCTTAGTTCAAGGTTCTAGTTTTTGCAACTTCAAAAGGAAGGGGTAGCATGGAAGCAAGAGTGCTTTATGAGTCACTGAAGCTTTTGAATGGACAAAACTTTCTCACATTTGATTTGTAAGCTTCATTTATCAAATGCAGCCAGTTTCTAAGTACGTTCCTTGGACCAGCAGCATCAGCATGACCTGGGAATCTATTAGAAGAGTAAATGCATGGGCCCCATTACTAGACCCACTGAATCAAAAACTCGGGGGGTGAAGGAACTCCACCAATCTGTGTTTTCTTTTTAACAAGGCCCCAAGGTGATTCTGATGCAGGTTCAAAATTGAGAACCACTGATCTAATAAGTATTTCTGCCTGTCATACTAGACTCTGACGCTCTAGTTGTCCTCCTTCAGTCAAGAGTTAAAGCATTTCCAAACTGACCTACATTAGAGTGTCACAATTGCCAGCAGGAGCTTAAAAAATGTTTGCTGAATAAGGGGTCAGGCTTCAGGTGTCTTTCTTTGGCCAGAGGGTTTCAAGAATACACTGGACATGAATGTCTTCAGGCAGGACCTCTTCTCTTCACTTTCCTACAGTCTCCACCAATCCCTACTGTCTTCTACCTTATACCATCACACATTTTTCTGCTCAGCCAATGACAGCATAACAGTTTGAAAGCTCTAAGAAAAATAATTCCAAAATAATAATTTTAAATCTGGATGCAATATGGTCCAACCTTCTCCTTACAAGCGAGAAAATCGAGTAACATAATTACCTTGGAATGATTCAGAAATTGTACAATATGCTATGATTGGTCCTTCTACTTGTAGGTCTCCACTTTAAAGCTCCAGAAAAAATGTCTTAAGATAACGTCTCAAGCTTTCTTTTTCTGGTCTTGAGTTCTTCAGAGAATTAGAGCCTGCCTATGTATTATGTAAATAGATACATAAGTATTTCAGAGGCTCATGTGCCTAATAACTACAAAGGTTATTGGACTTAAAAAGTTAACAAGGCTGACTGATGGAATTTACATTTTAATATCAACTTTGAAAACTCTATACCAAAAACATGTAATAATAAATCATTTATGAGAAGTACTTTATTCAAAATACAGTAGACCCTTAAATGAGTCTGAACTGCACCCGTACACTCAGAATAATTTTTATAATTGATTTTTTTCAATAAGTGTATTGGAAAAAATTTTGGAGATTTGCTATGATTTGAAAAAAATCTACATATGAACTGCATAGCTTAGAAATACCGAAAAAAATAAGAAAAAGACGTTATCAGTACATAAAATATATGCAGATTCTAGTCTATTTTTTCATTTACTATCATATAATATATTCAAGTCTATTATAAAGAGTTAAAATGTATCAAAACTTAGGCTAAAACTTACAGACCATACATGGCACACCCAGAAAAGTGCAAATACACTTAAAGATGCAATATTACCTCAGAGCATAACATTAACTAGTACATATTATTCTACTGTAATAATTTGTAGCTAACTCTTGTTGATATTGCAGTGAGCTCAAGTGTTGTAAATATCTGCTTAAAATGCCCCAGTAAATTGTGTATCACAGTAAAATCACAGTTCTTGAATATTTTTCATCCTGTTTAGTGCAATACCATAAACTTTGAATAACATCACGAGACCCATATGAAGTGCCACTAGTGATGCTGGAAATGCTCCCAAGAAGCAAAATCATGCTTTTACAAGAAAAAGCTGACTGCCTGATGGGTACTGCAGATTGAGGTCTGCAGCTGCAGTTGCCTACCAATTCAAGATAAATGAATCCAGAGTAAGGGCCACTGCAAAAAAGAAAAGACAATTTGTGAAACCATCTCTGTCGCTATACTAGCAGGTGCAAAAACCTTGCAATTTTTGCAAAATACCTTTTAATCTCATACTGAAAATGAGGCTTCTATATGGGTGAAGGGTTACTATAAAAAATAGCTATTTAATATGATTCGAGAAAAAGCAGATTTATGGTAACTTAAAGCAAAAACAAGATGAAGAATCTAAAACTGGAGAATTTAATGCCAGGAAAGGATGGTTTGATAATATTAGAAGAGCTTTGGCTTAAAAAAGGTCCAGATAACAGGAAAAGCAGCTTCTGCCCACCAAAAGGCAGTACATGAGTTCCCAGATACCATTAGGAAAATCACTGAGGAGAAAGGATATTTGTCTGAATAGGCTTTTAATGCAGATGCCTCTGCCACCACAGATGACAAAACCAACCCCTCCTCTTCCTAAGCCTAATCAATATGAAGAAACGAGGATGAAGACCTTTAAGACGATTCACTTCCATGTAATGAATAGTAAATATATTTTCTCTTCCGATTTTTTTTTTTGAAACACAGTTTCCCTCCTTCACCCAGGCTGGAGTGCAATGGCTCACTGCAACCTCCATCTCCCGGTCTCAAGTGATGCAATTCTTGTGCCTCCTGAGGAGCCGGGACTTCAGGTGTGCACTACCAGGCCTGGCTAATTTTTCTATTTTTAGTAGAGATGGGGTTTTGCCATGTTGGCCAGGCTGGTCTCAAACTCCTGGCCTCAAGTGATCCACCTCCCAAAGTGTGGGGATCACAGGCCCCACTGTGCCTGGCTCCTTATGATCTTCTTAATAACACTTTGTTTTCTCTAGCTTACTATAGTGTACCAATACAGTAGATAAAACATATAACATATGAAATATGTGTTAATTGACTATGTTATTGATAAGGCTTCCAATCAACTGTACGCTATTAGTAATTAAGCTTTGAGAGCGTCAAAAGTTAAATGTGGGTTGGTGGGGCAATTAGTACTTCTAACCCCCACCACGTTCAAGGGACAATTGCATAATGCATTGTGCAGAGACTTACACTAAAATTAAAATGCAGCTTTTTTCAGTACCATCTAGAAGGAAAACAAGATACATTAATGAACTCACCTATAAGAAACTAAGTTTGCAGTAAAAAATAAATCTTTGTAAAGCACTATGAGGAGTTAGAAACCATTCTCCAAATGAATCTGTATCTATGTAAGTATTCCTTGAGGAGC
The DNA here is from genome assembly GCF_049354715.1 of Callithrix jacchus. Taxonomy (NCBI): domain Eukaryota; kingdom Metazoa; phylum Chordata; class Mammalia; order Primates; family Cebidae; genus Callithrix; species Callithrix jacchus. Next base: position 131,448,550 of record NC_133503.1, on the reverse strand, counting down.
ACCTGTCCTAATGGTAAGCAACATAAGGAGCTAGGGGATCGAGCATACTCTCTGCCATGTCAAAGCTGCACAACCTCCCATAGTCACACGTTCCCTTTGAGCTATGTCTCCTTCTCCATACAAACTACAGTTTAGTGTTAATACTCTAATAACTGACAAGAGAAATACTCCTTACACTGCAACAAGTTTTGCTAGCACTATAGCAACTATTCTTTAGCCAATCTTGAAAAGAATGAGATAGAATTTGAGATAAAGCTAAAATTGATACAAATATATATATATGTATCTACATGTAGGAATAATGACTGGTCCTGATAATATTTTTTACTGTAGATAATCAACATTTTTTAAAAACTCTCACCCTTAAATCCCAAAAGAGGCCTGGTGGGGTGGCTCATGCCTGTCATCCCAGCACTTTGGGAGGCTGAGGTGTGCAAATCACCTGAGGTCGGAAGTTCAAGATCAGCCTGACCAACATGGAGAAACTCCATCTCTACTAAAAACACAAAATTAGCCAAACGTGGTGGCACATGCCTGTAATCCCAGCTACCTGGGGCTGAGGCAGGAGAACTGCTTGAACCCAAGAGGCGGAGGCTGTGGTGAGCCGAGATTGCACCATTGCACTCCAGCCTGGGCAACAAGAGTGAAACTCTGTCTCAAAATAAATAAACAACCCAAGAGAAGTTCTCTTTTTCATATCCTCACCCTTAAAACTCAAGAGTTCCCTGTTTAATACCTCACCCTTAAAACCCAAGAGATGTTCTAAAACTTAGTAGGTTCATTACAGAGAAACTACAAGATTCAGAAAGACTAAAAAACAGAATTTTACAATCTTATCTCCCAGAACTAAACATGGTAGCACTTTAATGAGCCTCTTTCAAACATTTTTATGCATATACAGAATTTTATATATTTGAGGTCATACAGGACATAACATTTCACATCCTGATTTCTAATTGACCACTGTACCATTTTTGAAAACATTCTTTGGGACAGCTTCCACCACATGAATAGCCATAATGTAACAACCTATATTTTATACTGATTACTCAAAATATACAGTTGACCCTTAAACAATTTGTGAGTTAAGGGCACTGACCCACACTCAGTAAAATATCTGCATGTAACTTTTGACTCCTCAAAAACTTTACTCATAACCTACTGTTGACTAGAAGCCTTATCAATAACAGTCAATTAACACACATTTTGTATGTTACATGTTACATTATATACTGTATTCATATCATTAAGTAAGCTAGAGAAAAGACCATGTTATTAAGAAAATCAGGCCAGGCTTGGTGGCTCATACCTGTAATCCCTGCACTTTGCGGGGCTGTGGTGGGCAGCCTTGAAGCCAGGGGTTTGAGACCAGCCTGGCCAACACGACAAAACCCTGTCTCTACTAAAAATACAAAAATTAGGCATGGTGGCTGTGCCTATAATCCCAGCTACTCAGGAGGCTAAGGCAAGAGAATTGCTTGAACCCAGGAGGCAGAGGTTGGAGTAAGCCAAGATCACGCCACTGCACTCCAGCCTGGGCAACAGAGTGAGACTCTGTCTCAAAGGAAAAAGGAAGAAAAAGAAAAATCGTAAGAGAAAATGTATTTACTATCCATTAAGTGGAAGTGGATCATCATAAACATCCTTATCCTCCTCATCTTCACGTTGAGTAAGCTGAGGAGGAGGAAGAGGAAGGGTTGGTCTTGCTGTGTCAGGGGTGACAGAGGTGGAAGAAACTCCACATATAAGTGAACTCACACAGTTAAAACCTATGCTGTTCAAAAGCATCTGTACTAACATGCTGCAAAATAAAATTAAACAGTAATGTCATCATTAATATCTATTTCCACTATACTAACATAGGCATAGAAATAAATACCAATTTAACAATAGTAAAATACTAAATGAAAGCAACAATGAAATACACAACTAAAATCTTATAGATTATCTGTTGGGTAAGGAAAACAGCAGCCTGCAAGATCTAGATTTTTTTTTTTTAATCAACAGAATCTCAAGAAAGATGAGTTTAAGAGTGACTTGGGAGTAGTCCCATTGAGCTTAATGTATACAGATCCCTGGCAATACTGAGTAAACAAGAGTAGGTGGAATCCTCAATCTGTAAACATCTTGGGAGCTGGCAGGGTGATTAAGCAAAGCCCACAAATTTTAATGTTAAAAGCCATGAGACAGTGATTCATAACAACAGAGTTAGAGAGAAAATAAAACTGTTTTACAAAGGAATAAGCAAAACCAAAAAAACAAAACAAAAAAAAAGGGCAAAGAAAGGTAAAGGGATAAACAACTTAAATATTATAATAGGTTCAAAATAACTGTCCTATATACATTTAGGAATGTACAGACTTACCTTCCAGGAGGATTTACTGACAGAAATTCCTAACATGAGTATTTTGAGGTCTTTGATAGTCATGTCCTAAAGACCATTATTAAGAGCCTAATGAGGGAAACTGGAAAGTAACTAGGCAGAAAATTCCAACTCACACAAAGTCTTGTTCAGAACAACCCTTATAAATACTTAAATAAAACAGAAGAAAGATTATAACTACTTAAGATTGAGATTATATGTAAATATAAAGGTAAAAGGATCCAAAAATTTAGCTACAAAAATTATGAGAAAAATAACTGTATAGGCCCAACTGCTAAAAATCAGGATTTTCTGTATATGAGCACTAATTTCCCCAAATCCTTCCAATATTGCACATGTGTACTACACTATAAACTAGTGGGTTAGGAAAAACAATGTATAGTACCCAAAGAGATATGTATCAGAGCTATGCCTCTCAGTAGATTTCTATTAAGACTCCCCAACTAGGCTGGGTGCAGTGGCTCATGCCTATAATTCCAGCACTTTGAAAGGCCGAGGTGGGCAGATCACTTGAGGTCAGGACCAACATGGTGAAACCTCATCTCTACAAAAATACAAAAATTAGCCATGTATAGTGGCGCCACCTATAGTCCCAACTACTCTCGAGGCTGAAGCAGCAGGTTCACCTGAGCCCAGGAGGTGGAGGCTGCACTGAGCTGAGATCCTGCCATTTCACTCCAGCCTGGGCAACCCAGCAAGACTCCATCCAAAAAAGACTCCCCAACTAGACAGTGACAAATGAGGAACAAACCATACTGGGGGAAAGGGAGAGGGGAATCAAGGACATTTTCTTCTACAGGCCTCTGGACTCTGAAGCATGTGACCACATGGATCCAGACATGCCAACAGACCTGACATAATAAACATGACTTTCAATGACCTTATAATGAAATAGCTTTAGTATCTGTGGTTCCTAACACAGTTCTTTGCTTTTGTTTAATTTCTACCTAACTCTTGCTTGGTAATTTTACAAAAAGCCCTCAAGTCTTACAACTGTGGTGCTTTGACGACTTAGTGCCAACACTTCTCAAAAGATAACATGGAAACTCTTCTTATTTTGTGGAAGAACATTAAAATAAGATGTTCATAAAGCCAAGCTATTTTTTAAGCTAATATTAATATTAGGTGTTAAGAGATGGTGATTTTTCAAAAGGTAAAGAAAATGCAAAGGTAAGTGTACTATGAAGATAAAATATTGATTAGATTGCTGATTTGGGGGGGTGTTTAGAAACACTTTTATTTTCTGATACAAAACAGAAAACAGTGAATTTCTGCCTTCCTTTACTAGCCTACTTTAAAAGAAAAAAACACATATAAAGGTAAATAAAATTCAGTTCTTAACTAAGACAAATGTTAGTTCTATATATAAAATTATTTTAGCTACACAAGAGCCATACTGGTTTCACAATCCATTATTGGAGGGTCAAAACCTCATTGAAAGAATAGTTAAAAAGATGCCCCTATAAAATTAATTCCATTATCTGAAATATTTAGCAGACAAAAAAATAATAATTCTAAATTGTAGTTACCAGAGAAGTGAACAAATTTTTTAAAACTTTTAAAAACAAGATTTTAAAAAATGAAAGGCAAAACAAAAAAGACTATATGTGTCAATAATATAATTTCCCTCAAAAATACTGTTTAAACAAGCAGCATTCTTGTTCGTCTTTTTTTTTTCATCATTCAGTTTCATCTTTTTTTCCTTTCTCAGACATTTCATGAAGGAGCACAGAAATGACCAACATGTTACACTCAGGACAGATGGAAAAAGGAGTATCAAAAGGTATGAAATGCTAAAATTAAGAACATAAGTTCATCAATAAAACTGACTCTTTTAACAGAGAGTCATTATGGATGTCCTAATTTTAGAGGCTATGGAGAGGTATGCTACAAAAATTAAGATTAAAATATATGATTTTGGCCAGGTGCAATGGCTCATAGCAAGGCAGACAGATCACTTGAGTCCAGGGGTTCAAGACCAGCCTAGGCAGCATGATGAAACCCCATCTCGACAAAAAGTACAAAAATTAGCCTGCCATGGTGGTGTGAACCTCTAAGTCCCAGCTACTCAGGAGGCTGAAGTGGGAGGATTACTTGAGCCTGACAGGTCAAGGCTGCAGTGAGCCATGATCGTACCACTGCACTCCAGCATGGGCCACTGCACTGTCTCGAAGAAAGAAAGAAAGAAAACAAATATAAATACATATGATTTTATTCACCTGTTGAAGACCACTGAATGATTAGCTTTTAAAAAGTTTCACCTGCTTTTGCAATACTCATTAAGATTTGAAAATTTTATCTCAATTCTTGTAGATGACCTAAAATCTACATAAATATTATTTATCATATGTAGATTCTTTTGAAATGAAAACATTTAACAAACCTGAAACTTTACAATGCCTCGAAATCACTCTCAATTTTTCAAAAACAAACAGAAATATTGGCCATAGGTCATAAGGCATTACAAATATGTAACAACAAAAAAAACTGCACATTTCATTCCACTAGACAGGTCCTGAGATATAAATCAGTGTAAATTGTTTTGTAGTCAGTCATTTAAAAAAATACATGAGAAAAAATTCTATCAGTAAACATTAAGCACTCGACACTCATTTTCCCTACTCTTCTGTCCAGTTAGTTATATTAATCCAAATAACAATCCAGTAACCAAAAATAAATACTTCAACTGAACATTAAGGACTTAAGAAAAAAAAAAACACACAAAAATCGCACAGCAGTAGGGAGGTTAGACCTTTTGGTATGTTACCATCTTTTCTTCTGAGATGTTTAATCACTCAAAACTATAAACTATGAATAAGGAAAGTTTCTTCTATCAACCCCTTAACTCCCAAATTCACTATTTTATGACCCATCTGAGTTAGTGACCTTGCTAGGAACACACCATGCACTTTGCAACATTATTACCTCTGCACATGAAATGCCCTAATTCTGAAGGAGCCCCACTCAGCCAACTATACATCTCTAAGTCACCATCCCTTCCCTCTCCACTTCGGAACTTTCCAGGGCCTGCCGAACTATCCACTTCCTCTACCCAGCCAGGGTTCATTGTTCTGGCTTGGTGTTTCCACAGGATGCAAGACACGAAACCAAATTTTTAAATGATTTTTAAAACTGCTTCCTCACTCTACTTCCCTGATCATGTCCTTACTCTGCTTAAAACCCTTTAGTAATCTTCACACAGAAGTGATTTTCAAATTACCAGTTGCTACTATAGCGTTGTTAAATAGAGTGGGTCACCATCATCAGTCTATCTTAAAAATAAAATAGAATGGAACAGAATAGAAACTACCAGGGTGGATCATACAAAGCATGGGTATCATGTAGTGACATTTTATCATTTATATACAAGCATATTAGGTTGCAATGTAAAGATGATTATCTTTACAATGGGTCATACCCAAAAAACCCTCCAAACACACTAAACTACAGGATCATCCAATCTTTCATTTATCTACACGGCTCTCTAACTCAGCCCCTGCATAATAAGGCTCTAGACCTATCTTTTGCTACACCAAAGGGAGCTCAAGCAAACAAGCTTGTCATGCCAAACTTCTTTGCAGTTCCTCATTTTAGTGTTGTCAATCACTTTTCCCTCTGCCTTGAATGCCCTCTAATTTGTCTAAGAGGCTCACTTGTACTCATCTTTCAGTATTTAACACCTATCACCTCCTCCACAAAGCCTATCCTTTCTTCAGCAACGAATGCCCCCCCAACACACACACTTTGTGTCTCTATAACCCCATACATTATAGCTCCTACAAAATTTCATTGCACATTTTAATTTTAGGCTTGACTGTCTTCTCAACTTCTAAAGTACAAACTAAGGGAAGGAGTACATTGTACTGACCTTCATATCAGCAGCACTGAGTTAAGTACATGTACTATAACACAGGTTCAAAGTTGGTTAAATGAACAAATGAAGAATTAAGGACTTGCTAGATCTAACTCGTCAGTTGTCAGGAATGATAGGATGATTACCCTTGCAATAAAACCCATTCACAGTGTGGGATCAAGATTTTCACATTTTTGCTACAACCCTTAGAGAATAGAACTGCAGACCGAGGAAGAAGGAGGTATCAGCTTTGCATCTTTCAGCAAAGAAACTCAGTTTGGGCTGCAATGTAGCAGCACTCATTTCCATGCTTCTGAAAGTTATTTGGGGAAAAAGGGAGAGGAAGGACTCCAGAGGTTCCCATGGGCAGGTGAGATAAATCAGAAACCGCATTAACAGATTCCATTAGCAGGGAGAGCCCCATTTTATGTATAACTAGCTCTTAATAGGGGAAAAGAGAAATAATTCTTATCCACTGCTGATGGCACTAGGTTGCCAATATGAAGTAAGTAAAAACAAAGGGTATCATGAAGTAACTGGCTGAAACGGCTAGATTTGTTGCTTACTCTAATAGTTCTGAAATAGCTACTGATTCACGGCTCTCATTATGAGACAGTATTTGGAGGTTGGGGGTGGGAGGTCATACCTAACAGGAGCTCCTCACTGAAGCTTCAAAATTTTTCAGAGACTTCATTTTATGTAAATGAATGCCTTAATTTTCAGGGGATCTGATACATTTATTTTACAAACCTTTACTTTAGTTGTCTTCACTGCAATTAACAACGGTTCATGCAGCATCCAAGATACTTTGACAGACTTTGCCAACTGTCAAGTTTCAGCTGTTCTTTTCCATTTCCACAAAGTTCATCAACTACTATTAGGGGAGCCATAATTTTTTTCTGCCCAATCACTGATTTTATTAAAAATAATTCCTTTGCTTAGACTGCCCCTAGACTTGCAATAGTATCTACAATTAAGACAAAGATAAATCCCTATTACAACATAAGTTTAAAAAAAAAGTTGTTAATATGTGAAACACTTTACTCACAGTATTCAATTTTAGATATCTATTACAGTAAGGTAATTAAGGATTGACCAGGTAAAAGGCCATTTAAAGCCCTGTTTGCTTTTGTTTTAAATAGGTCCAGGCAGCTATGCTAATTCCACAAATATTTATTAGGCATAAATACTCAAAGTGCGGAAATGTCAGCAAATACCTTTGTTGTATGCTCTTCTCTTTTACTTCCACCTACCCTTCCTCTCTCAACTCAGATAAAACAAGTCACAACCTTTCAATGAGAAAGGTCACAACTCCAAATATAGGCTTTCCAAAAAAAAAAAAAAAAAACGCACCACAAATGCTCACTCCTTTATCTCCTCAGTCCACACATTGGACTTTATTAACTAAAGGGCAGATACACTCATTTATAAACAAATTTAATTTTGCTAAGTGTCTAAAGGCATGTTAGGTGTGGCACTTACTCTCCCATTTTAAACACTAGCCCCTTCAGTATTAAATTTATCCTCTCTTCCAGTTCTAGGCCCTTCGGGAACCGTGGCTTAAGGTGCAAACGTGGCCAAGTCCAAGAGCCACATACCACACACAACCAGTCCCGAAAATGGCACAGAAATGGTACCAAGAAACCCCAATCACAAAGATACCAATCTCTTAAAGGGGTGGACCCCAAGTTCCTGAGGAACATGCGCTTTGCCAAGGAGCACAACAAGAAGGGCCTAAAGATTCAGGCCAACACCACCAAGGCCACGAGTGCATGTGCCGAGGTTATCAAGGCCCTCATAAAGCCCAAGGAGGTTAAGCCCAAGATCCCAAAGGGTGTCAGCTGCAAGCCCAATTGACTTGCCTACATTGCCCACTCCAAGCTTGGGAAGCATGCTCGTGCCCTCACTGCCAAGGGCCTCAGGCTGTGCCGGCCAAAGGCCAAGGATCAAACTAAGGCCCAGGCTGCATGCAGCTCCAGCTTCAGTTCCAGCACAGGCTCCCAAAGGTGCCCAGGCCCCTACAAAGGCTTCAGAGTAGAGATCTCTGTTTACCAACATAAGGACGGAAGGAATGGCGCGACCCCCACCCCCAATCACTCAGCCCAGGCCGCCGTCTGCATGGGGCTGAGGTCCTCCTGTGCTGTTTGTAGAAATAAATCTGAGGCAGGAAAAAAAATTCATCCTAAGCTTCCCTTGGTAAAATGACGGGCATTCAAGCAGCTTAAAGGTTGTGGAAAACTGATTTTCTTCCATGGTGCTGCTACTCCACAGTCTAGACAAAATGCAGCCATCAACATGAAAAACTGCTGCTTGATGTTTTTTTTTCCTCCAACATGTTTTAAACAGAGCTGCAGATGCTCAAGGGAAGCCATATTTCAAAGGTTTTGAACAGTAGTATTTTTCAGTATTTTCTCTCATTTTAAACGGGTGCAATTCATCCAAAACATTTTTCAAATGCCATTATCTTTCAGCCTAAGTGCTTAAACTGCTTAGAGAGAAAAAGGTCTCCATCAGAAAGATCTGCTTCCAGAAACCGACTAGTGATCATTAAAATGAGGAGAATAAAAAGAAAATAATTCGTTTTTCACAGGTTGGAAAAATCTTTAATTCATCTCTAACTCCTTCATTTTACAGATAAGAAATAGAGTCCACAGAGGTTAAGTAATCACTAAGCTACTAATAGCAGCGTTAGAAATAGAATGAGGTATTTTAATTACTCTTAACAGTATCCCCAAATCATGCAAGTTACATATACACTCATCACTTGTCATTTAAGTTTTTAAAACCATTATCACTTTTGTCATTAATTCCTGAGGAAAGTCTCCTACAACATGTTCTAAATGTTCAAAGCTATGCATATTAAACTTCAAATTCTAACTCCAAAAAGAAGGTACTATTCAAGAACTTTCCTCAGAAAGTTTCAAGCGTGTGTAAATCCCTAAAGCATCACAATGAATTTCAGAGTCCATTATTTCAAAACTTGTCCTTCAACTACACTTTAGATGTGTTTATTCAACCACACACTCAAAGAGAAAATTCTCAAAGTACTTCTGCCAAAAAGCACTGACAGTGTGTCAATGAAATGAGGTTACTCCATTAACATATTATGGGTTTCCAGCTTAAATGTCGGAAGTGTCACTAGCATTTCATCAATCCACTGTGTGAAGAGTTAATAAAAGGCTGGAAAATGCACCCTCGGTTGGCTCTGGGTCTGAAGGCAGGTGTAGATCTGATATGTTAACACAAACTGAAGGGCTGAGCTTAAAAGCGAAAAACAAAAGGAGTGAACAAGTTTCTTCAACAAAAAGCCTTTTCCTTTGGAATGCACCCGCACCAGGGTGACCGCATCAGTAAAACTGAATTTCAGATTTTCGTTTTACCCTCCAGTAAATCAATTCTATACATTTTAGCTTTGACTATTCAAGGGCAAAACAGAGGGCACGGTAAGGGCAACAATTTACTCTGGATCACTTTCAAGGACTGTTGTCTGACCACTCATTACAATCGTTCCTTTGTGCAACTGATTATTCTAAAAGTACTGAGAGAATGTAGTACTTCTCTTTGAAAGAGAACCATCAGCAAAAGCTAAGATAATGTGATTTTGATTACAAACTGATGCAGCGGTCAGACCAGTAAAGTGTAGGATGCGTTTTCTTTGTAAATATTACTCACAAATCCATATTCAAGTTACAAACGATATGTGCTCCTTATTTATGACCTCTGGTACTACTCTACAAAAATGCAAAAATAACCGAAAAGGTTAGCATGCTTATTTCTTTAAAGTATGACCAGTTTAGCAAGGTGGCAAGTTTATTTGAAAACACAATCGCCACCACCGCTCAATAATACACATACATAAACAGATTCGAAGCTGTTAAGCGCAAAATTCCTTACCCCATTTTGCCCAATGAAAACTTGCTCTGAAGTTTCAGCTCTTATGCTACGGAATAACTTCCAAGGGAATTTCTCCGTCTGTTATTTCGCAGTTGCTTTTCCACCCCCACCCCCAGATCCTTGTCCGGAGGTATTTCAAGGATGCTGCCAATTCAATTAGTTCTCTTAGGTAAAATGATTTCTCTCTTGTAAATACCAAGACGTTCAAACAGAGGCGGCATTTGCTTATTGGAGTTAAAATGCTTTGCGGAGACAGTGATCAACTCTATTCCACAAAATGAGTCTACAGGTAGGAAAATGCAGAATCCGGCTTCACCGAGTCCTATTAAAAATGAGTTCGCTGGTCATTTCGCTCAGGTCCTCCTCGACACTCAGGGGGAGCCAGGTAATTCGGCCTTTTCGGAGCTAAGGCTGCGGGTTCAAATTTTTCCACCACACCAGGTCCCCAGGGGTGGAGCGAGCAACCAAATGCGACGTGCACGTGAATAAAAATCCCAAAAGCAGTAATGCCACGGTTTCCCTGCGCTCACATTAGGAAAAAAACTACATAGAAAAATCTCCTCGAAGTGCAAACCCAGCAGCTTGCAACCTGCACGGCACTCCACATTGGAATCTGTCTTTTTTAGTGTTCCTCCTAAGACTCGGAGCAGAGACGAGGTGGGGAGGAGGAAGAGAAGGCTAGGCAGCATCGATTCATTCTCCCGAGAAGAATAAACGGAGCCATTTCCAGGCTGGCAGAAGGCTGGGGGCGCAGCACACGCCTGGGAGCTGGAGGAGGGGGCCCGATCCCACCTCCCTCAGCCCCTTCCCGCCCCCCGCCGCCGAGCACAATGGAGCCCGGCTCGCGCCCGGCCCTTCATTCGCGGCTGCTCCCTCTTCCCTCCTCTTTGGAGCACAGAGGGTCTGAGGCTCCAGTCAGCGGAGAATGAATGAATCAGAGAGCCAAGCCCCACGCTTCCAATGGCACCCTGCCCCCAGCTCCAGGGCGGGCGAGCAGCAGGAGGAGGGGGCCGAAGGGTCAACGGGCGCCCGCTCGAGCCAAAGCAGGAGGCTAAGCCCGCGTCGGGGCCAGGAGAACTGGGCTTGAAGCCGTAGCGCAGCCGCCGCTCCAGCGCCCCCACCCCTGCTCCTCGTCTCTCACGCTCCGCGCCGCCGCCACGCGCCGCCTCACATTCCCTGGGCCCCGCCGCCGCCTCTTCACACTTCCATCAGCTCCCGCCTCAGCCGGCCTCCGGCTCCCGCCCGGCAGAGACCAACGCCAGCCAGGGCGGCCTGAAGCCCGCCGCTGCCTCTGCCTCCACCGGCTGACTGGCAGAGCGGAGGGTGCCGCTTTCCCGATTAGCGCCGCCGGCGTGAGGCGATCGCGGCGGCAGAGCGGGCTGCGAGGGGCGGGAAGGGGGCGGAGAGAACGGGGGGGAGGGGGCGAGGGCGGTCCCTCCCCCTGTTCGCGGGAGGGGGCGGGAGGTGGTGGCCGCCGCGGAGCCGCGTCCGGGAGCTGGGGCGCGGAGCGGCCCCGGGAGGCCGACGGGCCCTGCAGATAGCAGGCAGCGGGCAGCGGGAGAAAGTAGCAGCCGCGAGGCGGCGGAGAGGCTGGTGGTGAGGGGCCGAGCGGCCCTCTTAGGAAGCTGGGCCGGGGGCAGGCCCTCAGTTCATCCGTCCTTCTTTCCCCCCTCCCCTACAGGCCGGCGACGGGGGCGCCGTGCGCTCTACTCCTCCGCTGGCTCTTGGCCCCGCTCCCGGCTGCCACAGCCTCCTCCGCGCCCCACACCAGGCGCTCGCGATGTGTCTCCATCCTCCCCGCAGGAGGACCTTTAAATAGCAACGTCAGCGCGCTCCTCTCCGCACACACGTCACCCGCCGCTCACGTCACCGGGGTGCGGGGGATGATGTCACGCGGCCGGAAGTACTGCTAAATTAGGGAAGGAGCAGGGGGAGGAGGACTCGGCGAGCTCCTGTGTGCCCACCTGCTCTCACTTATCCTTAAAGGCCAAAGCACAGAAGACAGCCCGGGAGGAGGAGATTTCCTTGCAACAAATGTGCCAAACCCGAGTGACTCATTCGTAGCAAAAGTGCAGAAGTGTCAAGCGGGTAATATCCTATCTCCCACTCCCACCGCTATTGAAGCAGCACCCCCGGGCTTCTTTTGTCCTAACTAGCAGGGAAATGTGGGAGGGAGAGCCTGATCACTACTGGTAGATTTACTTCCAACAGGACTTCGGGAAAATCACCTCAATTTTTAGTTAATGAGTGCCATTCTGGACATAGTCGACTTTTAAATAACTTTTTCTCTTAATGGTAACCTGAAACACTAAAGAATAAAGACCAGAGCAATCAGCACACTAAATAATGTTATAAATGGTAGTAATTTTATTTGCAAAATAGCAGTTTTGACAGGAAAATTAGTCAATCTTAGTTCACTCAGATAATTATCATCACTTGCATAGCAAATGCCAGTGTGTCCTCTCAGTTCCTCTTCATCAAGAAGCCGAGTTTTATGGCACTTGGCTCCAGCCAATAAAACAAAGAGGAAAATATATATTTCGGTCTGTGGAGATTAAAAATAAGACCACGAAATCCTTTTTTCATTAACACAAGCATATTTTTGTCTTCTTTAGTATTGACCACATTATATATAATTACAATATATCCTAAGTGTGTTGTTTTCTATTTTCTGTATGGCCAGGGTGAGTAGCTATCTATAGGTTTACTAGCTATGTATGTATTTGTGTCTATAAACGCCATATTATGAATGTTTTTTAAATTGTAAATTACTACAGAGTCCTCATTATTTTAAAATAGCTTATTGGGTAAATTCATATAGTAAACATTTATTTTACTTGATAATCATGGCCAAGAAATAGAATTGCTACGTATTGCCAAAGGCCAAAACTGTTTCAGAATTAGTCTACAAATTTATTGACCCTGTTTTCCAAATTAAAATCTAGACACACCATTTGACATTAGAAAAAAAATTGAATCTGAGGTGACCCGGAAAATCCAGAATTACCAAACTATGAAGTGATTACTAGGAAAGTTAAAGATTACTATCAGCACAGTTTAAATAAAAGAGCTAAAACTCTAATGTATACCACGTGTGACTTTTAGAAACTGCTTGTAATGTTAAACTACTCACATGGCTCGAAATTAAGGAACATTGTTTTGTAGCTTTCTGTATTTACATTTTCTTGCTCAAATTAGGAGCCCAAGATTAAAGAACACCACCAACAAAAAAGACGAATTTGTAACTGATTCAATCACTCTGATCATCTTCACATTATAAAATTATGATCTTGCTTAAAGTTTGAAATATTAGAAGTCTTTTTTGAGACCAAATCTCGCTCTGTTGCCCAGACTGGAGTGCAGTGGCGCCATCTCAGCTCACTGCAACCTCTGCCTTCCAGGTTCAAGCAGTTCTCGTGCAGCAGCCTCCCAGGTAGCTGGGATTACAGGCGCTCGCTGCCACGCCCGGCTAATTTATGTATTTTTAGTAGCAATGGTGTTTCGCTGTGTTTGGCCAGGCTCGCTTCGAACTCCTGGCCTCAGGTGATCCGACCGCCTCAGCCTCCTGCCCTGCCCAGGTTTTTTTTTTTCTTTCTTTCTTTTTTTTTTTTTCCCCCGAGATGGAGTCTCACTCTGTCACCCAGGCTGAAGTGCAATGGCGTGGTCTCAGCTCACTGCCACCTCTGCCTCCCAAGTTCAAGCGATTCTCCCGCCTCAGCTTCCCTCAGTCCCTCTTCAGCTGGGACTACAGGTGCGTGCCACCATACTGGGCTAATTTTTGTATTTTTAGTAGAAATGGGTTTTACTATGTTGGCCAAACTGGTCTCCAACTCCTGAACTCGTGATCCGCCCACCTCGGCCTCCCAAAGTGCTGGGATTACAAGCGTGAGCCGCCTCGGCCTTTTTTTTTGTTTTTAAAGATTATAACAAAAGGTTAATGAAAGGCAAATCCCTGCTTGCCATTTTGTCTAATGTATATTATTAACAGATTAATAGAAACTTGTACCAATTTGTATTTCAGACAAGTGGAGTTTCTTATATCCAAAATGTTGAAATAATAAAGCTGTCATTCTTCAAATAATGTCATCCCTTGGCCATTGCAAATTAAAATACAAATTATGTTATTGCACTAAGATTTCTCTACAAACTATTTCCTACCTAACTAAATAACTTCTCTCTTACCTTCTCTCCATGTTAATTAAAGCTCTCACTTTACCATTTTCAAACACTTTATTCTACCCTTTCTTCACAACTTCATCTCATTTACAGTCTTTTTCCCCCTTATCTTTACCCAACTATCAAAACAGCTTTTGAGCTGCCTCCCTGCCTTTAGAGCACTGACTCCTTATCAGTTTCTGCTTTTCACAACCACATCGTCTCTTCTCAGCTGCTCTTTTGTCAACTGAAAATTGAGAGCGGCTTTATTCTACATCAATGTAATGGTGCACCGTGATAATTACTCACAGTTTATGCAATTATTTAACTTCAGCCTCTTAATCTAGAAAATCCTACCTTAAATTGATTAAGTATAGGTATAAATTTCTTGCCAGCTTATATGGGATCATTATTACTAAGTACATATGTCCATGTAGTCAAAAGAATATGTAAAACTTTGAAACATTCTATGTAATATGGCATGTCTTCTCAGAAAAAATAGCCTCTTCTCCCTACTTGAAACAATTCCAGTACAGTTTTAAGAGGAGTCAGAAATGCATTCTATGACTTTACATCTATAAATAAATAAATATCTTTTCTCCTAAGATGAGCTGATGTATTCTAAATTTTAGTTGTGAATTCCCAACCCTAATTTCTTCGTATGTTTATTTAAATAGTAAACTTCCTAGAAAGTAATATATTTCCTTTACCGGAAGAGGAAGAAAGTACTTTAGTAGAGTTTCAAATTTTAACAGTTCCTGTTTCCCACTATGCTCTAAAAATTTGTAGGGCGGTTTATGAATACCCTCTGATTTTAGAATCTGTGGGCGAAGGCATCTGTTTTAGTTACAGAGTTTGTTTCCATGCCCTTAATAGGAGATGGCAATCTTCAATGGCGTTTTCATAGATTGGTCATGGGATATGTCTTTTTCAATGAAAAAAGGTATCTATGAGATAGAAAAACTTTGTAGTAAAGAGTGCAAAAGCCAGATTTTATTTTTAATTGCCTTACATTAGATAATAACAATTTCCTTTTAAGTGCCCTCTTTTTAATTACCAAAATACCACCATCAATTCAAATAAAGTCAGATTAAAACATAGGCTAAAAGATAACTATCCATATAAAAGAAATATCCTAATTCTTAGTTTATAATATATGGTCATGAAGAAACCCGCAAAGAGTCAACATAATGATTAAGAATGAAAGAGTTGCAGGGAAACAATTTATCCAGTGACCAAAATCATCCCACTTCCTCCATGATATAGCAGATACCAGGTAACATTGAGTTGTGTATGGCCTGTATAAAACCATCTTTTATGATCAGTAATGTTCTGAACAGAAGCAAAGTAATTAAACAGTCTCAAGGGTGGGAACACAGGTATTTGGCATCTTCAAGGCAAAGGCTTGAGGACAGTTTATCAGTGAGGTTTGAGAGTGGTAGAGGAGAGGAAGCTAAAGATTCACCTTAGGAAAACTATGGTAGATAGCCATGGAAAATAATCTCAGAACCACCTCCTGCTCTGATTTTTACTGTAAATTCATTTATTTTCCAAATATGGTCAGAGGGATACAAATATAATTCTAGATAGTGAAAGAGGATAATAGAAAGTTTTCAGTTAGGTGTCGTTGAGGGCCCAGACAGAACAAAGAAATGGTAGTACAACTGTCTATGTAAAATTTTTTAAGTATTCATAAAAAATGGGATATGATGCCTTTGAAAAAAATTGTCTGGCTTAACCTGAGTTGGTTGGTTGATTGTTTTAAGCAAGAGTTAGAGAAAACAGGCTAGAAAAATATGCAGATCTGCAGAGAACTACAGTAAAGAATGTGGAGTAAAGCATGTGCTGTACCTGTGCAGTTACTTACAATGGATTGCTGTGGAAGCTGATTGCCATGGTAACCAATAATCTTTTTCCTGAATGGGGGAACAGAACAACCACGAGGAAAATGTTTTAAATGAGCTACCTTATTTTGTGATTTGTTTTGGTGCCAGCTAAAACAAAAACAACCCGCAAGATATTTAGGACAGTCATACTTATGGAAGGACATTGCCTTTTCGGAGAGACAGGCTGAGGCAAAAATTCTGGATTATTTCGAAGAGATATGGGGCTTTACGATGGCAATTGCAAACTCTCTGAAGCAGAACATAATTGATAAATATTATGTTTATGGCAAAAGCAGGCAGAAGCAAGACCTATAACCCATGTTAAAGTTTCTCCCAAGCATAAGAAGTAAAAAATAAATGAAGATTCTCAACACTTCAGGGTTTCAGTCAAAATATTTCATGAATTATTTATGAGGCTTTTTATTTTTTTAAATCTTGTTGTAAATTTTAATTTCTCTAAATATTAAAATGGAAATGGTAAATGTATCTGTATTAGTTGGGGTTCTCTAGAGAAACAGAACCAAGAGAGGTAGGCAGGTAAGTAGATGATTGATAGATACGTAGATAGATAAGAGGAGATTTATTATGGGACATGGCTCATGTGATTATGGAGGCCAAGAAATCAATGTATGAAGCTGAAGAACTCGGGAAGCTGGCAGCATAATTCAGTCTCAGTCTACAATGCCTGAGAACCCAGGAAACCAATGATGTAACTCTCAGCTCAAGGCTGAAGGCCTGAGAACTTGGAGTTCTGATGTTCAAGAACAGGAGAAGGCTGGTGTTCCAGCTCCAGAAGAGAGAGACAATCTTCCTTTCCTCTTGCCTTTTTGTTCCACCCAGGTCCTCAACAGATGGACAGTGCCCACCTACATTGGTGAGGGTGGATCTTCTGTATTCAGTCCACAGATTCAAATGCCATTCTCTTCTAGAACCACCCTCACAGACACACCCAGAAATAATCCTTTACCCACTACTTGTGCATCCCTTAAGCCAGTCAAGTAGACACCCAAAATAAACCTTCATATCTTTAGTCAATATTTATTCTATTATTGTTAATAATAAAGCATATATTATATTTTTTATCATATTTATCAGTGGTCCCCAGCCTTTTTGGCACCAGGGACTGGTTTTGTGGAAGAAAATTTTTCTCAGGGGAAGGGTAGGGGAGATGGTTTCAGGATGAGGTTCTGCCTCAGGTTATCAGGCATCAGTTAGACTCTCATAAGAAGCACACAACCTAGATTCCTTGCATGCACAGTTCACAGTAGGGTTCATGCTAGTATGAGAAAGAACCCTGAACCTTCATGCTCCTAGGGTTCATGCTGCTGATTGGACAGGAGTTGGGAGGTAGAGCTCAGACAGTAATGCTCACTCACCCACCACTCACCTCCTGCTGTGCTACCGTGTTCCTCACAGACCATGGACCCATATCATCCATGGCCCAGGGGTTGGAGACCCTTGATATATATGCTAAAAATATAGTTTTCCTGGCCAGGCATGGTGGCTCATGCATATAATCCCAGCACTTTGGGAGGCCAAGGCGGATGGATCACCTGAGGTCAGGAGTTTGAGACCAGCTTGGCTAACATGGTGAAACCTGTCTCTACTAATAACACAAAAATTAGCTGGGTGTAGTGGCACATGCCTGTAATCCCAGCTACTTGGGAGGCTGAACCATGAGAATTGCTTGAACCTGGGAGGCAGAGGTTGCGGTGAGCTGAGATTGCGCCATTGCACTCCAGCCTGGGCAACAAGAGCAAAACTCCATCTCAAAACACACAAACAAAAGCCTTACTTTTTCTATTTTGATTAGGTCATTTACTAAAATCTCTTACACTTAGAATAAAATCCAAACCCTATGCGTTGGCCTAAGAGGTACTGCATGATCTAGCCCCTGCTTACCTCTCTTACCTTGGTTTCCATTTCCCCTCCATTGCTAGTGTGTGGGTTGGTGCGTTGTCAAGTGCATGAGCAAACACCCCAGGTAATGGTGACTTAACCTATAAGGTCATTTTTTAATCTGCTTATTTAAAAAAATGTCTGAAGGTAGGTGGTTTTACAGTTGATTTGGAAAGTCCAAGGTGTCATTAGAGTCTTTCCATTCTTTTACTTTGCTATCTTCATATGTTGTCTTTTAAACCTGGATTGTTGTCCTTTCTTTTTTAGAAGATTATTATATTTCCAAGCATCACATTCAAAGAACACACAAAGCAGGAAGGGAGGGAAGGAGACTGAGTTTTTTTCTCTTTTATGGCAGCTTTTTTTTTTTTTTTTTACCAAGGAGAAAACTCTCAAGGGACCTTAAGAAAATTCCTTCTCATGTCTTCTTGGCCAGAACTAGATTACATGCTCTTCCCTAAATCAGTGATTGACATTTTGGAACTAAATTTTCATGACTGGCTTAGACAAATTGTGGTTGATCCCATCTGCCTATTGTGACTGAACCAAATTAAAACTCTCTCAGCATGGAAGAAAGGTCAGTGGCTGTTGGGCAAGCAAACCACATATTTGTCACACAGACTAAAGCCATTCATATTCTTGCTGATCTTCAAGTATGACAAGCTTGCTCCAAATGCAGGACCTTTTTTTGTTCCTTCTGCCTGGATCACGTATGTCCAAGACCTTCACATAGTGTGCTCCTCCTCATCATTCAGTTTTGTGTTCAAATTACATCTCTTATAAAATATATTTTTTATAAAATATCTGTACATCCATAGCCCTTAATCTTCCACCTAATTTGCTTTATTTTCTTCATAGTATAGTCAACACTATCTAAAATAATATTATATGTTAGTATATTTATAGAATAGAGCCCCATGAAAAGGAACTTTGCCTATCTTGTTTACTTTCCCATCTGTAATAGCAAGACAATGTCTAGCACATAGTGGGTGCTCAATAAATGATTATTGAATGAATGAATTTGCTAGGACTTTCAGTTATCCTTAGGTAGAAATTACTTGGTTAAGTCAGGGTTCTTTTTTTTTTTTTCTTTTGAAACAGAGTCTTGCTATTTAGCCCAGGCTGGAGTGAAGTGGCATCATCTCAGCTCACTGCAACCTCCACCACCCCAGGTTCCAGCAATTCTCCTGCCTCTGACTCCCGAGTAGCTGGGATTACAGGCACCTGCCACCATGCCCGGCTAATTTTTTGTATTTTTAGGAGAGACGAGGTTTTGCCATGTTGGCCAGACTGGTCTCGAACTCCTGACCTTGGGTGATCCACCAACCTCAGCCTCCCAAAGTGCTAGGATTACAGGCATGAGCCACTGTGCCCAGCCTAGTCAGGGTTCTTAATGAATTAGCTAGAGAAAACAACAGCATCTGCTCTAACTAAAATATGGGGATTTAGTAAAGTGACATAGGTAACTCTAGAATCATTGGGAGGGCTGGGAAATCCTCATGCTGAGGTCCCTGCAACAAGAACTTGCAGGAAACAGAACACTCATAATTAGGTATTTTGAGGCGTGCTTAATAAAAAACTTTTTGGGCCAGGCATGGTGGCTCACTCCTGTAATCCCAACACTTTGGGAGGCCAAGGTGAGTAGATCACCTGAGGTCAGGAGTTTGAGACCGGTCTGGCGAACATGGTAAAACCCTGTCTCTAGTAAAAATACAAAAATTAGCTTGGCATGGTGGCGGGTGCTTGTAATCCCAGCTGCTCAGGAGGCTGAGGCAGGAGAATCACTTGAACCCAGGAAGCAGAGTTTACAGTGAGCTGAAATCGCACCACTGCCCTCAAACCTGGGCAACAAGATCAAAACTCTGTCTCAAACAAACAAACAAAAAAAACTTTTTTTTTTTTTTAAACTGCAGCCTCAACCTCCCAGGGTCAAGTGATCCTCCTCCCTCAGTCTCCCAAGTAGCTGGGACTACAGGTACACGCCAATAGAGCCAACTAATTTTTGTATTTTTTGTAGAGATGGGAGTCTCATTATATTGCTCATACTGGCTCAAATTCCTGGGCCCAAGCAATCCTTACGCCTCAGCCTTCCAAAGTGTTAAGATTACAGGTGTGAGCCACTACGCCCAACAAAATGCTACTCTTTACAAAGGTGGGGCACAGTATAGGAAAACCATAAGAGAGAGGACAGTGCCTGACCTAGCAGCACAGACTATCCCGTTTGTGCCTGAAAGGACAGGAGGAAGGAGCAATGGATGGAACCTGGAGTCGGAGACAGCTGTGTGGAAAGCACTGCCTGAAGTAGCTGTGTCCTTTGCTTAAGGATCACAGGCTGCTCACAGAGACCCCACAAGGTGGCAGCCCAGAAAATGAATAACTCACCTTTACTCTCCTTCCCACCCCATCTTCCATCTCCTGTTGCATTCCTCCTTCTAAAGGTGACATACAGGAAGCTGGGCAGAGGAGCCCAATGATGTAGTCCATATCATCCTGGGGCAACGAGCAGGAGAAAGAAAGCTCAAAGATGGATCTGGAGAGGCACACTAAAGATATCCAGGCCAAACTCTATTTTATTCAGCTATTAGATTAGCAATTTTTTTTGAAAGTTTGGCATATGGGAAAACAAGTACTACCACAGTTAGTAGGAGTGTAAATTGGTATATCCTTGAAGACATACATAAATTTTGACACAGCAGTTCTACTTTAAGGAATTTACCCTACAGGTATGCTTTTTCAAGTGTGCAAAGAAACACACAGAGAGATGTTTTTTAATGTTGCTTTAAAATGAAAAAAGGGAGAGGGGACAACCTGTGTGTCTATCAGTATAGGACTGGTACAATCATATAATAAAATACTATGCAGCTATTAAAAAGAAAGAGGTAGGTCTACAGCCCTGATATGGAAAGATGCCTAATACAGAAAAAAATTCTGGATAGATATAATAAATTGAATGTGGTTAACTTTAGGGAGTGGAATTTTAAATATGAGATTTAGAGAGAGACATTTTTAAAAAAAATTAACGCCATTTGTATTGATTGCATTTTTTATCATGAGTATATATTATTGTAATAATATAAAACAAAACCAAATTATTTTGAAAACATTAAAAATATACAAATATGTTTAAAATTCAATGCAGGAGGACAGATTAAGACATTTATATACATTTGATTTTCCTATCTTCCTTTTCTTGATATCCTTTTTGGTAGGAAATGCTGTAAGTTTACAAAATACATTTATAAAAAAGAAAAATTTGAAATAAAATATTTTATTGGAAGTGGTAATTCTATTGTATTCATCACTGATGAAACCAGATCTGGATATTCTATTTTAGGAGAGATACTGATGAGATAGCTGGATAACCAAGATGGTGAAGACCAAAACAAGGCCATGTGAGCATCAGTGAAGACAGATGTTTAATTTGCTGAACACAAAATCAAGGGGAGATATGATAGTTGACTTCCTAGAAGGGCTGTCACAAAGGATAAATAATGGCTATGTAAATATGTGCTCCATGAGATAGTAAAGAATCAAGGGTTTTATAAAGTATTAAAAGTCAGGTTTCAGCTCAGTGTGAGAAAGAATGCAAAAACAATCAGATCTATATCAGTAGAATTGGTTGCCCTGAGAATAATTTGTTTAGCTCTTCCTCATTAGATCTGAAGCAGAAACTGGCTGCTTGATCAGTTGTTGGAATGATATAGAAAAGATGCTTGTATCAGATAATAGGTTAAATTAAAGGCCCCAAAGTCAACTTTTATTCAGAGTGTTATGACAACTCAAGTCTGAGCTCACATCAAAGTTGTCCTTCACTATTAGCTTCCCTACCTTGTCTCTTCCAAATGACTCATTCTTTCCTTTGGTGTCAGTCATGCCACTGCACAACTTAGTTTTGGCACTGTCTTCCATGCTTGATTCTCACATCTAGCCCACTGAAATGGTCCATTTACATGGTCTTAAAAATCAAAATGAGTAAAGCAAGTTAAACACTTTAACTCTCCTCATACTCTTCCTCTTGGGATCCTTCTTATTTCTGTACATGATAGGTTAAGCAAGGCTAACAGATTTGGCTGATAAACA
Source organism: Callithrix jacchus (assembly GCF_049354715.1). Lineage (NCBI taxonomy): Eukaryota > Metazoa > Chordata > Mammalia > Primates > Cebidae > Callithrix > Callithrix jacchus. Next base: position 131,426,400 of record NC_133503.1, on the reverse strand, counting down.
AGAGGCCCTTTCACAATTTAGACTATTACTCACAAAGCTAGCAGGTAAGAAAAAAAAAAAAACAGCAAAAGTGCCCATTCTCCCATGTCTCTTATCTCATAGGACAACACGGAAACAATTTTTTATGACAATGCAACATGAATGGTAGGATACCCTGTTGCTGAAGAGTCAATTCCGTGAGGCAGCTAAGTAGTTTTACAGTTGTATACTAAGAGGGGAAGGACGTGTTGTATAAAAAATAATTTGTATTCATGGTGGGTCCTTAGACCATACCTGAATTTATGCTAATGAAATTACTTAGGACAGGGCTAGGCCATACCAGAAATACCAAGCATGTGATTAAATGGGACTTTGAGTAAGACATTATCAGCCCAACCTCTGAGGAGGAGAAAGGGGCTAGGAACTGAGTTCAATCACATGGCCAGTGAATCAATCCATGATCCCTATTTAAAGAACCACCAATAAAAACTCTGGACACTGAGACTCAGATAGACTTCCCTGGTTAGTGATCATACATTAGTGTTGCCAGGAAGGTGTCCTGAGTACACAAAAGCTTCACATTGGGACCCTCCAAGATTTTACCCTATATGTCTTTTTACATGTTTGGTCCTGATTTGTATCTATTTTATTTTATTTTTGAGACAAGGTCTCACTCTGTTACCAGGTTGGAGTACAGGCACCATCTCAGCTCACTGCAACCTCCACCTCCCAGGTTCAAGTGATTCTCCTGCCTCAGCTTCCCAAATAACTGGGACTACTGGCACCCGCCACCACACCCAGCTAATTTTTGTACTTTAGTAGAGGCGGGGTTTCACCATGTTGGCCAGGATGGTCTCCATCTCCTGACTTTGTGATCCACCCTCCTCGGCCTCCCAAATTGCTGAGATTACAGATGTGAGCCACTACAACTGGCCTTGTGTCCTTTATAATAAAACTATAATCATAAGTATATCACTTTTCTGAGTTCTGTGAATCATTCTAGCAAGTTAGCTAAGGGAAGGGGATAGTGGGGCCCCCTGAGTTTGTAGCCAGTTGATCAGAAATGTAAGTAGCTGGTATCTGAAGTGAGGTCAGTCTTGTGGGAGACTGTGCCCTTAGCCTGGGAAACATTACCTAACTCCAAGTAGTTAGCATGACAATTGCATTGCAGGCTAAAAAACCTCATACTGCCTCCGAACCCAAGAGACAGTGAGAAACTATCTCATGACACCCTCTTGAAAGTCAGGGAGGCAAGTGAGAAATGGCCTTTAAGCAACTCCTCCCAAGCCTCCCATGGTCTCATGTTCCAGGAGGATCACAACATATTCTGCCAGAATTTATGTCAGCTACAGTTATAGCTCGCATGAAAAAAGTTCTGGAAATATGTTTGCCAAAGTAATGGGCTGGGCACGATGGCTCATGCCTGTAATCCCAGAACTTTGAGAGGCCAAGGCAGGAAGACTACTTGAGTCCAGGAGTTAAAGACAAACCTGGCCAACACAGAGAGACCCTGTTTCTACAATAGATTAAAAAATAAATTAGCCAGATGTGGTGGAGAGCACCTATATAGTCCTAGCTACTCAGGAGGCTGAGACAGGAAGACCACTTGAACCCAGGAGTTCGAGACTACAGTAAGCTATGATCATGCCAGTGCGCTCCATATTGGGCAACAGAGCAAGACCATGTCTCTAAAAACAACCAAAAAACAAAGTAATTTCAATTGTCACTGGGCCATGGAATCCAAAGACTCTGGCTTGCTTTTTGCCACTTTCTTCATTATACTTTATAGAGGCAATTTAGGGTGTGGTTAAGTATAGACTCTGGGGACATCCTGTCTGGGTTTGAATTTCAGCTCTGTCATTTAGTAACTTCAAGTTCTTGATACTGATCCACTAACCTGCCCTTTCAATCCAAGGGCTCAGCCAGCTCCAGTCTCTCTTTGGAGTGCATTCACCCCTTTTATTAATACCTTCTTCATCTACAAGAACATCATGTGGAACTATCATTTTCCTTCCTGAAATGAAGATATAATATGTCCATGATAATGCCCTAATTTATCATCTTTCTTTTCCCATTAAATTTTAAGTAACCCAATGAACAACAACAACAACAACAACAACAAACATTCTACTTTGCCATGATTGGTTTCTTGGCAAACCAAGACTTCAAGCAAATTACTTAGCCTCTTGATGCCTAAGCTTTCTTTTTTGTAAAATGGAGAATAAATAATAGTACGTACCTCAAACAGTTGTGAGGATTCAGCAAATGAAAACAAACCCTTGGAACAGTGCCTGGTCCACAAAAAGCACTCAACAGATGTTAGCTAGTTTTAAGACTTTTATGTGTTCTTTGATTTGTATATAGTGACTACATGTCACTGTAAACAAATCCAATTAAAACATACAAAAATGCCAAATTTTCTGTTATATCTCATTAATTTACATTTTTCAGTTCACAACTATTCTAATTAGACACTTTTTTTTTGAGACGGAGTTTTGCTCTTGTTGCTCAGTGGCATGATCTCTGCTCACCACAAGCTCCGCCTCTCAGGTTCAAGTGATACTCCTGCCTCAGCCTCCTGAATAGCTGGGATTACAGGCATGTGCCACCACACTCAGCTAATTTTTTGTATTTTTAGTAGAGACAGGGTCTTATTGTGTTGGCCAGGATGGTCTCGAACTCCAGACCTCAGGTGATCTGCCTGCCTTGGTCTCCCAAAATGCAGGGATTACAGGCATGAGCCACTGCGCCTGGGCAAATTAGCCACATTTTTGCTTATCATCATAACAGTTCATAGTCACTATGTAAAGAAATGGGATAAGTTTAAGCTAGAGAAATCATTTGAAAACTGAGATGAATACCTAAGATGAATATATACATATAGATTTACTTAAAATTTTTCCATCACCACCCCCAAAATAAACCAAAGTTAACATTTTGGTCTTATATATATTTAAAGGAAATACATTAAAATGTTCATTATATTTTATCTCTGGTTAATGAAATTTTGAATACTCGTTTTCTTTGTACATTTGTATATACTGTAAATTCTTTCAAGTGAGTATGTATTACCTTTTGGAATCAGAATAAAATGTTATTTTAAAGATAAATTTATTTTTATCAGAATTCTTTTTGAACTGTGCAAAGAAATAGAAACATAAAAGATTTGAGATTCCAGTAACATGAGAGATTACTTTTGAAACATTCTGAAATTATATTTTCTATTGGTTTTTAACAAGATTAACAGCCTACTCAATATGCAGTAGAGTGGGCACCACAAAGCAAATTTATTTGAAAGCACCAGAACCAGCACATGAATAGTCATGACATTCAGCACATGTCCCTATTGAAAAACAGTTTTTAGAATCTATAATGTTGGATGTTGTACTAACAGGGTAAGCTGCATGTAGAATAAAATGAAAAATATTTTAAAAGTAGAGATTGAAGTCCAGGCACGGTGGCTTATGCCTGGAATCTCAGCACTTTGGGAGGCTGAGGCAGCTGGGTCACCTGAGATCAGGAGTTTGAGACCAGCCTGGCCAATATGGTGAAACCCATCTCTACTAAAAATACAAAAATTAGCCGAACGTGGTGGCAGCCGCCTGTAGTCCCACCTACTTCGGAGGCTGAGGCAGCAGAATCCCTTGAACCCAGGAGGTGGAGGTTACAGTGAGCTGAGATGGTGCCATTGCACTCCAGCCTGGGTGTTAAGAGGAAGACTCCATCTCAAAAAAAAAAAAAAAAAAAAAGCAGAAATTACAGATAATTAGAGATGAGAAAGAATTTTAATGAAACTGCCCTTTGTAATGTTAATACTAATCACACTCGAATACAAACATGAACTTTGAGAATATTAGTAAATTCTTATACAGGGATATTAAGAACATGGATTTTGAGTTTGAGTTCTCTTGGCCCTGCCAGGTAGCAAGGGATGTGTTTATTTAATATCTCTGAGCCTCAGTCTCCCAGATTCTAAGATGTAAATAATGTTAGTACCTGAAGGCTTTGTTGTAATAATTAAATGAACTACTAAGCAAATGCTTTACGTATGAAAGACAGTTCTCAGTTTTCTGTTTCTTTTACTGATATGAAAATTAGTTGCATGTTTTCTACTGCTTATATTACCTTATAATCAGCTACTTAAGAGGAACTATAAAATGAAAAGGGAACATTAGACTATGTAAGAATTAGGGAAACTGGCTCTCTTCTCTACTCCCCAACGTGCCAAACTGAAAGAAGGCCAAGAGGAAGAAGGTAGCTCCAGTCTCTGCTGTCATGAAGAAGCCTGAGGCCAAGGAAGTGGTGAATCCCTTGTTTGAGAAAAGGCCTAAGAATTTTGTCACTGGATGGGACATCCAGCCCAAAAGAAACCTTACCTGCTTTGTGAAATGGCCTTGCTGTATCACATTGCAGTGGCAGAGAGCCATCCTCCATAAGTGGCTGCAAGTGCCTCCTGCAATTAACCAGTTCATTCAGGCTCTGAACCACCAAACGGCTACTTAGCTGCTTCAGCTAGCCCACAAGTACAGGCCAGTGACAAAGCAAGGAGAAGAAACAGAAGCTGTTGGCCTGACCAAGAAGAAAGCTACAAGCAAAGGGGATGTCCCCATTAAGAGACCACCTGTCCTTCGAGCAGGCGTTTACACCGTCACACCTTGGTGGAGAACAAGAAAGCTCAGCTGGTGGTGATTGCACACGACATGGATCCCATTGAGCTGGTTATCTTCCTGCCTGCCCTGTGTTGTAAAATAGCGGTCCCTTACTGCTTATCAAGGGGGAGGCAAGACTGGGTTGTTTAGTCTACAGGAAAACCTGCATCATTGTCACCTTCACACAGATTAACTTGGAAGACAAAGGAGCTTGGGCAAAGCTGGAAGCTATCAGGACCAACTACAATGACAGATATGATGAGATCCACCATCACTGGGGAGGCAGCATCCTGGGTCCCAAGTCTATGGCTCACATTGCCAAGCTCAAAAAGGCAGAGGCTAAAGAATGTGCCACCAAACTGGGCTGAATATACACTGTTGAGTTTTCTGTACATAAAAATAATTAATACAAATTTTACTTTAAAAAAGAATTAGGGAAACTGACTTAAAAATACTTTCTGAAATGTATTATTTTCCTTTAAAGCATCCAAAACCTGTGTTTTGTTTTGTTTTTTTTCACAGAGGCATATCATACCAACTCTGCGATCTTATCAAGTGTAAAAGGAAAGCAGACAGAGACCCTAGCATACAAATAGAAAATCTTTTATACTTCCTGTTCAGTGATCTCTGAATCCTTCTGAACTAAGCTACATTTTAGTCTTTTTCATCTGTAAACGGGAGTTCAGATTATCATTGACTTGGATTAATCACATAGGTACCAGGATAAACTCATGGCCTTTTAAGAATGCCTTTTCTTGCACAAAAGCTCATGTCATCTTTCAAAGGCCTTAGGAAATCTCAATCAAAGTTGGCCTTCAAAGCTTGCCCATGAGTTAACTGAGCTCATACATTAGAGTCCCTAACTACAATTTTTAGCTAACCCTCCACAAAGCATTTACCCTTAAGGGAAAAGCCTGTCTTCATGGTTCTTTTGCCCACCCCTCTCCTATAGAAGACTTCTCTGGAATGACAGGACATTGCACATTTTAGACCCAGAGAGAAAGCCCACTTCTATCCCTTGCCCAAAACCTACTTTAGAATGAACACTGAGGCTTCAGCTACATGGAGCTTTTCTTTTGCCCATGGCACTCCCTTGAAAAACAGCATCTCCCTGTGATCCCTTCATTTAAAAAGGGAATCAACACTCCTGTACATTTAGTATAAAAGAATGGAAGCTGCTACCTTTCTACTCTACTTGCCTGAACTTAAAGTTTTCCTATCATTTCTCTCATTGCTATTGTAGGCATTCTCTACTTAGAAGAAACCAGCATATGACCCTTGTCTTCTGTCCTCCAGATTGCTTACACAAATTTTAAATATACTTGTCCCAGCAGAGGGATCTTTGAAACCTTGCTGCTTAGTTTAGGCTTCTCCATTGATTCATATACTCTTGCTTCATTTTAAACCAGCCCCCATTCATATATAGACACATATATATGTGTCTATATAGTAGACAAGGTCTGACTCCATTGCCCAGACTGGAGTGCAGTGGCATAATCTAAGCTCACAACAACCTCTGCCTCCCAGGCTTAAGTAGCTGAGACTACAGGCACGCACCACCATGCCTGGCTAATTTCTGTATTTTTTGAAGGGATGGGTTTTCACCATGTTGGCCAGGCTTGTCTTGAACTTGTGGGCTCAAGCAATCTGCCTGCCTCAGCCTCCTAAAGTGTTGGGATTACAGGCATAAGACACTGCCCCTGTCCCATATATTTTTTTAAAGTGCTGCCAATCTAATGATAACCCAATCTTTAAAAATTCTTATTTAAGGGAGTCGGAGGCAGGAGAATCACTTGAACCCAGGAGGTGGAGATTACAGTGAGCCAAGATGCTGCCTCTGCATTCCAGCCTGGGCAACAGAGTGACTCCATCTCAAAAAAAAAAAAACCTCTTATTTAAGAATAGGAAATGTCTCTACATATAAAGATTTTTGAGAAGTCTTATGTCTGTAAATTTTATTTGCTGGTTTCCCCTTCGGCAAAATAGTCATTATTTCCCTAAAAAGCTCATAATATTTCTACGTGCACTTTTCTTATAAGCTATGGTGCCTTTTCTCAGTAGGTAGATTTTGTATTTTTCAGTGATCCTACCATTTAATTACAGATTCAATGAGTTTGTCCAGTATAGTGTTATATTCACTATGTGTATGTTTCCATAGCTATGCTTGCAATTCTTCTTTTAGATAGAATTCAGATAAGAAATTCATCAGTCCTCTGGAAAGTTTGCCATAACAGAGTACACAACTTTGCTAGCAATTGCACAACTTTACCCTTGATATTCTTTAAAATCCTAGGTAGATCAAATTCTGTTGATTTATCTATTTTTGGTGTGTTAACTAGGTCCTGGGTATTTCCCACTATTTATTCATAAGAAAAATACCGACTTATATTTGTATAGTGCTTTATGCTTTTCAGCTATTTTCAGCTTTTCACTGGGTCTAATATCAATCTCTGTGAACTAAAAGGTAATTATTTTTCCTATTAACCTAAAACTGCTCTAAAAAGTGGAATCTAGCCAGGCACATTGGCTCACGCCTGTAATCCCAACACTTCGGGAGGCTGAGGTGATGGATTACCTGAGGTCAGGAGTTTGAAACCATGAGGTCATGGTGAAACTCCATCTCTACTGAAAATACAAAAATTAGCCAGGCGTAATGGCAGGTGCCTGTAATCCCCAGTACTTGGGAGGCTGAGGCAGGAGAATCACTCAAACCCAGGAAGTGGAGGTTGCAGTGAGCCAAGATCATGAGATTGCACTACTGAACTCCAGTCTGGACAGCACAGTGAGACTTTGTCTCAAACAAAAAAAGAAAGAACTATACACCAAGCATTATGCCAATATATATTTCCTCAGCCAACCCATAACAACCCTAATGGGGTAGGTATTTTGTATTCATGCCATCTTTACAGGGAAGGAAAAGGAAGCTGAATAGGAATTTGTCATTTGCCTAAAATCCACCTGGATTTGAACCTAAATCTGCCTAATTCCAAACCTTTGCCCCTAACCTCTATGCTCTTTTGCCATTTAATTAGAACTAAATCAAGCATTTCTAGAACTATTGGTAGCTGGATTAGGATGCAGACTATCTGTATTCTGGTCTGGCTTTGCCACAACCAACTACTTGATCAATGCCAGGTGAATTAACTGGTGGGAACCTGCTAAATGAGACAATAGATTATAAGACTTTCATGTTTTCTATTCTGTGATTCTATTTATGTAAATATTCACTAACCCCCATGTGGTTATGATTAGGCAGAAAACCAAAGTAAAAAACTTTAAATTTAAAATAAATTTTAACAGAAAATACATGTTTATTTTATTGTTTTACTTTGCAGCCAAAAGCAAATGAAAACACCAGAGATGCTCATTCAAGCAGTAGAGCCCTAACTGTTGAGTGTGACAGCAGTTATGTCTGTAAATGAATTTTATTCATTGCTATAGGGGATAGATATATATGTTCATTTCCTGCAAAAATTGAAACTGAATGTTAATAGTATTTAATCTATTTATTCAGAATGTATTCAGAGAGATTTAATTAAGAAATGAACACTGTGTCAGATGGGATGGGGCAGATCAACATCCTATAATTGTGTGGCCTAAATTTGGCTAAGTTAGATTTAGTGTTTCCCAGATAATTTTAGGATTTCCAGGCTTTTCTTATTCTGTACATACTGATCCAGCCTTTCCTTGTTCCCATGTATAATGGAAACCTTCTATGCTGGTTAGTTTGCCAATCCTGCACAGTCCTGCCCTTTCTTCTCCACCTGCATCTCTTTGCCCCCATCTCTGCCCTGCACTGTGCCTCAGAAGGCTGAAATGTGCTAACTATGTCTCCATAAGTCTTTTTGAATTGAAACACATAGGAGATCTAAGAGTATAAAGTCTTCCCTGGCCCCACTTTGGTATGTCTTCCCTGGCCCCACTTTGGCACCCCATCTTTCACATAGCTGCACACTTCCCAGACAAACTGGCCTTCTTTCCCAGAACCAGCTTCTACTGGGCCCTGCTAATTACTCTATTTTCTTTCTTTGTTTCTACAATCCTTTCTTCAGAGGGAAAGTGGGTTTTCCTCTGAAGCTGGTCCCTGGGTATCTCACAGAACTTTGTCTCTTTTCTTGATCTTGCTTACGTATCTTTGAGTAGTCTTTTCATTAAAGTCTCTTCATTTGAACCCTCTAGGATGAATTTTCTTTCTTTCACAGGACCCCATCTGATTCACTATTACTTACCTAAAACTCATCGAATTGGAATTTAAGCACCTCATCCCAAAGATGACATTGACTTCAGTCAATGAGTACATATTGAGCATCTTGATGTGCTTAAGGGTATACCATGAGCTATGACAGGTACAAGAGTCATTTGAGGCTGGCCCAAGTGCAGTGGTGTCTACAACAAATTAATCACAACCAGTGGCAGATTTCTTTGTTCCTTCTCCACTCCCACTGCTTCACTTGACTAGCCTTAAGAAAAAAAAGTCGTTTGTGTCATGTCCTTGCCCTTGAGAAGTTTATTATCTAGTTAGGAAGTGCACAATCAACACACTAAACAATTAACATGTAACTTAGGGCTTTAAGTCTTAAATTAGGTAGCTCGTAGGACTAGCCACGTGAAATCAGATAAAATTATCACAGGAAATGCTCACTTCCAGATATGCCACACTACTTGTAATTTTTTAAAGGAACATAAGTAAAGGAAAACAGAACAAGTCAGGGGAGCCTATTTGGGAGATTTTAAGCTTTTCTTTTCTTTTTGAGACAAGGTCTCACTCTTTTGCCCAGGCTGGAGTGCTTGCATTTTAAAATGATCTGAATTGGACTTTTTAAATTCATTAGACATGAAATATATTGTTGTGAACTAGAAAGTATAAGTGAAAACTAGGCATGGTAACTCATGCCCACAATCCCAGCACTTTGGGAAGCCACGGCAGGAGGATAAACTTGAGCCCAGGAGTTTAGAGACCAGCCTGGGCAACATGCAAGACTCCTGTGTCTCCAATACACACACACACACACACACACACACACACACACACACACACATATATATTAGTGAAATGTCAACAGTTGTGGAATATTCATGCTCAAAATACCCTGAGTCAGTGAAATGTGTCCAAAGGTACCTGCTGTATAAATATCATGTGGGCCAATAGGTCATTCTTGTGTACAAAAGGGGAATTTGTTTGTCAAACAAGAAGGAGAGGACATTTACCATTGATCAATCTGGAACTATCTACCATTTCCATACACTACTTGCGTAAGAAACTGATCAACTGATGACTCTTATTTTCAATGGGAGTATTTTGAGAGACCCAGAGATATGCATTAAAACCCAACCCTGTTAGTCAGTATATTTCCCTACATGGGTCAGAGAGAAGGCCCTAGGGATGTGACAATGGGCAAGGCATATGCTACACTCTGGTGTCTAATATGATTATTGCAACCCAATAAACATGTTACTGTTTTAAATGCTTGGTTTCAAGAGTACAAAACTGATACAAGTTGGGAATAGAAAGACATCAGAATGTGTAGAAAGGTGTTGAGTTCTCTCTGCCTGTGTACCAACAACAGTGGGGCTATTTGTCACAGGAGGGAAGGCTTTATGTGGTGTGACTTGGGGGTTTGCTCTCAAAACTTGATTTGAATTCATATAGGTCAGACAGGAAGATTTGAAGGACGGCAACAATATAAGGAAAGGCAGAGAGGTGAGAGTGAGCTAGGTGTTACACACAGGGCAGTAAAGAGACCAGACAGTGAAGACTTGATAGCCAAGAACAATTTGAGCAGTACAAAGTAATATTGGACAGATGGGATAAGGGCCGATCAACTTCCTATAATTCTGTTGATGGAAAAGAACAGAGCATCAGAATTTCAAAGTATTAGCAATGTGATTTCTCTGTAAGTAATATAACTGATTTTTAAATATTGATGTAGCCACTCTGTACAATCATGGTTGCTTAGAAATTGCTATCATATTCAAGCAGAGCTTCAAGTGGACTGGATCTCTGCTATGGTTTGAAAATTGATCCTCTCCAAAACTCATGTTGAAACTTAATCCCCAGTGTGGCAGTGATGAGAGGCCTTTAAGAGGTGATTGGGTCCTGAGGGCTCTGCTCTCATGAATGGATTAATTCATTCATGGATTAATGGGTTATCCAAGGAGTGGGACTTGTGGCTTTATAAGAAGAGACCGAGACCTGAGTTAGCACACTCACACCCCTCACCATGTGATGCCCTGTGCCTCCTTGAGACTCTGCAGAGAGTCCTTACTAACAAGAAGGCTCTCACCAGATGTGGCACCTCAACCTTGGACTGCTCAGCCTCCGTAACTGTAAGAAACAAATTCTTTTTTTTTATAAGTTACTCAGTTTCAGACATTCTGTTATAAACAACAGAAAATGAACTTAGACAATCTCATAAGATTTCAGATCTGGGAACTGATTTTGAATTCCTGTACATGTTACAGTAGATGTAGGAAGAGAGGAAATTCAGAAGTGCATTCTCAGCTAAACTGAGGGTGTGGATAGATTTACTAATGAGACAAAGTAAATTTATAGCTATGGAAACAATAGTGTCATTCAAGATTGCTTCCTTTCTCAAAGTGGGAGGCAACAGGACAATGATTTTCTCTTCCTGTATAGGAACCTACTTCCTACCAGGAGTGTGGGAAATGAGAGAAGCATCACCATTTATTACGCACCCAATCATTATAGGCACTGTTTAAAGGAAGGATCACAGGGACACAGAAATAACAATGGGTGGGGATAGGAATTTCCAGTCTTAGCAGGCACTGTCCTGTTGGCACTACATTTCTATGGACTATTTTCCCCCCATATTTACCCTCTGTTCTTCCCATCCTGAAAAAGAAAAAGTGGCACTGAAACTCACCAACCTTTAACAACTACTGCATAAATGTCTTTTAAATACTTGGTTTGGGAGTAGCAATTACTGGAGCACTTATCTGAAAAATGCCTGCTGAGCCTAATCTCTAGATATCAGATAATTAAATAAATGCTTGAAAACTGGATAGTAACTTAACATCAGTTATTGAAGTGATGTAGAAGTATTTTTTCACATTAAGGTACCAATATGATACCACAATCCCATCATGACAGTGGACCCCTTGAGTTAGCTGAACAAAGGACTTCATATAACTATTTTAGGCAGTAAAAATTTCCAACTCAGCATCATTTTTTTCCTATAAACCTGTCCTGCATACATCACATTGATGTGAGAGTCAGATGAGATAATTATGTGAAGGTGCTTTGTAAACTGAAGAGCTATATAATGGTCAAGGAATCATTATTACTATCATTCAATGAATCATAAAAGGCCTTGTTGGAAGGTCATTTGTAGGACAATATTCTTAAATTCTAGAAAAATGCATTGAACAAAATTTTTGGAATATTTATTACACACTTGGTAGGCTGGTAATAATGAACTGCTAACAAGAATGAAATACGTTAAAACAGTACGATTTCGTTACATTCCTTTTTAAAGCTTTAAAGTACTGTGTTCCACATATATACAGGTATGTTTAAAAGGAATATTTACGGTGGCATTGCTATGACAAAACAACACAAAGAAACAAAACCAATCTGAAAACAACTCAAATGTCCATCATTATGGGATTTAAGTTAATATATGTACATGTACATATACATGAATATTATGTAACTAATAAAAAGAATGAAGTAAAGGCTGGGCACAGTGGCTCACACTTGTAATCCCAGGACTTTGAGAGGCTGAGGTGGGGTGGATCACGAGATCAGGAGATTGAGATCATCCTGGCCAAGATGGTAAAACTCTGTCTCTACTAAAAATACAAAAATTAGCTGGGCATGGTGGCACGGGCCTGTAATCCCAGCTACTCTGAAGGCTAAGGCAGGAGAATTGCTTGAACCCAGTCAGCAGAGGTTGCAGTGAGCCGAGATCGCACCACTGCACTCCAGCCTGGCTGGGAGTCAGACTCCCTCTCAAAAAAAGAAAAAAAAAAAAAGAATGAAGTAGAATTTATAAGTCCTAACAGGGAAAGAGAGCTAAGAGATATAAGATGATACACTGTGCAAAACAATATGTAATGTATGATTATTATGTTTCTAAGAGCTATATAATAATGGTCAAGGAATTGTTGAATTTAAAAAGTCTATATAGGGAGGGATATGTGCTAGTAATCAGAAAAACATTTTTGATGAATAGCTGCTATTTCTTTATTAACAATGGTTCTCTACATCACAAAAGTTTAACTGTATACAATATTTCTGTAATGTTTTAACTTTTAATAATGAGCTTATATTACTTTCATGAGCATAAAAAGTTAAGATTACAAACGATGAAAGACCCATGCTTCAAACAAAACCTAAACACATGATTGACTTGCAAACATCTGGAAAGAAATATTGAATGTTTGAATTGTTAAGGCCAGATAAAGTTTAGTTTGACCTGCTGAGGTTGATTTGGAATTGTAAGATTTGAAAAAATGCCTCCAAATATTGATCCCATTGCTCTGAAGCACCAGGCAATAAGTTCAAAATACTGTTCAGAGTCTCCATGGGGCTGAAACAGTTCTTCCTGCTAACAGAAGCTGAGACAAAGGTGAGCTTTATCCCCTTGTAAGATGTTTAGCTTTTGTTTGTGACCAACAAATCAAAGATCCACGTTTGTTGATGCATTCTTAACCCCAGAGAGAAATCAACTAAAATGGCTAGAATGTAGTTTGAACAAGGTCAACTTGGACTTGCACAAAAGGTAGTACTGGTAACGACCAAGGTTAGCTTTGCTATTTGCTGTCAGAAGCAAATACTTAAGGGAGATAGTTAAAAGATTCAGCCATTTCAAAGACAAATGGTTATCTTCCCTTATTTTCCTGTGTTTGTCCATTTTCATACCTGTTAAAAATGCCTGATTGATGACTGAATATACATATACATATATATGAAAGAGAAAGAGAGAGAGAGAGAGAGGAACTATGATGTCATTAAAATTATAATGTGACAGCCTGTCTAGCAACATGCAAAACAAATCTGATGCAGAAACATAAAATAATGAAATTTTATTTTGTGAAGATGGTGAGATTATGGGTGACTAAACATTTCCCATTATTGGCTGGGTGTGGTGACTCTTGCCTGTAATACCAGCACTTTGGGAGGCCAAGGCAGGTGGATCACTTGAGTTCAGGAGTTTGAGATCAGCCTGGCCAACATGGTGAAACTCCGTTTCTACTAAAAATATAAAAATTAGCCAGTCATGGTGGTGTGTGCCTGTAATCCAGCTACTTGGGAGGCAGAGGGAGGAGAATTGCTTGAATCTGGGAGGCAGAGGCTACAGTAAGCTGAGATAATGCCACTGCACTCCAGCCTGAGCGACAGAGGGAGGCGCCATCTCAAAAAATAAAATAAAGCTGAGTGTGGTGGTTCATGCCTGTAATCCCAGCACTTTGGGAGGCCGAGGCAAATAGATCACCTAAGATCGGGAGTTTGAGACCAGCCTGAACAACATGGAGAAACTCCGTCTCCACTAAAAACAAAATTAGCCAGGTGTGGTGGTGCACACCTGTAATCCCAGCTACTTGGGAGGCTGAGGCAGGAGAATCGCTTGAACCCGGGAGGCGGAGGTTCCAGTGAGCCAAGATCACGCCTTTGCACTCCAGCCTGGGCAACAAGAGTGAAACTCCATCTCAAAAAAAAAATAATAATAAATAAAAATAAAATTTCCCATTAATGTTTTAAAATAGAGCAACTCACACATTTAAAAACAACACAAATGTTTTTTAAGACAAGATGACTCCATGAAAATAATAGCTTCTTTTTACATCTCAAATGAGGTACATGAAGAAAAAAATTCTCCAGTACTTCATTTGCAAAACCAGTTTGGCTCTAGATTAATTCTTAGAAATCTTCACAATTAGTTGTAAATGTGAATAAGAAAAAAAACTGTAGGCTAAGTGTGGTGGCTCACACTTGTAATACCAGCACTTTGAGAGGCCAAGGCTGGTGCATCACTTGAGCTCAGAAGTTCGAGACCAGCCTGGGCAACATGGTGAAACCCTGTCTCTATTAAAAATACAAGAAATTAGCTGGGTGTGGTGGCACATGCCTGTCGCCCCAGTTACTCAGTAGGCTGAGGTTGGAGAATTGCTTGAACCCAGGAGGTGGAGGTTGCAGTAAGCTGAGATCGTGCCACTGCACTCCAGCCTGGGCAACAGAGCAAGAATTTGTCTGAAAAAAAAAAAAAAAAAGGAATAAAAATTGTTCTTTTAACATCCTTTGACTAATTGCTTCAGTTTGTTCCATAGACTGCAATATCCCATTATAGGCAAACATTCAAAATATATATAACGAGCCTTTGGGAATTTGGAAGTTAGATTCCATAAGTCCACTACATCCCCAGTGGCGTTATCTTACAGGAATATAGATTAAATATGGATGGATCAAATAATATCCCCTTCAGGAAAAATAAAGATTAAAATAAAAAAGAAAGCTCATATCCTCTATTAAATATTTACTACAAGTTCCCAAAAGCCCTGTAGGAAATCTGAGGTCCAGGATTCATAATGCTTATATTAAAAACATTGTGAACACCAACATGTTTATAATTTAAACGTGTGAAACTATATTCTCTTAGAATGGCAAAATAAATTATAAATATTGATCAAAAAATTTTTAATTGAAAAGAGCTCTTATATTAAACTCAGGAAGCCAGTTAGAAGTAGCATAAGCTTAAGTTTTGTTTTAATTCAGGTCATGCAAATATGCTTAGTAGCAGAAATTACATAAATTTTGGATTTTAAACAATATATTGTTAATATTGGCTGCTAGGTGAATTACAGCATGTTAGAAACATATTGGTTTTCAACTAATTTTAATCAAAGATTATGCAATATAATTACTTTACTTTTATTCTTGTAAAAAGTAGTGCTTAAGTGGTAAAATTTAAGCAGTTACATAAATGTATTTGCTTCTACGTGTGTAATTGAGCTGCAGTGCTGTGCTCCTTGTTCCGCTAAAACCTGATGTGTGTATATTTGCTCATTTGTTTTTATTTTTTGATATGGAGTCTCACTCTCATTCAGGCTTGAGTGCAGTGGTGCAATCTTGGCTCACTCTGACCTCTGCCTCCTGGGTTCATGCGATTCTCTTGCCTCAAGCTCCCGAGTAGCTGAAATTACAGGCATGCCCCACCATGCCCAGCTAATTTTTGTATTTTTTTAGTAGAGACGAGGTTTTACCATGTTGGCCAAGCTGGTCTCGAACTCCTGACTTCAAATGATCCTTCCGCCTTGGTCTCCCAAAGTGCTGGATTATGGGTGTGAGTCACCATGCCCAGTTTACCCTTGCTCATTTTAACACTATGAAAAATGATATTTTCTTCTTAGAAATAATACTGAAAAATGACAGCATACAAAAAACAAAAAAGCAAAGATATATTTTATAATCATAATACCTTAGATACAATACCACAATTCCAGCTGGTTGCAGTGGCTCACACCTGTAATCCCAGCACTTTGGGAGGCTGAGGCAGGCAGATCATGAGGTCAAGAGATTGAGACCACTCCGGCCAACATGGTGAAACCCCGTCTCTACTAAAAATACAAAAATTAGCTGGGCATGGTGGCGCACGCCTGTAATCCCAGCTACTCAGGAGGCTGAGGCAGAATTGCTTGCACCTGGGAGGCGGAGGTTGCAGTGAGCCAAGATTGCACCATTGCACTCCAGCCTGGCAACAGAGCGAGACTCTGTCTCAAAAAAACAAACAAAAACAACAACAACAACAACAACAAAAACCAATACCACAGTTCCACATAACTCTCTTTTTTAAATGGAGACAAGGTCTTCTTCTATCGCCTGTAATACAGTGGTGAGATCATAGCTCACTACAACCTCTTCCTTCTGGGCTCAAGCAATCCTCCTGCCTCAGCCTCCTGAGTAGCTGGGACTACAGGTGCACACCACCATACCTGGCTAATTTTTGTGTTTTTTGTAGAGATGGGGTTTTGCCATGTTGCTCAGGCTGGTCTCGAACTCTTGAGCTCAAAGTAATTTACTCGCCTTGGCCTCCCAAAGTGCTAGGATTATACACATGAGTCACTGTGCCCGGCCTGTTTCTCATTCTTTATCCACAAAATGTATTGTAATCCCATAATCATTTTGGCAAAGAACTGACAACTCAAAAGTCCTGAGAAAGTGCAAACTGACTTAGTACCAAAATCAAATATTATAAATCATTTTGATTAAATAAAATAGTCTTTAAAGTCTACATATTTGCAGTAGCATCAAAAGCATTGGCCAAAAATTTAAAAAGCACTTGTAAATAAGGCACAGGTAAATAAGGCACAGACTGGAGCCAGACTGCCTCCATTTGATCTCAGGCTCTGCTTCTTACTTGCTGTGTAGTCTTAGATACGTTACTTAACCTCATTGTCCTTCAGTTTCCTTATCTGTTAAATGGGAATGATGACAATAGCAGTAAGGACTTCATGGGGTTGTTAAGAATAAATGAGTTAATAAAAGTAAAACAGAACAGTGGTGGGCAGTAAGTGCTATATAACTGTTGGATGTAATTATTATTGTATACTTCTTTTAAATACTCTAAATTACAGGTAGTCTCCTAGTTCAATCTTGGCTGATGGTTGGTTCAAAATAAGTCTGCTGTTCTATCTAAGGAGCTGAGTTTTCCTTGAGAAGTGTCCCAGGAAGAAATCCCCAGGGCTGTCTCCTTGGTCTTTGGCCAGTGATTGCAAATATGCTAAGTTGAATCCGTCCTGCAGGAAGTGTGGTAGATGAGTCAGCTGGGAGGGAACCCACCTCTGCTGGTTGCACAAATGCACGAGTTTTGTTTTATAAAGTCATTTGGTACTGGAGGGCAAATTTTCCTACACAAGATGTAAACTTGAAGCCACTTAAACTTTTGAGTCTTTTTTTTTTTTTAGAAAGATGAAAGATAACAAAACCAATCTAAAGTCAGTTAGCAATGCACACACTTATAAACATGAAATACTGCCATAAAGAAATAAAACTCTGTTTTAGAATTATGAAGAACTTACCTATCAGGTAACAAAACCAAGCTGTCTGGCAGAATTTCTTGGGAGACTTCTTCATGTCCAGCTGCCCACTCACTATCTAGAGGCATTTATGACAGAGGATTCAGTGGCACAGTCAGATTCCCTTGGAATGCTCTAGAGTTTGCACTAACTTACATGTACACAATTTAATTTATACCACCATTTCCATAAACATGGTGGACCAGTTCTGATTCGCCTGTAGCCAGCTGTGGATCCAGCACACTGGCAGTTCTCCTGCCTCTTGAATCCTATTTTTAGAATGAGACTAATAGCTAAGATTAATTTAGAGCTGAATATGTGATACCCACTGTGCTAAGAACTTTTCATATATTGCCTCATTTAATCATTTAAGCTTCTGTGGGGTAGGTACTGTTATTACACACATTTTACAGAGGAGGAAACTGAGGCACGAGCTTGCGCCAAGGCCATATAATTTTTACAGGAGGATCTGGGGCTCATACTCAAGTCTGTCTAGCTCCAAAGCCCATACCTTTTGCCTTGTGCTGCATTTTTCTCCAGTCCCTGAAGGAAAGCAATGTTTCTGTTAAGAGGAAGGGGCAAGGTGTAAATGGGTTTTAAAGTGAACACAATTAATCTTAGGCAAGCTTTTGTCAAAACGCACATTTGTTTTTGATGCCTGCCCACTCTATTTCTCCATTTCAATGTGCCTTTCTCCTACATTGTTACATTTCTTCTGTGGTTTGGAGGACAAATTTAATAAAGCTATTGATTCTGTTACAGTATTTGCTATTTACAAAATAAAAGCTATGCACAGTGGCTAATCCCAGCATTTTGGGAGGCCTAGACAAGCAAATCGCCTGAGCCTAGGAGTTTAAGACCAGCCTGGACAACATGGCAAAACCCTGTCTTCATAAAAAATACAAAAAAATTATCCAGGTGTGCTGGCACATGCCTAGTGGTTCCACCCACTTGGGAGGCTGAGATGGAAGGATATCCTGAGCCCAGGAAATCGAGGTTGCAGTGAGCCAAAATCATGCCATTGCACTCCAGCCCAAGCAACAAAGTGAGATCCTGTCTCAAAAAAATAATAAAATTAAATTAAATAATCATATGTGGTTATCTAATCTTGGTCACAGTTTCCTATCCCCTAAGTTCTTATAGATATGCCAGCTGCATTTCCTTTCACTGCTCTGTTGCCTGTGACAGACCCTGGTGCTGTATAGCAGAGAGAGGAAGCCATTCTGCTGCCCCATATGTACCCTAACACCAGTCCCTTCTTTGCTTTTCTTGGATCATTTCCAAGTCTCTTGGTTCTAATTACTAAAATGTAGTTGTGGATGGATTGTCCATAAGAAATCTGGCCTTTAAGAGCTTTCCTCAAGTTATGGGGACAGCAAACATAGCAGTGAATTCATATCTGCACACAGCTTCTTAGGAAAAGAATTCTCAGGCAACATAACTCTAGTGTGGTTTGGTTTGTAAACCAAACATATTTGACTAATAGCTAACATAACTCTAGTGTGGTTTGGTTTGCAAACCAAACATATTTGACTAATAACATTAAAACTAAAAATCTTTTAACATTTAGTGAGTTGAGTGCTTTTATTTTACAGATGAGGAAATGAAAATTCTAAGACGCAAAGAAATATCCCAAAGTCACACAACTTATTAATGCTTGTACAGAATTAGGAACTAGATCTTCTTATCATATCTCTTCTCGTGAACAAACAATAAGGCCAAAGTCAGTATGATGTGACAGAAGGAGCACTTTGCTAGGAATAAAGACAGCCAGGTTTAATGCCCAATTTTTCTACTGAATGTGACATTAGATTAAACTTTTTCTCTCTCTGGACCAATTTCTTCAACTATAACCTGATGGATTTGATCTAGAATTGTCCAATAAGATAGTCACTAGCCACACATGTAACTATGGAGCATTTAAAATGAAGCTAGTCAAAATTAACACATTCTGTAAGTATAAAATACCCACTGGATTTCAAAGACTGAGTACCACACCAAGAATGTAAAATACCTCGCTACAAAACAATTTTTATATTAATTGCATGTTGAAATAATAATGTTTGCATATATTGGATAAAATAAAACATATTATTAAAATATTTTTTACCAGTTTCTTTTCTTTTTTAATGTGGCTACTAGCAAATTTAAAATTACCTGTATGGCTTGTATTATCTTTCTACTGGATATGTTACTGTAGGAGAGCTCTCAGATTTCTTTTAGATCAGAGGTCAGCAAACTTTTTCAGCAAAGGGCTGGAGAGTAAATATTTTTGCCTTTTGTGGGCCATATGGTCTCTGTTGCAATTGTATAGAATACATAAACAAATGTGTGTAGCTGTATTTCAACAGAACTCTAGATACCAAAACAAATGATGAGCCAGATGAGGTCCACGAGGTAACTGTAGTTTGCCATGTACATTCCTTGGGTCTATTCACATTTTCTTCCATTCAGCATTTACTGAGAAGCTCTTATCTATTTAAAGACATTTATAATAAAGAGTCAGCCTCTGCCTTGAGCCTAGAGGAGGAGCAAGGAACATAAACACACAAACCAGCAGGGTGCAATGTGAACAACACTGTGATCAAGAGGATTGGAGAAGGCTTCCTAGGGGAGTGACGGCTGAGTTCCGTTTTGCAGAATGAATATGCAGTTTTCCAGATTCAGAAAATGTTTTATCTAGGGAAACATGATAGCACACATAAGGTGGCATGTGTGTATGGCAGCTGGGGAGTGCTGTGGTGGTGTTAGTGGGAAGTGAGATGGGACAGAGGGAAACGGCCAGATGATGAAATGCCTTACCTGCTACACTGAGAGCATACACACATGCTCTGATAGCACTTCTTAGACAGGAATTCTAAGGAATTCAAAGCATGCCGTCTTGGGATTGGCTCATGGCAGCACCAGCCATGAAGAGCAGCCAGCCTAGCAGGTGTGGAGAGGCCCCAGAGAACCACAGAAGCAGCCGCAGAAGTGATGAGTGGGCAATCTCCAGGTAACTAGATCTGTTTTTGCATCAGGGGCTGAAAATCTAACCCAATGCTGGCGACCAATGGAGCTAAACAGCGTTAGCAGGTACTGTCAGCAGGCCTCAGGCAGCAGCAGACAAGAGGGGACAAGAAGTAAAGGAGAGGGAGGAAAGGAGTTGAAAGGATAAGAGAATGAGGTGAAAGCTGAAATCCCCACAAAGGTAACAAAGTACTGATTGATTACCTTAGAACACCCTCAGAGGTGCCAGGTGGGAGGCTGCTGGGGCTTGTAGGCTAAGCTCAGAGATTCTTAGCCTAAGCTGTGCATTGGAATCTTCTAAGTAGTTGGAATTTTTTAAAAAGTCAGAATGTGGAGTATAATGGCATGTGTTTATTTAAAATTATAAATATATGTGAGGCATATATGAACAAATGAAAGATGAAAGAGAGAAAGAAGCAATGTAGGAAGAGAGGAAGAAAATGAAAACATGATTGATTGCAAAATAAATAAATCAATAAGTATTCCTGCCTGGGTCCCACTTTTACAAATTCTGGTTAAATTGGAATCAGGGCCCAGATATCAGTAATCTTTTTTTTTTGTAATGGAGTCTCGCTCTGTAGCCCAGGCTGGAGTGCAGTGGACTAATCTTGGCTCACTGCAACCTCTGCCTCCCAGGTCCAGTTCAAGCAATTCTTCTACCTCACCCTCCCAAGTAGCTGGGATTACAGGCACGAGCTACCATGCCCAGCTAATTTTTGAATTTCGTAGTAGAGACGGGTTTCACCATTGGCCAGTCTGGTCTTGAACTCCTGACCTCGTGATCTGCCTGCCTCGGCCTCTCAAAGTGCTGGGATTATAGTCATGAGCCACCCTGCCTGGCTGGCATCAGTAATCTTAAAGATGATTCCAGTGCACAGCCAGGGTTCACTACCACTGGTTTGGTTTAATAGAAGCTGAAGTGATGTCCCATAACTATTTTGGCTGCTAAGTAGGTACTCTACAGAAGTTTTTTCCAAGGTGAGAGAAAAAAAAAATAAAAAAGAGAAAGTACTCAAAAAAAGGCAGGAAAGCAACAGAGATAGATAACCTAAACCCATTCTCATAGGCTTGAAAACAATTTAAATTGCTCTTATAGTTGTTTAGTATTGTTAGCGGTTGAAATGGACATGAAATGCAAGAATTTTCTGCATTAAGTTGATGTGACTAAAATCAGACAGCTTCACCGGAGTTTTTGGTCCCAGACAATCTAGAGTACTCTTTTTCTCTGGAATCATCAGCTTTTAGGTACATGTCTTCTGATACCCAGAATTGCTAGTGAATTCAGAAAGTAGAATGTTGTTATAAAGTTGATAAATTGAAGCAACTAGAGACAACAAGCAAAACCTAAGCTCTGGTTTAGTTTATTTATTTATTTAT
Source organism: Callithrix jacchus (assembly GCF_049354715.1). NCBI lineage: Eukaryota > Metazoa > Chordata > Mammalia > Primates > Cebidae > Callithrix > Callithrix jacchus. The sequence goes on along the minus strand of NC_133503.1, from coordinate 131,404,351 downwards.
TTTCTGGCAGAAGTTCCAACACAAAAATACTTAGAGTATTTAAGTGTCTGGGCATGGTGGCTCACACTTGTAATCCCAGCACTTTAGGAGGCCAAGGTGGGCAGATCACCTGAGGTCAAGAGTTCGAGACCAGCCTGACCAACATGGAAAAACCCTGTCTCTACTGAAAATACAAAATTAGCCAGGCATGGTGGCACATGCCTGTAATCCCAGCTACTCGGGAGGTTGAGGCAGGAGAATCGCTTGAACCCAGGAGGTGGAGTTTGCAGTGAGCTGAGAGCACGCTGCTGCACTCCATGCTGGGCAACATAGCAAGACTCTGTCTCAAAAAAAACCCAAAAAACAAAAACAACACACACACACACACACACACACACACACACAGTAAAATACAAAACTATCTCAAAGACTCAGCCTATCTGACCTCCTTGTTTTGTATTGCAATCCAAACTTCCTATCTACCTTTTCTCATTTTTTTCTCTACAACACTTCATCTTTTTGCATATTGCATACTTGTTAGTTACTTTGTTGTGTCTTTTTCATCTCCACTAGAATGTAAGCTCTATGAGGGCAAGATTATTATCTGTTGTATTCAGGTATATTCTTAGTACCTAGCACTAGTGGGGGCTCAATAAATGTTTGGTGAAAAATTGAGCAAATTGTTTTAAAACTCTCGTTTGTTTAGCATGTTTCAAAAATGTTTTAGAACAAGAGGGCAATGTCTAATATCACTTCAAGATTGTATCACATTAAGAAGCAAGTTTTTAAAAAAGATGGAATAATGTTATTAAAGCTGTTTGAAATAGGTCAACAATATATACATGGCAAGTGTAGGTATAAATTCAATTACCAGTGTGGAAGGAATTGGATGAAGTTAGTCAACAGTTGTAGAATTGCCTTTTGACTGAAAAAGGATCATCCTAGGATTTTGATTCCAGTCTAGATGATGCTGAAACATTGTCTCCTCTGCCCCTGTTGTTGCTGCCATACACTTATGCTAAGAGATCAAAGAGCTGTGGTAAGAAGGAATAGGGAGAGTTAGAGAAAGTAATGAATGCTAGCTTTCAATAATTTGTAAACAAACTGTTATAGATCCACTGGAGTTTAAAAGCAGAGTGGGCGGGGCGCTGTGGCTCACACCTGTAATCCTAGCACTTTGGGAGCCTGAGGTGGGTGGATTGCTTGAGGCTAGGGGTTCAAGACCAGCCTGGCCAACATGATGAAACCCAGTATCTACTAAAAATACAAACAGCCGGATATGGTGGTTTGCGTCTATAATCCCAGCTACTTGGGAGGCTGAGGCCCAAGAATCACTTGAACCTGGGAGGTGGAGGTTGCAGTGAGTGGAGATCGCACCACTGCACTCCAGCCTGGGCAACAGAGAGAGACTCAGTCTCAAAAAAAAAAAAAAAAAAAACTGTGTGTGGTGACAGGTGTCTATAGTCGTAGCTACTCAGGAGTCTGAGGCAGAAGAATCACTTGAACTCTGGAGGTGGAGGCAGTGAGCCAAGATCGTGCCACTACACTCCAGCCTGGGCAGCAGACTGAGATTCTGTCTTTAAAAATAAGTGAATAAATAATTATATAAAGTTAAAATTAAAATAGAAGCAGAGTGAAAACTACCAACAAGAGTTTATTTATGGTAAGTTGTTCCAAAGTCCCATAGTCCTGGAGTCAGGACGCTTGTAGACTTTTGATTTGAGGAGATTGATGGCAATTTTGATCTGTGTAGGCCTAAGTAACCCTGGGCTAGTTTAAGCACAGGATCATTGAGGAGAGTGTTTGACTATAGTTAGGTTAAGTCTAATGAGCAAAGTTCTTGAATGTAGAAAGGTGTTAGATTTATCTTGACACTGTCATGCATTGTGACCATTTTCTAATAAAAAATCTATGATCAACATCATTATGAATTTTACATAATGCATTTATGCATTTCACTATCTTATGGATGCTTATGTAAATGAAAAGGTATCACTTGATAGGAGCTACTCCTGTAAGAAGCCTTCCAATACGGGCCTATAGCTGAGTCATTACTTCTCATCTGTTGGCAGCTAACTGAATTTTAGGCATACTACCAAATGGTAATTTAGTCTTAGGGTACTTATCTATCATTGCACGTCAGTCAAGTGGTGGCACCAGTACTGAAACATTGATTTCAATTCTATATCATCATTACTTGAGGGAGACAAACAGACTTGGGGGCTGAGGGAAGAGAAAGGAGAAAAAATGGAGAGGTAGTGGGAGGAAAAGATGAACAAAGAAATAAAAACAGACATATCAAGAGACGGTGAAAATAATGACATGTTGACTTTTGTGCACAAACACACACACTTGTGCCCATGCACACAGTGCTCCTAGAAAGGCAGACTCATAGCCGGGTGTAGTGGCTCGCGCCTGTAATCCCAGCACTTTAGGAGGCCAAAGCGGGTGGATCACGAGGTTAGGAGTTCGAGACCAGCCTGGCCAAGATGGTGAAACCCCATCTCTACTAAAAATACGAAAAATTAGCCGGGTGTGGTGGCGCACGCCTGTAATCCTAGCTACTCTGGAGGCTGAGGCAGGAGAATCACTTGAACCCAGGAGGTGGAGGATGTGATGAGCAGAGATCATGCCTTTGCACTCCAGCGTGGGCGACAGAGTGAGACTCTGAAAAAAAAAAAGAGAAAGAAAGAAGGAAGGAAAGAAGGAAGGAAGGAAAAAACAAAGAAAGAAAGAGAAAGAGAAAGGAAGGAAAGAAGGAAGGAAGGAAGGAAGGAAGGAAAGAAAGAAGAAAGGAAGGAAGGAAGGAAGGAAAAGAAAAGAAAAAGAAAGGCAGGCTCACTCAGAAAGATAGACTCTAATGGGTTTGTTACTAAAGGCTTCTAAAGTAGTTTCTTTTGTCCCCAACTACAAGATATAAATGGGAATAACAACATCTGGTACTTGCAAAGTGAGCCAAGACAAATTAAAAGTAGAAGGTTAACCATCCTGCCTTGGAATGTGTGCTATAGGCGTTGCAAAACATTTCAAATTTTAGATTTTTCTTAAGGTAAAGTCTTTCCAATTACTTTTCAAGATTAGAAGATGTAACAATGTGTTCAGATATCAAGATGTCCTTGCATGAATCAAGGAAGGTAAGATTAAAAAAATGTTTTTAAAGCCATAATATGAGATACACAGGAAGCAAGGAGAATGAAGTAAAGGAATCTGGATAATATGGAGAAAATTCAAACTAAAATTGTGCTGAAGTCCTTCCATGTCTGCCCACACCTCCTTTTGGAGAATCTCCCCTGCCCACCTTTACTGACCAAATGGCCATGTTTTATGCCACATGACCCTGTCTCTCCACTTCCACCCAGGTGATGATGTCAAAAGATAGCGTCTGGCCTAGGTATTGCCAGTTCAGTTGTAGTGGACTCACTTGTAGTGGACAGAATGTAAACTCCATGAGGGCAGATATGTTTATCTGTCTTTTTTGCTGTCTTTACCCCAGCATCTAGATGAGTCCTTGGCACATATTGGGTGTTTTGTAAATATTCGATAAATGAATGAATCACTGTGGCTTGGGTCAAATAGATGAACTGTGTCAATTAGAGTTCTCCCTTATGAATCTGAAATTTGAGAAAAAGGGAGGACATAGTGAGGGCAAAAAGTGAAAGTATGTTAGGGACTTGAATTATAGCCAAAATTCACAGGCAAGTTACCAGGAAAATGAAAACGGAGCTGAGCGAAAAACATTAGAGCGCATCCAAGGAAAGATGGTGTGACATGACAAGAGATGAAAAGGCTGCTCTGAACCAGCCCCATTTCCCATGAGGTTTCCTGTGCTTGGATCACCACAATATCACTGCAGTGTCTTAAAAATACCCACAGCCCAGCCCTTCTCTTGAGTTAGCTTGAGTCATTCTCTGTTCCTTTTAATTATAAAAGTCCTGACTTCAACAATAATGTATTTGGTACAGTAATGATGCCCCAAGATAAGGTTATTATAGCCACTTATATGAATATCAAAAGAAAGATGCTACACTGGTATACATAAATGATTAAACCCTGTGAAAATAGAAAAGTAAGATATATAAAATGAAACCAGCCCAGGGGTTAAGAATACTAAAAAATATTTATTCATGCAACATAGAAAGATTGTTAAGTGCTTGCTAAGTGCAGGCATTGTGCCGGGGCTGGAGATGGCAACATAAAGAGACATGATCAACCCTCTTTAGGTATCAAAGATCTAACAGGGACACAGAAAGTACAATGAAGCACTATGGAGAAGATGCAAACAGAATGGGAAAGGAGCATGTGAAAAGGAAGCATGTTGAACTGAGATGTGAAGAGTAAGTAGGATTTTGCCAGCAATGAATGAGAAGTTTCTGCAGAAAAATTGTACTAGAGATGCTGAGTGGGAGGAGGACATTCTAGGCAGGAGGAGTAAGTGTGCAAATGCAGAGAGGCAGGAAAAAAACAATCTTGGAATCATGAATCTGTGAGGTGCAAAAAAGAACCAGCAGAAAATGAAGCTTGCTGAACAGGTAGGCAGGGCTAGATGGTGAAAAAACAGATTTTTATTCTCTAGGTTATTGGGAGTCATAAAGAATACCAAGCACTAGGAAGGCATGGTTGCGTTTGCCCATGGGAAATTTCACCCCGATGGCAGGGTGGTTTGATTAGAGCCCAGCAATAGCTGGGGGAAGGGAGTGAGTGGGTGTCATGCGGGTGAATGGGAATGGTTCCTGTAGAATCTAGGGCAGCAGAGGTGGGACCCAGAGAAGAGCTGGATATGAGAGTTTTGGAGTAAAATCATCAAGACTTAATAATTGATAACGTCAAGATTGATAGGTTTGTATAGACAAAAAGGAACAAAGATATGAAAACCAATTATTAACATTTGGAAATTACATTCCTAAAGAAAAGTTACACTTTCACTTAATCGTCACTGTGGGAGAGGGAAAACTGCTGCTATTATAAAAGGCTCCCATTTTATAGGAAAGAATATGTCTTAGAGAGCTGAATTGGCTTGCCCAAGCTCACTCCTACTTATAAGAGGCAGAGCCAGAAGTTTAGTTTCTCTAACTTCAAGATCTTTTTTTTTTGAGACAGAGTCGTTCTTTTGACCAGGCTGGAGTGTGCAGTGGTGTGATCATGGATTACTGCAGCCTGGACCTCTTGGCTCAAGTGATCCTCCCATCTCAGCCTCCCAGGTAGCTGGTACTACAGGCACACGCCACCACATTCAGCTTATTTTGTTGTTGTTGTTGAGACAGGGTCTCATTATGTTGCCTAGGCTGGTCTTGAAATCCTGGGCCCTAGCGATTCTCCTGGTTTGGCCTCCCAAAGTGCTGGGATTACAGGCATGAGCCACTATTCCTGGCTGAAGCCCATTCTTTTTCTCTCATTTGGGCTGTCTTTAGGAAAATCAGACGAACAGACAAGAGAGCACAGAAACATATTTCTCAGGGTAGCTCTGCTATTGAAAAGGAAACAACCACCATAAAAAAGAAAATCAAAAGGTATAAACATCTGTCAAAGTATTTTTCTATAATTAAACTTTGTATTTATTCACTAAAATCCTGAAGGAACTAAAACATTCAGGACTCAGAACTTGATTCTTTTGTATGTTAATTTTGTGTTTAAGTTCAGTGATAGGAGCCTTCATTTTCCTTATTTTCCTCTCTTCAAAGAAAAATGACACTTTATAATTTTGTGAGCAGGGCTATTTGTCTCGATATGATTTTATACCCTATTTTTAAAATGGCATAAATGTCAGTGTCCTGATTATTCTAAAAAAAAAATGGCATAAATGCATTTCATGGTGCCCTTGTAGCCAGTTTTGCGTGATACTGAACTGAGCCTTTATATAGCACTGCTCTTCTAAGGAACATGATATTCTTTACCAACATTCAACTCACTAATCTTCATGATGTCCCTGGCATTTCGACAGACACCGAGAATTTTTATTTCTTCCTCTCAAATAAAGAAAATCTTAAAGGAGCGAAGTCATTTCTAAGAGTTTCACTAAGTACGTGAATGCCATTCTCTTTAATCTACTAGAAACCTCAGACTCCAACTGAAAAAAAAAAGTGTTTTCTTTTTCAGATTCATAGTCATATCCATTTAACGATTTTGAAAGCCTCCCTATGGGTTGAGTACTATGTAAGTTATTTTGTTCAATCCTCAGGAATTTGCTAGTCTTTTATCTACTTATATGATGATTAATGACATTAATTTAGTTGTATGATGCATCAGTTAATTTGTTATTTCATATTGGGGGCAGCAACTTTGAACCTTTTTTTCTTCACTTTTTATTGAAAGTGAGTTGCATTTACAGAAAAAATAAATGCAAAAATTATAAGCATGCAGGTAAAAGATACGATTGCTAAGACCAAATGTTAATTCTTATCTGAGAAAAATAATTTTTCATTTACGTGTGTTTCCAAAAACTGTAGTAACTTTGCGAAAAGTTTTAATGTTTATCCTGTATTCTAAAATTATAATGCCTAAAGTGTTTTGCTCAGGGAAATTTTTGAGAGGCAATAACCACCATTTTAAGCTGGTTTCTCCGGTTGCAAGACCAGCGGGGAAACCACTAGGGGGCGTGCAAAACTGTCGTTTCCAAAAGCATTCTGCAATTACTGAATCAGAATTTTAGAGGGAAGTGACCCAAAGGTCATCACATTCGAACTTCATATTTTTTGGACATAAAAGCTGAGAGCCTGTGAGATTACCTGATTTGTCCAAGACCACACAGTCGTCTGTAAAAGAGGCAGTTTAGAGGGCAAGTTTTTTTTGCTCCTGTCCAACCCATATTCTTCCTGGTAGTAGTCAGATTTCAGTTCTTCCTGTATCATCAAATATTTACCATCACTTGGTAAACCACTTATTGAGTTTCCCATCCTTCCACTTTTTGCTTCCTAGGTGTAAAAACCGAGAGACTTGTTTTAAATGTCTTGGAATGTCCTTTTGTGGGACTGTTGATAATAAGTAATAATATTTTGAAGCCAAAACAGTAAGCACAGCATGAGCTCTCCCTATTGTATCATTATTCAGCAAGGAAATCATCATCATCTCAAATACATGTTCTGTGAATATGGTAGTTTGGAATTGCTTTGAATATTTATTTTTCATTGATTGATTGATTGAAATGGAGTCTTGCTCTGTCACTCAGGCTGGAGTGATCTCGGCTCACTGCAACCTCTGTCTCCCTGTTCAGGCGTTTCTCCTGCCTCAGCCTCCTGAATAGGTGGGACTACAGGCACGTGCCACCATGTCCTGCTAATTTTTGTATTTTTTTTTTTTTTAGTAGAGACAAGGTTTCACCATGTTGGCTAGGTTCAAACTCCTGACCTCAGGTGATCCATCTGCCTCAGCCTCCCAAAGTGCTGGAATTACAGGCATGAGCAACTGTGCCTGGCCCGGTTTTTTAATACAACTATTTTTCCCCATGGATACTCTCTCTCTCTTTCTCCTCCCTCCCTCCCTCCCTCCCTCCCTCCCTCCCTCCCTTCCTTCCTTCCTTCCTTCTTTCCTTCTTTCCTTCCTTCCTCCACATACAATCATTCCCTCTTTTTCTTTCTAAAAATTATATATATTTATGGTATACTACATGATTTATTGATAGATCTATTCATTATGGAATGACTAAATCATTCTATTTAACATAGGCATTAACTCACATACTTAAACTTTAGTGGTGAGACACTTAAAATCTAGTCCGTTAGCAATTTTCAAATACACAATGTAGTGTTATTAACTGCAGTTACCATTATGTACAATAGATATCTTATACTTATTCCTCCTAACTGAAACTAATCTATTTTGATAATAATAAAACTCTCCACTTCTAGGTTTATACTCCAGAGAAACTTGTACACATGGACACTGTGAAACATGAATAAAAATGTTTACAGCAGCATTGTCCATGAAGAGACAAAACACTGGAAATAGCCCAATTGTCCTTCAGCAGTAGAATACGTAACAAAATTGTGGTCTACTCATGCCGTGGAATATACAGACTAGCAAAAGTGAATGTTACAACTTCATGTATCAGTGGTTGATGAATCTCAGCAATGTTGAACAAAAAAGCAAATTACACAAACCTAAATATGTGTGAGAGCATTTATATAAATTGCAAAGCAAGTAAAATTAGATAACATATTTCCTAAGGATACATGTATGGAATAAAACAATAAATGCAAAGAATGACTAAGAAAGTTTCAGTGATAGGTACATATGAAGTATGTACCAATCATGGATTTGAAAACTTATGGGCCAGGTGCAGTGACTCACTCCTGTAATCCCAGCACTTTGGGAGGCTGAGGCAGGCTGATCACAAGGTCAAGAGATTGAGACCATCCTGGCCAATGTAGTGAAACCACATCTCTACTGAAAAATACAAAAATTAGCTGGGTGTGGTGGTATGTGCCTGTAGTCCCGGCTACTAGGGAGGCTGAGGCAGGAGAATTGCTTGAATCCAGGAGGCAGAGATTGCAGTGAGCCAAGATTGTGCCACTGTATTCCAGCCTGGCGCCTGGTGACAAAGCAACACTTGAAAAAAAAAAAAAGAACAGTAGTTATATTCTGTCATCCAACTTAATATATCCTCAGCCATATGAGTAACTGAAATTTATTTTGCTGTTAACATAGCCTTAAAATAAATAAGGGTGCGTATGTGGATTTAAAAAACTTCATAAGGAAATTATACCCTGTTATCATGTGTGTACTTATTGTTGTCAATTATTGTGTTATATGAATATCTAGTGTTGATGAAAAGAGTCAAAATCTGTAAAATATTTTTAGAGGTTTATTATGAGCCAAATATGAGTGAGAACATGTGCCCAAGGTGGTAGGGGTACAGCTTTATATATTTTATATATTTTAGTGAGGTTTTAGACATCAATCAAATACATTTAAGAAATACATTAGTTTGGTTCAGAATGGTGGGACATCTCAAAGCAGGGGCTTCCAGGCTATAGGTAAATTTAAACATTTTCTGGTTGATGATTGGCTGAGTTTATCTGAAGACCTGGGATTAATGGAAAGGAGTGTTCAGGTTAAGATAAAGGATTGTGGAGACCAAGTTTTATTGTGCAGAGAAAGCTCTCAGATAGCAGACTTCAGAGAGAGAGCAGGTTGTAAAATGTTTCTTATTGGACCTAAAGGTGTACCTGGCTCTTAGTTGATTATTTCCTGGATCTGGAAAGAAAGGAAGGAAAACCAAGGGGAAAAGGGATTCTCTGTAGAATGTGGATTTTTCCCACAAGAGACTTTTCAAGCAAGTTTCAACGTATGCCAAAGAAATATATTTTGGGGTTAAATATTTTGATTTTTTCCCCTTGTCTCATTATGTTATGCCAGAATCAATTTGAAAGTCAGTCACGATATATAGGGTCAAATAAAAAGCATCTGATGCAAATTTATGGTTTGTAGGGCATGACTCCCTAGACGCCTTAGACAGAAATTTGGGCAAGAAAAAAAAATCAGAGCTTAGTCCTCACTAGTATTTTGCTAAAATCTGCAAGAGTAAAGTCAAGTCCTTTTGGCTGAAGAGTGAAGCAATTCTCTGCTTCTTTTTTTGTTTTTGTTTTTTCCAATTTTATTTTTTGAGACAGTTTCGTTTCTGTCACCCAGGCTGGAGTACAGTGGCACAATCTTGGCTCACCGAAACCTCTGCCTCCCAGGTTCAAGTGATTTTCCTGCCTCAGCCTCCCAAGTAGCTGGGATTACAAGCATGTGCTACCACGCCCAGCTAATTTTTTGTATTTTTAGTAGACATGAGGCTTCACCACATTGGCCAGTCTGGTCTCAAACTCCTGACCTCACGTAATCCACCTACCTTGGCCTCCCAGTGTTCTGGGATTACAGGTATGAGCCACCGCACCTGGCCAGCAATTCTCTGTTTCAATTCCTAGGGGAATTGGTAGATGCTTAGGAAACGGGACCTGAGAGGATAGGCTCTGGGAATGGAGTAACAGATGAGGGGACTGGGTCTCTCTTTCTCTTGATCTAGATTTTGACTACTGATATTCCGGTTATTCAACCATGGATTTGGGATTTCATATTAATCTGGAGCTAAATTAGGTTCTCCATAGAGTCATCTTATATCTGCCCCCTGTGAGATGCCAGAGTGTAAGGAGTGATTTATGTACCTCTGCAGTGGAGGGGGCACTTTAAAACCCACCTATCAAGGTAGAAGAGCTTGGCATGTTCCCCTGGAATCAGGAGGTATCAGGAACCTGTCACATGTCTGAAAATATCTAAGCAGGAGGAGCCTTGGTGAAGGGACATGTAGTGGCAGAGTGAATAAAATTGGTGTGATGGTTAATTTTCCATGTTAACTTGACTGGGTCATAGAGTTCCCAGATATTTGGTCAAACATTCTGGGTGGGTCTGTGAGAATGTTTTTTGGATGACTTTAACATTTGAACTGGTATACTAAGTAAAGCAGATTGCCCTCACTAATGGGCATCCAATCACTAGAAGGCCCGAATAGAACAAAGATGGACCCTCATGTGAGTAAGAGGGAATTCCTCAAAGAGGAATTCCTCATTGTCTTTGAGCCAGAACATCAATTTTTTCTCCTGCCTTTTGACATGAACTGAAACTTTCCTGGTTCTCCAGCTTGCTGACTATAGATCTTGGAATTTGTCAGGCTCCATAATTGCATGGGCCAATTCATTATGATCTCTCTCTGTCTGTCTGTCTCTCTCTCTCTGCATATACAGTCTATTTTTTTCTGAAGAGCCTTGAATAATAAAGTTGGAAATAAGAGTCTGTGGGACAAAAGCACAGGTTTCCTATGGGATGCATGTTAATTACATCAAAAAGAGCTAGATTTTGGTTGCCTTAAAAGAGCCTTCACCAAAATGGTCTTTTTTTTTTTTTTTTTTTTTAGATAGAGTCTTGCTCTGTCACCAGGCTGGAGTGCAGTGGCACGATCTCGGCTCACTACAACCTCTGCCTCCCAGGTTCAAGTGATTCTCCTGCGTCAACATCTGGAGCAGCTGGGACTACAGGCACGTGCCACCATGCCCAGCTAATTTCTGTATTTTTAGTAGAGACGAGGTTTCACCATGTTGGCCAGGATGTTCTCATTTTCTTGACCTCGGGATCTGACTGCCTCATGATCCTCTCGCCCAAAGTGCTGGGATTACAGGCATGAGCCATCATGCCTGGCCCAAAATGGGCTTTCTAAAGAGTGGTGGTGAGCATCTGAAGCTTCAAGCTGAGGTGATGTAGTTGAACTGAGAAGTGGCAGAGAAAGCAGTCATCAGCATAAATCATTTTTTATGAAAGGAGGTCCTCAGAAATGGAAATTCAGAAAGTCCATTGCATCAGCCACAGAACAATGTCCTTATCCTCTACTCCAGCTTCTACATTGACTAGACCATAGAAGACTACAAATAGCAGCTAGAAAATACAGGAGGTGGATCTAGGAAGAAAGAATACCCCTACTGTATTAGTTTGTTCTTGCATTGCTGTAAGGAAATATCTGATACTGGGTAGTTTATAAAGACAAGAGGTTTAATTGGCTCGCAGTTTCACAGGTCGTTACAGGAAGCAAGGCAGCATCTGCTTTTGGGGGAGGCCTGAGGGAGGGAGCTCTTACTCATAGCAGAAGGCAAAGTGGGGGCAGGTGTCTACATGGCAGGAACAGGAGCAAGTGGGTACTGGGGCAGCAGTGCCACACATTTTTAAACAACCAGATCTCACTCACTAGAATAGCACCAAGGGAGATGGTGCTAAACCATTTATGAGAACCCGCCCCCATGATCTATCTATCCAGTTACCTCCCACCAGGCCCCACCTCCAACACTGGGGATTACAGTTCCACATGAGGTTTGGGTGGGGACATAGATCCAAATGATATTACCCACTTTTCTACCACCATGCCACACATCCACCCTGACCTTTCCCACTTTTTTGGCTTGCAAGTTGATTCAGGCCTGAGGATGGAAGGAGAGGGAGTGAGGGCCTAAAAAGAAGTGTTGCATCAAATGAGAATATAATGTTTTGATAATAGATGTCACCAGGCTTCTTTTTATCATATATTATTATTTTTTTTAAATTAGAGATGAGTTTTTGCCATGTTGCCCAGGATGGTCGGTCTCCAACTCCTGAGCTCAGGCAATCCACCTGCCTTGGCCTTCCAAAGTGCTGGGATCACAGGTTGTGAGCCACCCAGCTGGCACTGGGCTTCTTAATGTTTGCCTGTGACTGGAAAAGCTAGGATCTCTGTCTAAAATTTCATCCAAGGATGGATAAGAATAATTTGACAGAGAAGGCCTGAAACAGCAGTAGAGAGAGTTGCTTCCATTTGCCTCTGAGTCCATCCCATACAATGAAACAGTTACATGCAGTTAGCCAGAAAAGGAGCCCTGGTTATGCTGCATTTTTGAAGTACCAATTTGCAAAACTTCCACGTAACTGCCATAACTATTGTATTCCTAAAATTATAATGAAGAGCTAAAAGTTCCCTTGAGATCTAAGCCCCGGGGAATTCTCTTTCTTCTTTTTTTTTTCCTTCGATGACTCTGCAATAGGCCAGTGAACTCATTTCCTGAGCCAATTAGTTGATTCAGTTTCTCATCTTTCCCAAGCAAGTGGACTCAGATTAAAAAAAAAAATTATCATCTCCAAAATAGAGCCTTAAAATTCTTTTATTTATTCATTTTTGTTTCTTTTTTAGGCTAGTCAAATGAAGCAGTGGGAATAGAGAAGGAACAAAGAAATCTGTAACAGGTTGTGATCAATTACTTGTAAACATCACTGTACTGTGACCTGCCCCCTGAAAATTCTGTAAGCAGAGATTGGGTATTGTAGCTTTGGATGTATCCTTGTAACAATATATGTATCAAAATGACTTCAAGACTTAATGAACCAACAAGGTATGTGATTAACTCAGGGTGATGGGAGTCCCTTCAAGATAAGGCAGATAAAAAAAAAAAAGAGGGCAGAAGATGTGTTGGCAGGAATTTAAATCCCTTTTATCAAGTGAAATGTAAATGGATTTACATCTCATGATGTAAATCCATTTGTCCCTAAGGAAAGTGAAAGTTATAGGGCTATAGATTTCCAGAGAACAATACCTTCACCCTTTTACAGAGAACAATACCTTTACCCTTAAGTATTCATAATAATCTCTCAGCTTTAGCAACTCATTGTTTTTTGCCAGTCAGCAAAGTTATCTGATAAAATGTTGTCAGACCATCAACCCACAAGCTAAACCACCTACCCTCCTGCTCTGTTCTTCAACACTAATTTTCTTTTAATGTTGGTTTGTTTGTTGGGGAGGGGAAGCAGGGAGCTATTTTTATGATTTATAGCATCTGCTTGATATCCAAATTTTGGTTGGTTTAAATATTGAGTCTGGAATTCCGAAAGCACTTGAAATGTTTTGCAAATAAGTGAATACCGTTTCTTCAAATTAAACTGAAGGAATGAATTATCTGGTTTCTTCTCACTTGCCTGAAGGTGGAGATCATGGAGAATCAGAAAACATCAAAAGGGGTGGGGCAGGGAGGGGGCACCTGTTATGCCAGCTTTGATTTGAACAGAGTATAAAGCCTCCTTAGATTAATAATCTAGTTTTGGTTTGCAGGCAGCCTCTGCAATCTCCTAATGAATAGTGGAATTTCAGGACCACCAGACTCATCCTGAATTTTCCATAGGATGCTACTTTCATATTTCCACATCCTGAATTTTTTTTCCAAGACAGAGTCTCACTCTGTGCCCAGGCCAGAGTGCAATGGCTCGATCCTGGCTCACTGCAACCTCCACTTCCTGGGTTAAAGCGATTCTCCTGTCTCAGCCTCCTGAGTAACTGGGACTACAGGCAGGCGCCATCACATCCAGCTAATTTTTGCATTTTTAGTTGAAATGGGGCTTCACTATGTTGGCCAGGCTGGTCTTGAACTCCTGACCTCAGGTGATCCACCTGTCTCAGCCTCCCAGAGTGCTGGGATTACATGCATGAGCTGTCGCGCTGGCTATAATCTCTATTTTAACATTAATGCTGGTCAATTGTTGTGCCTAAACTCCAAAAGGGAGGGAATATAATGAAGCATGTTTGACCTGTCTTTCTATTTTGATTGGGAACTCAGTTTTTAAGGTTTCTCTGGGGTCCCCTGGACAAGAGGGGGTCCATTCAGTTGTTAGGGACTTTTGATTTTATTTTCAGTTTACAACTTCTAAGGAGAGCTGCTTCATAAGTTCCTTCATCCAGATGCATTGGTTGTCCTATTCTCATTTCAAAGGCAGAAAGCCGATGTTTTCCAAACATGGTAGAAAGTTAAGCAAATGGAAGATCCTTAGAACAGGAAAAATTAAAATTTTCCATAAGCTTTGCCAACTGACTTTTCATTATTCCATGTATTCATTCTACCAGTCTGGAAGACTGAGTTGATTTGCACAACGGAAATGCTGATCCATCCAATCTCAATCATCTTTGACTACACAAAATAGTATTTCTGGGTGAGCATAGTGCTAATGCTTGTAATCCCAGCACTTTGGGTGACTGTTTTGGGAGGATTGCTTGAGCCCAGGAGTTGGAGACCAACCTGGGCAACATAGTGAGACCTCATGCCCACAAAAATAAATTTTTTAAATGAAAAAAAAAAAAAAAAGATTTCTATATACTTCTCTTAACTACTTACATTTTTCCCTTTTTCTTTCTTTCTTTCTTTCTTTCTCTCTCTCTTTCTTTCTTTTCCTTCCTTCCTCTTTCTTTTTTCTTTCTCCTTCCTTCCTTCCTTCTTTCACTATGTTCATGTAGTTTTAGTCATCATTCTTTCTTTAGTCCTTTCAACTTAAAACAGCCTTTAAAAGCCTCTGGACAAAATTAGTTTCCCTTTAACAAAAACCTCACTCTCATGCCTTCTTATAACCTTCTTTACCAAAACACATCCTATTTTTTTATACACTCTGTATATAGAATTGTTTCTCTTACATCTAGTAGTTTCAATTGCATATATTAACTACAATTTTAACTCTTAGCAACCTGAATTTCTAGTGGAAAACCTAGGAAGTAATTTTGAACTGTTTTATATCAATATTGGTAGATGGATAAAAGCCATTTTATAATTTTTAGAAAGATATCTTTATTTATTTTTGTTTATTAACAGATCTAAATATATTTGGTTTTCTATACCATATAAAAACAAGACATCAAGCCAGGTGTGGTGGCTCACGCCTGTAATCTCAGTACTTTGAGACAGAGGCAGGCAGATCACCTGAGGTTGGGAGTTCGAGATCAGTCAGACCAACATGGATAAACCTGGTTTCTACTAAAAACACATTAGCCAGGTATGGCAGTGCATGCCTGTAATCCCAGCTATTCTGGAGGCTGATGCAGGAGAATCGCTTGAACCCAGGAGGCGGAGGTTGCAATGAGCCATAATCGAGCCATTGCACTGCAGCCTAGGCAACAAGAGTGAGACTCCATCTCAAAAAAAAAAAAAAAAATCAAAGTATATAGATTTAAACATATTTAATGATTAGTGTTTCAGTATTTTAACATAGAGATGGCATAGACATTTTATGAACATCTACTACTTAATTATGACATGACTTTAAGATTAATTTACTGAGGCTGGGCATGGTGGCTCATGCCTGTAATCCCAGAATTTTGAGAGGCCAGAAGTGGGCAGATCACTTGAGGTGAAGAGTTCAAGACCAATCTTGCCAACATAGTGAAACCTCTGTCTCTACTAAAAATACAAAAATTAGCTGAACATGGTGGCACACCCTGTAATGTAATCCCAGCTACTTGGGAGGCTGAGGTGGGAGAATCACTTGAATCTGGGAGGCAGAGGTTGCAGTGAGCTGAGATCACTTCACTGCACTCCAGCCTGGGTGACAGAGCAAAACCCCATTTCAAAAAAAAAGTTTAAGTTACTGAAAAAGATTTTTGAAACTATGAAAAGTGCATTTATAAACTTTTCAAAAACTCACCATTATACAAATGAGTACACTTATAAACTTTTATCTCTAGTCATTTAATTTATTCATTTTAACAATTATGCTTGAATTGTTCATTAAGCAAAACTAGCCATCATCTCAAGTTATATCATGTTAATCATTTTTACAGCCTGCAAATGTTAGGCAGTTGCCATCTAAGCAGAAAGCTAAATACCTGTATTAAGCCAAATACTCATCTAAATACTAAACATGAGTATTTTGCTGGTCCAAAGACATAGCTATTTTCATTAAACCAACAATATTAAACTAGTCTTCTTTACCAAAGATTTACTCAAGTCGTATGAATTGAACATTTTTAGTTAGTTTCTATTTTTCTGATAAAGTATTTAAGTGTTTTTTTTTTTCTTTTTTGAGACAGAGTCTCACTCTGTCACCCAGGCTGGATGGAGTGCAGTGATGTGATCTTGGCACACTGCAACCTCCTCCTCCTGGGTTGAAGTGATTCTCCTGCCTCAGCCTCCTGAGTAGCTGGGACTACAGTCATGCACCACCATACTCAACTAATTTTATTTTTTGTATTGTTAGTAAAGATGGGGTTTCACCATGTTGGCCAAGCTGGTCTTGAACTCCTGACCTCATGATTCACCCACCTCAACCTCCCAAAGTGTTGGGATTATAGTGCTTACTTTTTTTTTTTTTCAGAGCCAATTAATTAGAGCTCTTTTGTATATTTTGGTAGAAAATGTCCCATACATATAATATAAACATATATACATACACACACAGGCAAAAGCAGATCTTACAGCTTTTATAAAATTCTTCATTTGCCATTTTTATAATAGTTCTCTCCTCGAGTTAGATTATCAATCTTTTGATTACCCTAAACAATTTTTCCATTGCCCTAAACAATTTTTAGCTAAGCAACTCAAAATTTGCCCTGCCAAATACATGACTCTTAGGTAAAACAAGGTAGAATATATATCTCAAAGGCACAGAACTTAGATCTAAACACTATTATTTGTGGAGACAAAAAAAGGGCATAGGTAAAGTCAAGACAAGATTTCCAGAAAAATTATCTTTTTTTTTTTTTTTTTTTTTCTGAGACAGAGTTTTGCTGTTGTTGTCCGGGCCAGAGTGTGATGGCTCCCTGCAACCTCTGCCTCCTGGGTTCAAGCAATTCTCCTGCCTCAGCCTCCCGAGTAGCTGGGATTACAGGCCTGCACCACCACACCTGGCTAATTTTGTATTTTTAGTAGAGATGGGGTTTCTCCATGTTGGTCAGGCTAGTCTCAAACTCCCGACCTCAGGTGATCTGCCCACCTCAGCCTCCCAAAGTGTTGGGATTACAGGTGTGAGCCACTGCCCCTGGCTAAAAAATTATCTTAAACCAAGGTAAGGTTTATTCTTTTAAATCTAAACTTTAAGCCAATGTAGTTTAGATGCAGAGAGGGAGATGCTCTTACAAATGGATATTTCCTTTATAGATGTAATTATCTTTTATTTGTAGTTTTTTTTTCAATAAGCCTTTTGCACTACTATATATCTTTTATAAAGTTTCAAAGGCCGGGCACGGTGGCTCACGCCTGTAATCCCAGCACTTTGGGAGGCCTGAGGTGGGCAAATCACCTGAGGTTAGGAGTTCGAGACCAGCCTGACCTAACATGGAGAAACCCTGTCTCTACTAAAAATACAAAATTAGCCGAGCATGGTGGTACATGCCTGTAATCCAAGCTACTCAGGAGGCTGAGGCAAGAGAATTGCTTGAACCGGGGAGGCGGAGGTTGCATTCCAGCCTGGGCAATAAGAGCTAAACTCAAAAATAAAGTTTCAAGATAACTAGCTAAATGTCAGTAAGTTACATTTTGGAGACTAATCTAGTTTTATAGGTAGTCTTTTCAACTTAGCTTGTTTCTTAAATTACTGACTTCAGGGTGGAGACCTTTAATGAATAGGGCAAATAAAAAATTTGTTGTTTTCAGGGTCTAATATTTAAATATGTGAAACATGTTTTCAGGGCCAATAAAGTTTTACATTTTTTTTCTCAGCAAAGCAGAGCATCTAGATCTCCAGAAATCAAGGATTTCACATTTACTTTGAATCCCTGGTTTCTCCCAAGAAGGGAGCTGCAAGACCAGGCCAGGCAACATTTCCACAGCGCTCCTCACTACAGAAACATCCCCTGCGGCTGGTGGGCAACCCAACACTCAGCTCACTATGTGGTCAGCTCATCCTCACAGGAGCCTTATCTCTTGGTGGTGCATGTTTCTATAGCCTCCAAGTGTTCGAATCATGTCTCTCTTAGCAAAATGTGCAAATAAACAAGTAGCTCTCTGAAGTAATTACCATTCACTGCAGCTGCTACCAGCAGGTTTCACCTGTGACTTGCCAGCTATTACACAAAGATCAAGTTCTCTCTCACAGTATAAAGTAATTCTTGGCATCCCCAAAGCCAAAGACATCAAAAAACTCAGTGCAGAAGAAAGCAAAGCTTTGGACCTGTGAGAAAGCAAAGCTTTAGACCTGTCATGCTTTCAAATATAAACAGACTGTTTTAAGGAAGCAAAGTTGACTTATAGAGCCAATAAAAGCCTATGACTTCTGAGACTCCATGAGAGAGACGGAAGACCTCCCAAAAGGGGAAGGGGTGGCATGTTTTTCTGTGTCTCTTGAGGGGTCTCAGGGCTGTTTGTTAGGTTTCCTACATGGTACTAAAGATGGAAAAAGGAAGGAGTAGCAGAAGTGGAAAGGAGTGAAAGAACAAGTCCTGGGAGACCCGATTGAGGGAGATTTTAAGCTATCTAAAAGGCCAGTGAAGTTTTACTTTTTTTTTCTCAGCAGCATTCATGCCAACAAAATAGGAAACAGAGGGAAACAACCTCTGTTTTTTAAAATAAGGTTTTTAGTATATTAACAACAAAATCCCAAAAACAGGATACAAAAGAGGAAAAACAGAAAGACCTTTGTTTTTCACAAAGAAAATTATAGTCTGAATATCAGTTTTTAATTAAGCTAACTTCTAGCTATTAGAGCTCTTCAAAAAATGTTTTAAGTTGGGTGCAGTGGTTCATGCCTGTAATCCCAGCACTTTGGGAGGCCGAGGCAGGCAGATCATCTGAGGTCAGGAATTCGAGACCAGCCTGACCAAAGTGGAGAAACCCCATCTCAACTAAAAATACAAAAAAATTAGCTGAGCGTGGTGGCACATGCCTGTAATCCCAGCTATTAGGCAGGAGAATTGCTTGAACCTGGGAAGCAGTGGTTGCAGTGAGCCAAGATCATGTCATTGCACTCCAGCCTGGGCAACAAGAGCAAAACTCTGCCTCAAAAAAAAAAAAAAAAATGAAATCTTTTCTTATCAAATTTCAGCTATGACAAGCAGTATCTTTCATTCAGTTTGTCTAGTTCAGCTTTTTTCAATTGTGCACACAAATGAATTATTTTAGGCATTTCAAAGGATTCCCCCCATTTCAGCCATTGATGCTTATGGCCATTCCATGCTTTGAATGATTTGAGTGATAGTAAAACTCCAGTCTTTCATATAGCTGGCTCTGTGTGAATTAAATTCTTTCTCCGTTGCAATTCCCTGTTTTGATAAATCAGCTCTATCTAGGCAGCGGGCAAGAAAAACCTATTGGGCAGTTACAAATCTGGGGTCTTGTCCAGAATCACCCCTGTGGCTGCCTGCCTATGGTTTAGTACCCCCTCCAGCACTCGATTCAGAGGCCAGCCCAAGTGGCCGTGTAGTTCTGGATTTAGGGCTGACTCTGGTACTGTCTCTACACTGCTGAACCAATGTACATGGATTTAATTGCAATAGAGAAATAGTCCTGGGGAGACTGATTTGAGTAATAATAGAACTCTGTTCTGTACAGCTGGCGTTTCATGAATTACTCTTTCTTTGCAACTCCCCTGTTTTGATAAATTGGCTGTATCTAGGCAACAGCCTAGGAGAACCTGTTGGGCAGTTTCAAACTTGGGGGCTCATCCAGGATTGTCTTTGTTGCTATACATCCACAGTTTGGTAGCCCCCTAATGGTGATGGATCCAGAGGTCAGCTCAAGCAGACACCTAGTTCTCTTGGACTAGGGCCTGATTCTGACACTCTCTATTGGCATGGCATTACTAACCCATGGCGCATGTTTTTAATTGTGATAGAGAAATAATCCTGGGGAGACATCCCATAACTGTAGCCTCATCACAGGGTGTCTATCTGTAACTCCACCATGAGGTGTCTGTAGCCCCATCATGGGTGTCTCTCTATAGCCCCATCGCAGAGTGTCTGATTTGGTGAGTATTCTAGGTGTTACCAACAGCACCTTCCTTTTCCTGATTTGTTGGCCTCTATGAAAGGGCTGCTGTCTGTAACCCCATCATGAGGTGACTGTCTGTAGCCCTATCATGGGATGTCTACTGTAATTGGATGGGGAATAGGGGACTTATGTGGAGGAATACTCTTGGTTTGTGATTTGATCTGGAATCCCTGTCTGGAAGGACTTCTGCTTGACTTTTTTGTTGTGTGTGTTTGTACCTGTAGAGGAGATCGCTGAAGAAATTGCTGATGAAAGTCCAACAGGCTCCTCTAGTTTGTCTGATCAGTCACATTTGCTGGCACTTGGAGGAAATATTAGTGGAAGCTCAACAAGCCTGACTCGGGGTAACTGTCCATTCTTCTGGAAGCTGCAGAGAAAAGAAACCTGAAAACCTGGTATGTCAACAAAAAGGGACACATTGGATATGATGGTTATTTTACCAAGACTTTAAAATGTCATGCTTTCAAATGTAAACAGACTGTTTGAAGGAATCAAAGTTGACTTATAGAGCTGATAAAAGCCAAGCTGGCCTCATACTTTGCCTGCACAGTCTCTGTACAGGGTTCCTGACCTATGGCAAGCAGGGAATGTCACTTTCTAAAAGGCCAGGGATCCCAAGTTATTTCGGGACCTGGAGAGGAGGAAAAGTCATCCAACTCATACAGGGAAATTTGCAAGCATAGATAAATTCGTGGCTGGGCTTCAAGGCTTTAAAAATTATAATCTGAGATTCCTTATGGAGCAAAGTTTCAGCAAAGCCAATTTTAAAAGGAGCCTATATGGCAAATAATCATTCTTGCTGCACTTTATACAAATAATCAGGTCAT
Source organism: Callithrix jacchus (assembly GCF_049354715.1). Lineage (NCBI taxonomy): Eukaryota > Metazoa > Chordata > Mammalia > Primates > Cebidae > Callithrix > Callithrix jacchus. The sequence goes on along the minus strand of NC_133503.1, from coordinate 131,383,323 downwards.
ACATAATATGACTAAAATTTATTTTGCTTTAATAAAAACAGGGACTGGAAAGAGAAAAACTAAGTTTCAGAAAACTATAGTACACCGATTGTTAGTTGTTCTTGAGTTTTTATTATTTTCTGCAATTTGGACTAAATCCTAAATTCTTTGTGGGCTTCAAGTCCCCAGACTAATGCTTTCAAATCTTTACTTCAAAAACTAGGATTTGCATTCCTTATTCTAAGACTCATTTACCTTATAGTATGCTACTCACTTAAATGCTGTACTAAAACCATAGAAGAGAATATTAAAGCCTTTGTCATGTAATCCAGCCCAGTCCCTATGCTTTGTCGGCGGCAAAGTGGTTCCACTCCTTTCACCTTGGGGTTAACTCATGTACCCACTATGCCCCGGTCAGCAGGAAAAACCAGAGCAGTTTTTGACCTTTTCCCATCTTCCTAGCCACACCTTAAGAATAAGGTCTTATGAAACCCAAACAGAGGGATTGAAACCACCACTGAAAAACTATAACTGAGAATATGATTATAGCGAAGGAAATCTGACCTAACTGACTCCGTCTTGCTTCTTTTGTTTCTTTTTCTTTTTCTTGAGATGGAGTCAAGTTCTGTCACCCCCAGGTGGGAGGGCATGGTGTTCTCCTGGCTCACTGCAACCTCCGCCTCCCGGGTTCAAGCAATTCTTTTGCCTCAGCCTCCGAAGTAGCTGAGATTACAGGCATGCACCAGCACGATCAGCTAATTTTTGTATTTTTTTTAGTAGAGACGGGGTTTCACCATGTTGGCCAGGCTGGTGTCAAACTCCTGATCCCATGATCCACCTGCCTTGGCTCCCAGTGTTGGAATTACAGGTGTGAGCCACTGTGCCTTGGTCCCTTCTAAACTCCAAGCTGTCCTTGTGCATTCCTGGGCATAGGCCAAACTAACTTTGGGAGAAACTTAGCTTATAGTTTAACTTTGAAAAAGTACAATAACAGCACTTTTCTAAAATAAACCCCCTTTCTGCCTGGGTATACACTTCCTTTGTAGGACTAACAAATTAGCCACAAGATTAGAAATTATGGTTTAGGAGTCATGCAGCTGGAGGCTACAAAATTTTGACCCTACCCAATTGCTCCTAGAGATAAACTACTGTAAAACCCGTCCAGCAGTGGTGACTCACACCTGTAATCCCAGCACTTTGGGAGGCCAAGGCCGGTGGATTACCTGAGGTCAGAAATTCAAGACCAGCCTGACCAACATGGTGAAACCTCGTCTCTTCTAAATACAAAAAATTAGCCAGGTATGGTGGTGCATGCCTATAGTCCCAGTTACTTGGGAGGCTGAGGTAGGAGAATTGCTTTAATCTGGGAGGCAGAGGTTGCAGTGAGCAGAGATTGTGCCACTGCACTCCAGCCTGAGCAACAAGAGTGAAACTCTGTCTCAAAACAAAAACAAAAACAAAAACAAAAACCTAAGATCAGTGCTCAAGGTATTTTGCAGAACCTGCACTTGATAGATCAGCTGGCCCCTCCCAGATGGATAAACTGGTTCATCGATCTTGTGGCCCCCACCAGGAACTGATTCAGCAAAAGAGGACAGCTTCAACTTCCTATGATTTAGTCTCCAACCCAGCCAATCAGCACTCCTGACTCACTGTACCCTATTCACCAAATTATCCTTAAAAACTGCAAATTCTCAGGGAGACTGATTTGAGTGCTAACAAACCTCCCCTCTCCCGTACAGCCCATTCTGCATGAGTTAAACTCTTTCTGTATTGCCATTCCCTTGTCTGGATAAATCAGCTCTGTCTAGGCAGTAGGCAAGGTATACCCATTGGGCAGTTACAACTACTTTTTCCAGCTCTGTGAGCTAATAACAATATTAATTGATTTGAATTTTTTCTCTTCTGCTTCCTCTAAAGGAGGTGGTATTTATTTTGCTCTGATTGGAAAGAATATGGTGTTTTCACAGAACCATTTTATGCTGTGCTAAGGAGGGTAGACTGTACAGGCTGAGGAGCCAACGGCATTTTTCAAGTGGGGGAAGGTGGGAAAGTCTTTTAATTTCAGAATAACCATGTGATGTAGAAGGGGAGAACTAAAGAGTGAGGCCCCAGGCTGTAAATCATTTATTTACTCACTAGATAAGTACTGAGTGTCTACTCTGTGTTAGGTACTAGAGATACCAGGTCTCTGATCTTTTGGGGCTGACTACATCGGAGAGGAGGCAGTCTTACACATAATTTAGTAAATGCTATGAAGGAAAAGAATAGGTCTTATGCCTCTCTGAAGACATGATAGATGGGCCTGAGAGTAATTAAGAATAAGTCAGACAGAGAGGAATAAGGACTCAAGGAAAGAACTCCTTCAGGAATGAGAGACTTGAGCATACTTACATGCTGAAGGGAAGAATGAGGTAGAGAGGAAGAGGAGAGGAGTGAAAGACAGATACAAAAGAGGGGATCGTTCACGAAGCAAGACTCCTCAGACGGTAGAGACGATAGGAAATAATTAGCCTTGGGTGGGAAGAAGGTTACCTTTCATCCTACTCTTGCTCTGGGGTAGGATGAAAGGAGAGAAAATAGAAGCAGAAGCTTATAGATGAAAGATAATGTATAGCAGAGTTTTCATGTAATGGTCTCATGTTCTCTGTGTAGTAGGAGAATAAGTAGCTGCTGAATATCAGGGAGCTGAAAGAGTAGAGGGTTTGAGGAAAGTGGCATATGGGTTGAAGTGGCTCTCTTGGGAGACCAGAGGAAGCCACAGCAGATTGGTCTGGCTCTGTTCCAGAGGCTCTTGTGATTCCTCTGAGGGATGTCCCTATAATTCTGCCTTTAATCATTGCATTTTCCAAAGGACGCAGTAATGACATACAGCAGCTGTATGTCATTTAATTGTGATAGAGAAATAATCCTGGGGAGACATTTCATAACTGTAGCCTCATCACAGGGTGTCTATCTGTAAGGACAAGCATAGGAGAAAGAATTTTCTCATTCCACCTGTGCCTCCTACACAAAAGAATTAATACATTTATGCAGGCCTGCTTTCATCCATTCCTTAAATGAGACCTGATAATGAGATTGGCAAAAATGAAAAATCTGACAATATTGAGTGTGGGTGTCAATGTGGGCAAAAAGGAACTCTTGTAAGTTGCTGGGGAAGTGTAAATTGATACAAATACTACGAAGAACAATTTTGCAATATTTTGTAAAGTTTAAACTGCCACAACCTGTATATGGCTACAGATAGGCATTAGAAGATTGCTTTGTAAACTACAGATGGAGACCCCAATAGTGGGTCTAGAAATCAATTTAGTGGATGTAAATAGCAATTTAAATAACATGGATTTGGCTGGGTGCGGTGGCTCTCACCTATAATCCCAGCAATTTGGAAGGCTGAGGTGGGCGGATCACATGAGGTCAGGCATTCAAACCAGCCTGGCCAACATGGCGAAACCCCATCTCTACTAAAAATAGAAAAATTAGCTGCATATGGTGGCGTGCACCTGTAATCCCAGCTACTCAGGAGGCTGAAGCTGGAGAATCCCTTGAACTCGGAAGGCAGAAGTGAGCTGAGATCGTGCCACTGCATTCCAGCCTGGGTGACAGAGTGAGACTCCATCTCAAAATAAAAAATAAATAAATAAATAACATAGATTACAGTGCACACCTGTATTCCCAGTTACTGAGGAGGCTGAGGCCACAGGATGGCTGGAGCATAGGAGTTTGAGCCTGCAGTGCGCTATGATCGCCTGTGAATAGCCACTATACTCCAGCCTGAGCAACATAGTAAATAAATAAATAATATAACATAGATTAAAAATATGTAACATCAAAGGCCATTTATTTGTAGAAAGAATAAGTACTTTTCTCAGGAAGCTTTGGTTTCAATTAAATATATATGACTGGTCAAATGAAACATTTCTTATGCGCTGGGATCAAAATATCTGAGAAACAGCTCCAGACAAACTCTTGCAAATGTGCCCAAAGAAACATGAATAGAGCTATTTGTTGTAGCTTTGATTATAATAGTGATTTATAATTTAGGAAATAATCTCCATTAATAGATGAATTTAAAGTGATGTATTTATACGATGAAATATTTAAGTCTAAATATATCAGCATACCCAGATCTCAAAAACAATATTGAGTAAAAGTGCAACTTGCAGAATATGTATGATACCATTTATGAGATTTTTAAAAAATTCACAAAATAATACATTATTCTTACTATACTTATGTGTATATAAAATAACAATTTTTAAAAGGTGGGAAAGATATATCATACAATTTGATAGTTGTTACCTCTGGAGAGTAGGAATAGAACTGGACTGGGCATGAAAACAATGATTTTATTTCTAATCTTTTTTAATTGAAAATATTCTTGAGAAAAATATGTAAGGTAATAATTGCACTGTCAATTTGGGGCAGTAAGTACACTACTATGTGTTATATTTTTATTTGTACTCATTGTGGTTTAAATAATATACTTATAAACTGGCCAGGTGTGGTGGTTCATGCCTGTAATCTCAGCACTTTGGTAGGCTGAGATGGGTGGATCACTTGAGGTCAGCAGTTTAAGACCAGCCTGGCCATCATGGTGAAACGCTGTTTCTACTAAAAATATAAAAATTAGCCTAGTGTGATGGCAGGCACCTATAATCCCAGCTACTCAGGAGAATCACTTGTTCCTGGGAGGTGGAGGTTGCAGTGAGCTGAGATCACGCCATTGCACTCCAACCTGGGCAACAGAGTGAGACTCCATCTCAAATAAATAAAATAAAATATATATTTATGAATTATTTATATTTCTCTCCTTAGAAATGGAGCTTAATCTCCCTCCCCTTGAGTATGGGCTGGACTTAGTACTTGGTGACTTGCTCCTAGCAGATAGAAAATGAAAGAAATTATGGAATGTCACATCCAAGATTAGGGGAGTGGATATACCTATAAGATTAGGAGACTACAGCTTCTGTGTTGGGTTCTCTTTTTATTTTTGATATTCTCTCATTCTGATTTCTCGTTCTGGGGACCAGCTTCCAAGTTGTCTGAGCAGCCTTCAGTCGTGTCAAGTGGCTCATGTGGTGAGGAACTGAGATTTACCAACAGCTAAATGAATAAGCTCAGAAGGATATTCTCCAGCTAATTCAGTTGACTACAGCCCTGGCCAACAATATGACTATAATCTTGTGAGAGACTCAGAGACAGAATCACCCAGCTAAGCCACTCTCAGATGACTGAACCTCAGAATTTATGTGAGACTAATACTTGCTTAAAGCTGCTAAGTTTTAGCATAATTCATTACATAGCATTACATAGTTAATATTAGTTCTCTGTATTTAATTTTTTTCTCTAAAAGAGAAAAAGCATCGCTACATAAATTAGTTAATAAACCTTAAAAATAAAATGAAGTAAAATAATTTAGAAAATAAGTCTCTTTCAAATATCAACAGTTATTAGTTGGGCACAGTGGCTCATGCCTGTAATCCTAGCACTTTGGGAGGCTGAGGTGGGCATATTACCTGAGGTCAGGAGTTTGAGAGTAGCCTGGCCAACATGGTGAAACCCTGTCTCTAATAAAAATACGAAAATTAGCTGGGTGTGGTAGTGGGCGCCTGTAATCCCAGCTACCGGGGAGGCTGAGACAGGAGAATTGCTTGAACTCTGGAGGCAGAGTTTGCAGTGAGCCCAGATTGCACCTCTGAACTCCAGCCTGGGTGACAGGGCAAGACTCCCTCTCAAAAACAAACAAAAACAATTAAAAAAAAAACCAGTATCAAAAAGTATCAATGTCTGCTCCATGGTTCAGCTAGAAGATTAAATGAATCAATAAAAATAAATCACTTAGAACAGTGTTTCACCATAGTAAGCACTTTATTACATGTAGCTGTCATTATTATTGTTGTTTGAATGAAAGGGATCTTAAAAATAATCTAATTCAATCTCCTTATTTTGCAGGTGAGGAAAGTAGAGGTGTAAAGAGGTGACAACTCTTGGTTCAAGGTTTCAAAATTATTTTTTTCTTGAAATATTATTTCCATGAGAATGTTCTTTTTTTCACCTTTTATCTCAATTACATCTACTAAGTGCCACAATTTGCAAGGATCTCTTCAAGTATAGTGGCTTTCTTCAAGTATATTGCCTCATATAATACTTAAGAATTATAGGTATTTTTATTATCTCAATTTTATTAAAAAAAAACTCAGATAGGCCGGGTACAGTGGCTCACACCTGTAATCCCAGCACTTTGGGAGGCCGCAATAGGTGGATCTCAAGGTCAAGAGATCAAGACCATCCTGGCCAACATGGTGAAACTCCATCTCTACTAAAAATACAAAAACTGGCACGTATCTGTAGTCCCAGCTACTTGGGAGGCTGAGGCAGGAGAATCGCTTGAACCCAAGAGACAGAGGTTGCAGTGAGCTGAGATCACACCACTGTATTCCAGTCTGGCGACCGAAAGAGACTCAGTCTCAAAACAAAAAAAAAACTCTGAGAGCAGGCAGGGTGCAGTGGCTCACTCCTGTAATCCCAGCACTTTGAGAGGCAGAGGCGGGCGGATCACTTGAGATTGGGAGTTTGAGACTAGTCTGACCAGCACAGAGAAACCCCGACTGTACTAAAAATACAAAATTAGGTGGGTGTGGTGGTGCACGCCAGTAATCCCAGCTCCTCGGAAGGCTGAGGCAGGAGAATCGCTTGAACCTGGGAGGCAGAAGTTGCAGTGAGCCGAGATCACACCATTGCACTCCATCCAGCCTGGGCAACAAGAGCAAAACTTCTCAACAACAAAAAAATTCTGAGAGCTTATCATTTGTTCACAGAACTGGTTGATGGTAAAGCCAGAGTTCAAACTCAGGTCTTTTGATGACAAGATTAGTAGCACAAATACTTTCTTTTCCTGCCTTTCTTCCTCCCTCCCTCCCTCCCTCCCTCCCTCCCTCCCTCCCTCCCTTCCTTCCTTCCTCTTTTTCTTTTTTAACTTAAGTGAAAGTCTTTTGATGACAAGATTAGTGGCACAAATACTTTCTTTTTGGTTCTTCCTTTCTTCTTTTTTTTAAACTTAAGTTAAAACTTAAGGACTACCTAAAAAAAAAAACAGAAAAAACAAAACAAAACAGGGTTTCACACTATTACCCAGGCTGGAATGCAGCAGCACAGTCATGGCTCTCTGCAGCCTCAAACTCCTGACTCAGCCTCCTGGGTAGCTGCGACTACAGGCACACACCACCACACCTGGGTAATTAAAAACATTTTTTTTTTTGTAGAGATCACATCTCACTGTATTGCCCAGGCTGTTCTTGAACGCTTGGACTCAAGTAATCCTCCTGCCTCAGCCTCCCAAAGTGTTGGGATTACAGGTGTGAGCCACTGTACCAGGTCCACAAGTACTTTCTTAACCAGTTAGTGTTTCAGAGACTGCTTTGATGATAAAGGTCCTATAAACTTTCCTGCCTATGACCTTATAGAACTCCAGGGCAGATATTTTCTTTGTGTTCTTTATTGGAAATTATAATGGGCCTTTTCATGTTTTTTTCTAAAGATGATCATATCTGTGATCCTCAGTTCATTCTTCCATAGAAAGAGAACTATTTCCCCATAATGCACTGGTTTATTTGGTTTCAATAATATTCTTCTACTTGGTTCCCTATTATATATTCAAAAGAGGAACATTCCAATCAACCACTAAAAGTTTGCTTGCCATCTAATGAGATTTAGCAAAATATGAAAAGGCTGAGGAAACACTCTCATTCTATTGAAATGAAACTGAAACTAATCTGATTCAACTATAATGGGTTTGCTTCGTTATTTGATTTTCACAATTTTATGAAGCACATTGAGATGTTTTCTCCTCTTACAGATGAAACAGCAGAATTTTAGGGTGTTAAAGTGACTTGCTAAAAGTCACACAAATTAGAAGCGGCAAAGTTAAGACTAGAACTTGTATCTTCCTGAGTGTCCTTTTCAAGACATCACTGTATTTTCCCTAGTAATTCATCTAGAGCTCTACTTACAAAAAACACAAAGCGTGCAAAAATATGTGTACAAGAACATTCATTGTAGCATTATTCATAATAGTGAAAACTTAAGGGCTACTTATTCAACCATAGGAGATTATTTGAACAAATTTAAATAAATTATGACATACCCATATTAGGAAACACTAAGCAGCTATCTAAAACAATATAGACACAGTGACAAGGAAGATAACATTGGGAGACTATATTGTTCAATTTACAAAGCAAGTTGTAGAAGAATATGTATAGTATAATTCCACGTTTATGAGTTAAACACAAACTGGGAGGATATTGTTTTGTACTGAGCTGCTGCACTAGGCCCCAACAGACCAGACCAAACCAGAATGGAGTTGTAACCCATAGTCCCTGGGTTTTTTGTTTTTTGTTTTTTCTTTTAGACAGAGTCTTGCTTGTTGCCCAGGCTAGAGTGCAATGGTGCAATCTCGGCTCAGTGCAACCTCCGCCTCCTGGGTTCAAGCTTTTCTCCTGTCTTAACCTCCCAAGTTGCTGGGACTACAGGCGTGTGCCACCACCCCCAGGTAATTTTTGTATTTCTAGTAAAGACAGGGTTTTACCATGCTGGCCAGGCTGGTCTCGAACTCCTGACCTCAGCTGATCTGCCCACCTCAGCCTCCCAAAGTGCTGAGATTACAGGTGTTAGCCACCATGTTTGTCTTTTTTTCTTTTTTTTGAGACAGAATCACTCACTCTGTTGCCCAGGCTGAAGTGCAGGGGCATGATCTCAGCTCACTTCAACCTCCGCCTCCCAGATTCAAGCAATTCTCCTGCCTCAGCCTCCTGAGTAACTGGAATTACAGGCGCCCACGACCACACCTGGCTAATTTTGTTGTTGTTGTTATATTTTTAGTAGAGACGGGATTTCACCATGTTGGCCAGGCTGGTCTCGAACTCCTGACTTCAGGCGATCTGCCCGCCTCAGCCTCCCAAAGTTCTGGTATTACAGGTGTGAGCCACCATGCCCAGCCATCCCTGGGTTTTTGAGTACACGCTGTGAAAAATTCTCCCCTTGCAGCTATTGCACATTGTGTTCTTCTTGTTTCAAAGAGTTCAGAACCTGGCAAAACAAAACAGTTAGATCCAGAGATACCTGAGTTGGTGATGAACTCTGGCAAACTCTCCTCATTACCATACTAGAAACTGCCTCCAGAAAGGAGCTTATTCACCACTGCTTAACCTTGTGATGTATGAGGTCTGGAGAAGCATGATTGGCAACTGTAAGGAGTTGCCTTCACACTGCTACATACAATGACTCAGTTAACTGGCCTAATAAAAACCCTGTTTTCCACTTTGTGTGGGGAAGCACTGCTTTGGGGAATCGTCCAGTGTTTTTACTCGTTACAAGTAATAAAATCCCCTTGGAAAGTCCTCCTTGGTTTTGGACTGCTACCTGCCAAGTCATTGAACCCATCCAGTGTGGGCAATAGTCACTCATGTTAAATGCCACATAATCAAATAGAAACTTTAAAAAAGGTAATAGATCCCAAAACAAACCACTTTTCCCTGAAAATGCAAGATTTCAATCTACCTAAATTAATATAATAAGGAAATCCCCTCTGCTTTAAACCTTCAAAAAAAACGTAACTTGATGTTAACCAATGATTTTTTTTCTATTGTTCTTTTCCTTGTTGCCACCTTCTGAAGCCCACCGTTCTGCCATTGCCCAGGAGGAGCTTTCATTTTATTCCGTAAAGCAGAGAATGGCCTGATTTATGAATTACAAATAAAAGCCAATTAGGCCGGGCATGGTGGCTCATGCCTGTAATCTCAGCACTTTGAGGGCCGAGGTGGGCGGATCACCTGAGGTCAGGAGTTCAAGATCAGTTGACCGACCTGGAGAAACCCTGTCTCTACTAAAAATACAAAATTAGCTGGGTGTAGTGGTGCATGCCTGTAATTCCAGCTACTTGGGAGGCTGAGGCAGGAGAATCACTTGAACACAGGAGGCAGAGGTTGCAGTGAGCCAAGATAATGCCACTGCACGCCAGCCTGAGCATCAAGAGCAAAACTCCATCTCAAAATAAAAAGCTAATTAGATCTATAATTAATGGATTGTAATTTTTCTTTTGACTTACATAAGGAAAAAAACTTACACATTAGTATGTCTGTGAATTAAAAAGATCTGGAAAAACCCACAACAAACTGTTAACAGTGACAATCCTTGGGTAGGATAGTTGAGAGTGGGAGGGAAAAAGGTGTGTAACTCCAGCCTACATTGTTTACGTTTTTATAGCATTATACATTACTTTGCGGGTGAATCAAATGTTTTAAGTTGAGTAACTAAAATTTTTTAAAAGTTATGCAAGGCATGATAGCTCACACCTGTAATCCCACCGTTTTGGGAGGCTGAAGTGAGAGCGTTGCTTGAGCCTAAGAATTTGAGACCAGCCTGGAAATGAGTGAGACCCTATCTCAAAATAATAAAATAAAATAAATCATTAGCTAGGCATGGTAGCACCTGCCTGTAATCCCAGCTACTTGGGAGGCTGATGTGGGAGGATTGCTTAATCCTGCGATAAACTATGATCACACCACTGCATTCCCGCCTGAGTGAGAGAGCAAGACCCTGTCTCTAAAAAAATTTTTTAAAGATTATTGAAACCTTGTTATGTGTAAGCTCAGCACTCTGCCAGGGGTTAGAGAACTCACAAGGAAGTTCTCTTGAGGAACTTGGTATCGAGTTAGAGAGAAAAGCAGAACTTAGAGTATGATATAAGACAACAGCTGGGAAAAATGACCAAAAAGCGTACCAGTCAGATGCGTTGAAAGGATATTACATTTTCTGTTGTAATTAAAAATGAAAACATGCTCATGTAGATTACATTTTCTGCGGGAGTTTTTTTACAATGGAAGTTGTCTCAGGTTCCAAATTTCCTTACACTGGGACCTAGTCCAACTTTGAGTATCACTAAAAATCATAAATTGCTCAGTATCAGTTGGGCCAATTAAGCTGGAGTAATCTGTCCTCAATTGTATATCATTTACAGTTCTCAGAGACAGAATTTGGCTGTCTGATGTTGCTTGACAACTATAAGAATGGGGCTACTGGAGAGAAATTGGGTGAAGTTGAGGTATGAGGCAGGTGGGACTTACCTCTAGACCAGAGGGAAAACTGGCCGAAGCCAGGAAGAAGCGCCCGTCAGTGCCATGACAGTTTACCCTTGCCATGGCAACACTCAGAAGTTACCACCCATTTTCTTGCTATTTCTAAACAGCCTGTCCCTTAATTAGCATGCCATTAAAAGTGAGTATGGGCCGGGCGTGGTGGCTCAGTCCTGTAATCCTAGCACTTTGGGAGGCCAAGGTGGGTGGACCACCTGAGGTCAGGAGTTCAAGACTAGCCTGGCCATCATGGTGAAACCCCATCTTTTAAAAAAAAATAAAAAATGTTTATCAAATTTTAAAAAATAAATAAATAAAAAATAAAAAGTGAGTATGGCCGGGCAAGGTGGATCACCTGAGGTCAGGAGTTTGAAACCAGCCTGGCCAACATGGTGAAATCCTGTCTCTACTGAAAATACAAAAATTGGCTGGCTGCAGTGGCTCACGCCTATAATCCCAGAAGTTTGGGAGGCCAAGGAAGGCGAATCATAAGGTCAGGAGTTTGAGACCAACTTGGCCAATATGGTGAAACCCCATCTCTAATAAAAATACAAAAAAAAAATTAGCCGGGTGTGGCAGCAGGTGCCTGTTATCCCAGCTACTCAGGAGGTTGAGGCAGGAGAATTGCTTGAACCTGGGAGGTGGAGGTTGCAGTGAGCTGAGATTGCACCACTGCACTCCAGCCTGGCAACAGAGCAAGACTCCATTTCAAAAAACAAACAAACAAACAACAAAAAAAGCAAAAATACAAAAATTAGCTGGGTGTGGTGGTGCATGCCTATAGTCCTAGCTATTTGGGAGGCTGAGGCAGGAGAATCACTTGAACCTGGGGTGCAGAGGCTGCAGTGAGCTGAGATGGCACCATTGTGCTCCAGCCTGGGCAGCAGAGCAAGACCCCATCTCAAAGAAAAAAAAAGTAGGTTTAAGTATAACTGCAAAAGTGTCCCTGGACTGCTACTCTAGCACACTGCCTATGGGGAAACCTTCCACTGCAAGAGCAGTCACTGATCTCAGCCTCGGTGAAGCTGTTTTATTTTATGGCTGGCTTGCTCTTGAGTTCCTTCCTGAGTGACACCAAGAACCTGCTCTGCATCAAAGCCACCCCAGAAGCACTTGGTATTTTTTCTTTAGATGGAGTCACTCTGTCACCAGGCTGGAGTGCAGTGGCATCATCTCAGCTCACTGCAACCTCCGCCTTCCGGGTTCAAGCAATTCTCCTACCTCAGACTCCTGAGTAGCTGAGACTACAGGCACTTGCCACCATGCCTGGCTGAGATTTTTGTATTTTTTGTAGAAATGGGGTTTCACCGTGTTAGCCAGGATGATCTCGATCTCCTGACCTCACGATTCACCCACCTCAGCCTCCCAAATTGCTGGGATTACAGGCATGAGCCACTGTGCCCACCACACTTGGTATCTTTCATGCTTAGTCCACGTAAGGTCATTTCTGGCTTGTGTACCAGTTTCCATTCCAAACCAACCAAGGCAAGCCGAACTGTTGATATCTGGGTTATCTGGCTGGGATATCTGGGTTAGTTTAACTGACAAAGCATGCATGTTGAACTACAGAGCTACAGATAAAAAAAAAACACGAATTGCTGCCCATTTTCTTCAAGGCAAATATGGACTCCTCCTACAGTACAATAGATAAAGGTGAGAATATTGGAAGTAAAGGAAGACTATCTATGTCTGAGTATAGCCAAGTTCAAAGAAAGGTAAAGGAAAGTTGGCATTAATTAGATAGCTTTCTTGGCAGGGCTGCACAAGTTGTACCTGAACTAGAGCATCAATTGAAGGAGGGAGGGGGGCAAAAATCAGATGGGGCTTTGTTCACAAAACAGCGTGCAGTGCTGGCTACGTGTGGCTGTCATGTGACTAGGCATCCTGAGAGGGTTATGCCTTCTTCTAACTAGCATAAAGGTGCTGTACAGACTAGCAATGGTCCTAGTTTGGGAAAAAATATTTATTACTGACTTGTCAGCAAGCAAATAATACAATTATGGGCCATGCTGCAGGATGAGGAGGGAGGGGACCATAGAGGAAAACTCAAGTAAATGTTTCCATCTGGAGCCGAGTGTATAGGTAGCTATTCAATAAATATTTGTTAAATGGATAAATGGTGCTGGAGGCTGAGTGCAGTGGCTCATGCCTGTAATCCCAGCACTTTGGGAGGCCAAGGTGGGCGTACCACTTGAGGTCAGAAGTTTGAGACCAGCCTGGCCAACATGGTGAAACGCTGCCTTTACTAAAAATACAAAAATTAGCCAGGCATGGTGGCATGTGCCTGTAATCCCAGCTACTTGGGAGGTGGAGGCAGGAGAATCACTTGAACCTGGGAGGCAGATGTTCCAGTGAGCTGAGATTGCGCCACTGCAGTCCAGCTGGGAGACAGAGCAAGACTCCATCTCAAAAAAAATAAATAAATAAAAATACATGATGCTGGGGATTAAAGTGAGATATGGAACAATGTGTGATATATGATACCATTTACATAAAAGGCATAATAAAATAAAATTGAAGATGTTAATAATCCATGACCCAGGAATTCTACTTCTAGGTATGTACCCTAGAGAAACTGATGCAATTTGTACACCAGACTTGTAGAAGAGTAGTAATAGCACATGTTTCTAGTAACAAAAACAGAAAATATAAATAAACAAAACCTCCCAAACTGGAAATAACCCAAATGTTCACTAGTAGGAGAATGGATGTATTGCAGTATATTCCTACTATGTAATTCTATCCAATGGTGAAAATTAATCTACAGCTACACACTTATTTGTGAATGATAGATATGCCTGGAGCTATGGCAGCCATTTTGATACCACGAGGGAATGGTATTACATGAATAAATTACTGAACCAATGCTAGCAACTGCCTAAAAAAATAAACTCCAATCAGTTTAGGCCATTGATAGTCAACTTTTCTTGTTATTTGCACATGTAAATATTCCAATTAATACACATAATCATTAACTGTGAGGAAAGTTCAGGAATCATTGAGATGACAAATCAGAAAATTTCAGGGTTTTTTTGAGACAGGGTCTTGTTCTGCCACTCAGGCTGGAGTACAGTGGTGTGATCACGGATCACTGCAGCCTCTACCTCCTGAGCTCAGGCAGTCTTCCCACCTCAGCCTCCCAGTAACTGGGACCACAGGCATGCACCACTATGCCCAGCTACTTTTTTTATTTTTTGTAGAGATGGAGGTCTCACTATGTTGTCCAGGCTGGTTTTGAACTTCTGGGCTCAAGCAATCCTCTTGCCGTGGCCTCCTAAAGTGCTAGGAATACAGGCATGAGCCACAGCACCCACACCTAGCTGAGATTAACTGCTTCTTAGCACAGTAATGCAAATAATTTCCTTTCTATGACTCATTCACTCTTTTTTTTTTTGAGACAAATTCTCACTCTGTTAGCCAGGCTGGAGTGAATAGCAGGATCTCAGCTCATTGCAGCCTCTGCCTGTTGGATTCAAGTGATTCTCCTGCCTCAGCCCCTCGAGTAGCTGAGATTACAGTCTCCTGTCGCCACCCCTGGCTAATTTTTGTACTTTTAGTAAAGATGAGGTTTCATCATGTTTGCCAGGCTGATCTTGAACTCCTGATCTCAGATGATCCACCTGCCTTGGCCTCCCAAATTGCTGGGATTACAGGCAGGAGCCACCTTGCCTGGTCTTATTCACTCTTCTTTCTTGAGGTACATATTATCTTGGTACTTTCAGAAATCTTCAAATGATAAATTTCACCATAGCTCTTTTTTTCTTTGGTATAAAATTTCTAGTTAGGAGTCACTTCTTAAATAGGATGTTTTTCCTTTTCTGCAGTTCTAACATCAGCACTGAAAGTTAAATTTTTAATGGATACCATTTTTTGCAAGAAATAATTTTAAAAATTGATCCCCAAGTGGCCCTATGTCTATAAAGATAAGAAGAAAACAGTAAAGTCAGATTTGTGGGTATATTCCAGGCAGTCAGGTCAGCTTATTCAGTAGTCAGTAATTCTGTAAAACAAGGACTTATGTATGAAGAATTCAAGTTCTTAACACAATAATTACAAATTATTCCAAGACCAAAAGTCTGCTGTACAATTGATTACATTCGCAGCATTTTAAACCACAGCATTTGAAACCAATATCACCACTATGTCCCATTCTCTGTTTCTCCACTCTCATTCCTCTCCTTTTCTCTGAGTTTTGTTTTGTTGTTGTTTTTTATTTTTATTTTATTTTGTTTATTTTTCTTTTTCTCTTGCAACGTGTTATCATTCTCTGAGTTTTGTATTTATCATTCTCTTTTCTTTTCTGAGATGGAGTTTTGCTCTTGTTCAGAATGGAATGCAATGGGGCGATCTTGGCTCACCACAACCTCCACTTCCTGTGTTCATGCGATTCTCCTACCTCAGCCTCCCAAGTAGCTGGGATTACGGGCATGCACCACCACGCCCAGATAATTTTATATTTTTAGTAGAGACAGGGTTCCTCCGTGTTGGTCAGGCTGGTCTTGAACTCCTGACTTCAGGTGATCTGCCTGCCTCAGCCTCCCAAAGTGTTGGGATTACAGGCATAAGCCATCGTGCCTGCTCTCTCTTGCTTTTTAAAATAGTTTGCCATAAATGAATGTATCCCTAAACAACTCATTTGGTTTTGCATGTAAGATCTTTTTTCCTACATCTTATTCTTCCCACACTCGACATACAGGTTTATGAAGTTCATCCATGTTGATATATGTAGCTGTAATTTATTTTCACTGTTCTGTTGTATTCTCTTTTACAAATAAAACATAATTTCTTCATTGAGTTTCTTGTCAAGGAATATAGGAGTTACCAGTTTTTGGTATTTCGCATTGACATAATTGTATAATTTATGTACAATTGTACATAAATGTCAATTGTCAATTGTACAATTATGTCAATGCGAAATACCAAAAACTGGTAACTCCTATATTCTTTTCTTTTCTTTTTTTTTTTTTTTTTTGAGACAGAGTCTCACTCTGTCACCTAGACTAGAGTGCAGTGGTGTGATCTCAGCTCACTACAGCCTCTGTCTCCTGGGTTCAAGCGATTCTCCTGCCTCTACTTCCTGAGGAGCTGAGATTACAGGTGCCCACCACCACACTTGGCTAATTTTTGTAGTTTTAGTGGAGACAGTGTTTCTGTATGTTGGCCAGGCTGGTCTGAAACTCCTGACCTCAAGTGATCTGGCCATCTTGGCCTCCCAAAGTGCTGGGATTACAGGTGTGAGCCACTGTGCCTGGCCAGAATTTCTTTAGGGTAAATACTTGGGGGTGGAATTGCTGGATTGCAGAATATATATATATATATATATATATATATATATGAATACATGTATATATGTATACACACACACATATATATTCAACTTTATTTGAAGTGCCATGTTTTTCATAGTGGTTTTAAACTGTGTATTTATTTAAAAAAATTTCTTTTTCTCTTTTGTTTTCACCTTCAGTACTCAGTCTAAGTTTTAAACAATTTATCTTTTCTTTTTTTGAGATGGAGTCACGACCTATTGCCCAGGCTGGAGTGCAGTGGGGCCGTGCCACCTCCACTCATGGCAACCTCCGCCTCCCCGGTTCAAGCAATTTTCCTGCCTCAGCCTCCTAAGTAGCTGAGATTACAGGCGCCCACCACCATGCTCAGCTGATTTTTGTATTTGGGGTTTCACCATGCTGGCCAGTCTGATCTCTAACTTCTGACCTCAGGTTATCCATCGGCCTCAGCCTCCCAAAGCGTTAGGATTACAGGCGTGAGCCACCATGCCCAGCTGAAGGTATATTTTCATCATCTCTCTGTATATATACGCTTCTTATCTATCATTTTAAATAAATCTTCTTTTTGGATGCTGAGTAAAGAAAGTGCTGTATGATGTTTAGATGTTTAGGTTGATTAATAATATTAATTATTCACGAGGATGGCGTCGTCTGGGTAGTGCACTGGCACAATTTGTTGTATTCAGCATTTCTTGTATCCTCTTTCCCTCAGTTCTATTTATCCTCCTCCCCAAAACATGAAGTTATTTCCTGGAGGGTCAAGCTCATGTGACTTCCCATGTTGCAATAACTAAAAGATACTGGCCTTCAAGGTTTGTTAAGTATAATTCTGATATCAAGATATATATTTTTGGTATGTGTTTAGAATTTGGAGCCACTCATTGAATTCTGCAACTGCTGAAACTAAAATCTAAATATTCAACTCAGCAATTATTTCTCGTAGATCTCCTTTATCAGTATTCATGTTGAAGTTTAGCTTCAGGTTCTCTCCTATGGTAGCAATCACGTTGTTGTACCATTTCACGGTGAATAAGAGAATAATTCCTACTTACTTGGTGATCCTATGCATATTCACAGTTTCACCGGAA